>NC_140642.1:26882879-27407879 GCF_978046115.1 Saccoglossus kowalevskii
GAATAAGCAACCACCACGGAAACTATCCCGAACAAGACTGGCACATATCTTGCAAGTCATGGATTAGAATGTGTAAACAATGGACCTCGTCCCACGACATGGAATTGGCTTATAAACAATACTAGCCAATTTTGTGAAGTTAGCACATCATTGTTTGAACAAAGTCCCTAACTTGAAAGCTAAAATTCTGTGAAAATCCCTTCCTCCTCGATATATCATGGTCAAAGTGGAGGTCACGATCTGTTTGCGCTCAAAAAAAAGCAACATATGTTTATTGTGTAGTGTGTAAAATACATTTTAACTGTTATCTTCGTGAATGTCAAAACTCTTCTTTCAACACTTCCTTCACCTTTAAAAAAATGATAATCATATGTTCCGATAAACCATGCCATGCCTGTCATGCTACAATGCAATCTTTATGATCAACTCAATAAGGAAAACTATCAGGTCAAGGGAAACATGCTAGCTAACTAATGCATTACAGCATCATGGCTGGCCTGTGTTTGTTATCAAAGCGATCTGATGGTCAAAAACATTTGTTACTTTAAAGTCAAATTTTACTTGCATCTTATATCAAAACAAAGTAATACACTGTAACCTCAATATAATGAACACCTTTATAACAAATTTCCTGATATAATGAACACATAACACGTCCCCCGCTTACAACAAACCCAATGTATTATGTGCTTCAATATAGTGAACATTTCACTATAACAAACTAATTATATGTCTCCCAAAGAGTTCGTTATAACGAGGCTACAGTGTAACATTAAATAACAGAGGCATTAATGGAGGTCTTATTATTGATATAACCGATGTTTATTCCACGATAAGTAAGTTATGTTATATCGCATTTTGATGTTTGGGAAGTGCGCATGCTCGGGTCTCTAGCAACCGCGTGTGTGTCCAAGTGAAAGTCTGAAAGTCTAGTTTTATCCGCTTTGATTTTTTATCGGCTTCAGTAGATAAGCCAGCAGTCGGTTCCCACGGTTGGTTTTCATTCTGTTTCATCATAGGTGATGACCCATCCAGAATAAATAGTTTTGCCTTTATTATGCCTCCTGGTGTAGTTGTCGATGACCAACTGTTTGAATCGATGGTTTGTTCGTAAATCCAATTTCTGATTTTCTTCGTCTATAATATGAACGCGAAAATGATGGTAAAAATGGTGTCTCACTAATAGGGCGGTCGATAAAACTGTTGTAATCAAAGTCATCACTATGAAACTCAGCTTGTGATATATATATATATTGGTATAATTCTTGTATCCAGATAATCAACAAACTCTACTTTGAATAAGTATTCCGCCATGACTGTCAGTCCGATCAGGTATGAGTTGAAATGCATTGTGGGTCCAATGATGGCGACTAGAAGTCTGGGTGCATCGCAAATGTATCAAAACAAACTTTATTGTAGCAAAACAACTTCAACAACATTGGAAGCAATTGCTGTACATTTACCGACAATGTTGATCATAACTTGCTGTAGTGTAGCAATATTTATTTAAACATAATCGTTCAAAGAATGACTGAAACGATAGGAACCAGTTTTAGTTTGAATAAAGGTAATATAAGTCGATCGATAGTTTCTACCGATTTCATGCTTGAGTTTTTATATGACTGGTATGGGAATGTACCGGCGACTGACTAACTATGCCGATCCTACTTTAGGTCACTTTTTATTATCCAAGAAACGTTCCGAGCGCCTGTGGTTTGTGAATGATATTTGTTCATTAATTGACATTTTTGAAGCTGATGGTACGAATAATAAATTATAATTGATCTGCCAAATAATTACGTGGTAAATTTTTTAAGGAGAGTGGCTTTTACAGTTAATAAATCGTGAACTTTTTAGTTGGCTTAACATTTTTTGCGTTTGTCTGAAATTGCATCCCTTTCCACTATTTGCAGTTTGACACTCGAAAAAAAAAAAATTAAAAAATCTTAATATTAATTAGGTACGTACTCTTGGTTGTGGAAATCAGAAACTAAAGACAAAGTAAAAACATTGTTATGAAGCAGCAGGCGCGGAGATCAGAATGCAAATGACTCCCCCTTCCATCATTTGTTGTGATGTTGGCGGTTTGGATTCGGAGAAAAAAGCTAACAGACACTGAGGGGTAAAATTGCCGGCGTGATTTGTTACTTGTGGAAATTAATGTACAATTAATTGACAATGAGCAGATGGAGGCTTGATAGAAACCGTATAGATCCGAATAATACGATCCGCAATCAACCCACATAATCTTGCAGACGTTTACGAAAGCAAATAAACAGAAAATTTAATTTACACAAAGTCACATCACAAAAGTAATTTACTTTAAGTACAAAATTTAGTCCGATCACATGGGGTACCCGTTAACTTTGGCATGAAACATTCACTTACCTCTTTTCTTGACAGAGTAACGGAAAATATAGTCAGGATAACTTATATACTCATATTCTCATATTTCACATCTTTCTCTAAAATTCGACAAATTTGAAAATGGCGGACAAAAGTTGTACGGCTGCGCAAAGGCAACAGTTTGCGTATTGCATGATGGGAAGCTGGAGATGGTCACCTGACTGATGATGGATGGTTGCCAAAGGTCATCGACTGCACGTTTTACGAACCAGTTTAGTTTAGTTTAGTGGCGTCTGTCATCCAGCTACGCAAGCAGGGATAAGTTTAGCTTTATATTTGAATATTCTGTGGAGTCCCCTTAACCAGTCATGTCCGAGGAAGTTACTGCGAAACTTATTGACGGAAAGAAAACAGCAGGGTAAGGACAAGTTATTTTATTTGACGAGAATCAATGCATGCATTGGTTATGAATTATAATAGTCCACAACGAGCGGGAAGTTCGCACGGTGGACGGTATTATACCAGTAGTAACGAAAATCTCCCAGTATTATTTAATCGCGTAGCACCACGTGAACATGGACATGATTGTCAATATTATGTCATTAAAACATTGTTATTTAGTGTATCAAGTAATGAACAAATCAAACAAAAAATAAAAATGGAAAATGTAATTGCATCTTATGTGACAATAGAACGTTATGAATATTAAAGTTATCGAATTTTCTCGTTTGTTTTTCAAATTGTGTGTGTTTTTAAGTCACTTGTTATTAGTACTACTGAAGGCAATCTACATGCCCCTGCACAATCTGTGACTCGTGTTCATAGCATGCACAAAATCTCTGAATCAGCAAAAATGGTTCCAACAGTGGTCAATGGACAATTACATTCATTTGCTGTAAACATCTAGAACTCTTGTTACCATGGTCACATAGAAAATAACTATTCTGTATAAACTAAATAATAACTATTTCCATGTGATCAACTTGAATTATTGTAAGCTGCAACTGCTGACCCACAACCCTGGTTTAGTTTGTCACCCTGCGACCTATATTTAATGACCTTATGACCCCCCCCCCCCCAACAAATTTATACTTACCACTTGTTGCATTTTGAATATTACTAAAAAAAATAGTTCATTTGTAAGTTGTTAAGTGATTTGGTAAGGTATACACTAAATATGCAGTAAACAGCATTAATTTTCTGATAATTTTCATGCAAATCATAACTTGTGAAGAAATGCAAAATCTTTCTACAGTGACAATTTAAAGTTAAGATTCTGTTAAATGCAGTCATACCAGTTCTCATTGCCTCATGAACCTTCTTGCTGGGGAAATTTAATGTTTTACAGTATGCTGTCAGTTAGATGTTTATTTGTAAAGGTCATAATGTCCTTGTAGAACTGTGAGTGGCAGGTGTCGAATTATTTGCATTTTCAGTTAGTGTTTAGTTTACTGTTGTTGAACTTGTAACTTGCATATGATGAAACTAAACAGTCTGTGTTTATGCATTTAAATATTTTCTTACTATGCATTTTTACTGTTTTTTTTATATATTCTCCAGTTTCTGGCGATTTTACGAATTGCAAATTTTGCTTGGGGTTGAGTGAACTATGTAACTTATTGGCTGATAAGACAGTTATCACCTTACTGTCCACAGTTCTTCTTTGCATAATGAATAAAAGAGTTTGTGGGTCACGCTGATTACTGGAGATTAAACTGTGTCAAATAGAGGGCAGCATGTACACATTTCGCGTTTCAATTTTTAAGTAATTAATTTATTAGTTTTACTGATAAGTACAACAACAAAAATTAAATCTTATTCTTGTAAAGTAAAATAAACTTCAGATCTTACTGGTGTATTCATCTTTTCGTGAAAAATTGATATTCTAGTATTACTTAATATCAGTGATTTTCTTTGCATTTCAGAGATTTACGAAATGAACTGAAAGAACAGATTGCGAAAATTCGAGAGTCTGTATCATCATTCAAACCTGGATTAGCAATTGTGCAGGTAAAATACATTCTGTAGCATTCCTTTGTACTTGTACTTGGTTAATGACTGGATTTTTTCAGAATTTGGGTTTGTGTAGAAATGAGTAAAAGTAATAGAATAAGGTTGTGTTTTATTGCCTGTATATTATTTATCAGTGTGTTATGTTACATTACTCCAGGTTGGTGACCGAGATGATTCCAATGTATACGTCAGGAATAAAATCAAGTCTGCAGAGGAGGTGAGATTTTCATGTTTTGTGCAACTCATGATAATTTTTAGGAGAGAATTATCATTTGATAATTGTGGCTTGTGTGCCTGGTTTATTTAATTTCTTCTGCAGTTATCACAGCCAGTACCTTATAGGTACGAGTTTGGTTTGCGCTATTGTAATCACTTTAAAAATAAATCTTGCAGAAACAGAGGTGAGGTGATGTGATTCTGTGTATCATGTATGCAAACTAATTCAGTTCTATTGGAATCTGAGTTTCAGTTCATAAGTTGTATCTTTTTTTTCAGTTTGTCATTGATCCTTTTTACAACTGTGGGATGTGTAATGTCAGAACTGTGATCAGCATTTAGTAAATTCTCATTGGCTGAAAAGAGTTATTAAGTGATATTGAATTTGAATTAAAAACTATTTGTTCATATTGTAGATTGGAATGAAAGCTGAACACTTCAAACTGCCAAAGTCAACAAATCAAGCCCAGGTAAAAATTCTATTTCTAAATTGATCTATAATTGTGATTTCATCAAAGGTAGTGATGTCTTCATGGCATGGCAAAAACCAAACAAAGTGGCAGCAGTCGTGAAAATACCTCACATTTAATAATAATATTTGTATACGTATTCTTCCAGTTATTAGCACAAATTGACAAAATCAATCGTGATAGCGAATTCCATGGTATGATAGTTCAGTTACCGCTGGAGTCTGACAATAAAATTGATGTTGATACCATTACGAATGCCGTGTCACCATTGAAAGATGTGGATGGGTAAGAATTAGATGATTATCATTGTCTACTTAATACATATAGTAGAGGAAAATCTTTGGGTAATGACTAAATACACTTATATCGGGTAGATTTCTATGAAAAAACCTCATAATGAACATTGCCCCTAGATGGGTTTTAATATTATCGGGGTATAGCCGTACATCCTATGTTTGTGTGCGAGTATAGGTATAAACATATAGCTGTGCATTAAATTCAACGGGATTAATTCTAATACAAGTACATTGTATTTATAGTGCCTTATAACTGGTTAAATCTGGTTCCTGATAATCTTCTCCCTGTTTGTAATTTGACTAAATTAGTATTTATTTAGCTAAGAAATACATTATACCGGATTCTGCCGTAAATTCGCCCATCCAAACAATCGCCCTGGGCTATTTCACGACTGTTTTTTTTTTAGGACTTCTTTTTTCATTGAAAAATCCACCTACGTCAATGTTCAACGCCGGCAGTTTGACCACCAAAGACAAAAGAAACTATTGCAGAAGCTGAATTAAAAAGTAGATAGCCTAAAATTTCATACTAAATAAAATTATTTTTTTTTAAAAATTTTATTAGTAACGTGAGAGCAAGATTTTTTTTTAAATCAAAAAATTAGTTTTTTTCAAAAGATAAACTGAGCATTTGAAGAATAATTTAACATTGTTTACAGCTCATTGTTAGTCCCCGTTCAGGCGCAGCCTGAAAAGGGGACTACTAATTCAGGTTATGTCCATAATTCCGTCTCCAACATTTTCTCAGAAATTCTACAGCAGATATCAGTGAAACTTGGCAGGTTGATGAACATGTCCCCTCCGAGTATGCACGTAATTTTTTTTTCCAGATCTGAAAATCCCAAGTGGGTCTTTTTCACGATTTTATCAAAAATTGCCTCTCCCGGCAACATTGACAAAACGTCTGCGCATGCTCAGAATAAATTAATTACTGTAAAATACTTTATTTTTGCTTGCAACATTTTTTTGCTATTTTCGCTGAAGGAATGTTTCAGTTAAAATAAAATCCAGCGAATATACCCTTTTCTTATATTTTACAGTCAACTTGTCAAAAATCAATGAAAATAAATTCAATACAAAACACCCAGAAAAAGTCTTTTCAGCGAATGATAATTCCAGCTGAAATCAAATATTTTACAGTAGATTAGATCTGTGAGTAAGGCTGCTGTTATTACGGCACGTGATTTCTCCATTGCGTGCAATTTATTATAGTACTGTTTATACATGTATTCTGTTTGGCTCAGTGGTCTCATTCACTCGTTACTAGAAGAACTAGTAACTTTATTTGATTTCAAGAACTTCAAGAAGGCGGCATAAGAGACGTGTTTGCAAAGGTAAGTTTTCCAGTTTATTGGGGTACGATTGGTGTACATTTCGTGACGTACGGACGTGAATATTATGATGATTGCCAGCTTTATATTCTTGTGAAAAACCAAAAAAAGCAAACAATTGTCTCTAATCTACGAAACTAGTTTGTGAATTGTATACCCTGTCAAATTATTGTACACGAACGATTAATTCACGAGGACATAGTTTTCAAGTACCGGTAAATCGTTTTCCGGTCTTTTGCTTGTGTAGCGATTTCCGAAATATTCACAACTCGGGGGGGGGGGGGGGGAGAATTTCCCTGTGTCGATCAATTTATTCATTATATAATAGCAGGTTGCCTATGATTATATTCGTATTTTTTATGTTGTGAGCATTGAACTGTTAGTTGCAATGAAGATTTTGGCGATCTTGTGCGATTCAACATGGCGGATGTACAGTGACAACACGTGTATGGACGGTCGGTCGAGCAGTCTGCAACGGACCACAGTCTGTGAACGGACCGTGAAATCGCCCGTTTTTTCGGCAGTTTTTTTTTTTTAATGTTTTGGATATTTCATTCACTCCTGATGCCTAAAAGAGTCTAATTTATATTTTACCGTAGTCATTGACACCTATTCAAGAGTATCATGTTTATTGTGAATAGCGTGAATGGGTAAGCTTCGTTTCGACAATGGGCTGTTATTTCTGTGAACAATGTTAAATTATTCTTTGAATGCTCAGTTTATTTTTTTGAAAACAACTAATTTTTCGATTTAAAAAAAATCCTGCCGTTTTCCCCGTCAAAATCAAAGCATAAAGATCTTGCTAAACATCGGTGAATCCCCTGTTGCGTTCACCACGAGGTCACTGAGCCGTCATTAACATATTTAAATGACCACGTGTACTGAAATAACATGGCGGACATCGCATCGCATCGCATCGCATTTACATTCGACCGAAATCATTCGTTTACGATGAAACTAAGTTGAATATTACTTCCAATTCATAAAAATTCAACGAATTATTTTTTTGTGCGTATTATAATCATTACTGAATAATAATAAACAATTGCAATACTTCGAAAACAAGTAAGTTATTCACTTGCGAAACACAGAATGACCAGATTGTGCTACCGTGATCATTTGCTACCGGTACTAACAACTAAGCAATGTATTCGTGTTTGTATTTATTCGAAACTTCTTTTAGAAAATACTTTACTTTTCGTAAACTTTACTGAATTTTTGGGGGGGATTCAATTCCAACATTTCGCGATGCCAAACCAAAGGCCTTTCACTCTTTGAGTGTGACACCTAAACCAGAAGTTTTATGGTGTATAAACTGGCACTAAATGAAAAAGCCGTTGAACCTTATTCAAATTTATAAGTACATGTTATTATGTATTTAATTATGAAAACTGACTAAATTAAATGTGATCTTATTTTTAATTTGAACAGAATTATGATTTATATCGGTAATGACGTTTTCATCCAATATTAATAGTGCAATTGTTAAAATGCCTACCTACACATTTATTGTTTTTGTTTCTGTTGCCCTGAAATAGACATTTGTAAAAAAAAAAAAATTTAAAAATCATGCTTGATTCAAATTCAAAAAAAAAAGATGTAGCCATGTAGCCCCTTCCTGTTATCTGTTTCCAACTTCTTCCAGAGTAAAACTGGTGAAGCCATGTAATTGCCATACAATCATAAACTGTGGGAAAACTTATATGTTATTGAAAATCTTTATTTTGTTGTCTGTGAATTAATATAATATTTGAAATGGTGTAATGGTGCAAAATATTCTCAAGCAATTGGTTTTCTGGTGGCACTACACTGTGCATTTATGCATGATCTCAGCTTACTAAGTGATGATGGTGGTTGAAATGGAAAACTGAATACAAAAATCCAGTAACATCTCAAACGAATTTCCGTCTGCTGTGAATGCATGTTTCGTTACATCAAATAAATAACCCAATTTTATTGAATGTATCCAAAAACATGGTACCAATGATCTGAAATTTCAGGAGTGCTCGCTGAAGGTTTATCAGTCTTGCTTATTGTCTTGTTCTTTACCAATCCTGCATTTCAGTTACTAGAATTTATACTAAAAAAAAATAGTTTCTGTTTTTCTTCTAATAATTCGGCCACTCTCAAAAACAAATATTTTTCCATGGTCGAAATGCAAGAAGAATACAAAACTACTGTGATTGCATAGCGATACCTGTAGGGCCATTGTCAATTAGTTCGCCTGATCAACACAGCGTTATACATAGGGCTGATATTGAATCACGGAGAGTAAAATCTTGTGATACTAATCTCTAGAACCGCTCAGATTGGTACATACCGGTATGTCTTATGAACCCACATGTGTATATCTTTAACAATACTCATTTTAAACTTTTTTTTTTTTTACAGTGGTGCTGTGAACTGCTTTAATTTTGCAAGGCAATTTTTTCTGGGTTCCTACAACATGGAGTGTCAGGGACTTTATTGAAATTTCATAGAATCCTGAATATATCTAGAAGTGAAAATTAAATGGCTTACAGTATTTTATACCCATTAATAATGATGAAATGCAATAATATCACTGCACTAAAAAGACTTCAAACAATTATTGTTACTTCTCCATTGAAGGTTATGAGCAGACCAACCTTTACTGGCTTCCTTAATTATTACATGTACTTGCTCTGAAAACATAGCTTTTACAATTGTTTAAATTAACAGATGTTGTTCTATGTACAATGAATACATTTTAAATAATAAACCTTACTGTATTAATAAAAAATTGTATTTGACAACATGAGAATGATTCTGATGCCCAGTGGTGATGTTGAAACAAACCCAGGTCCTGGTAATATACTAAGACCTGATTAACAAAGAAGTCATGTACATCAAGGTTCACTCAGATTTATGAATGCAGTTTCTTGAGCAAGTATACATGTATGACAAATAGTTTTGTTGCACTTGTGTACTCTGAGATTCTGAACATGGGTCAGTGGAAGTTTTTAGTTGTCAGTACAAAACTAGATCATCGGAAATCACTTTATGATGAGTTGTACCCACATAGAGTACATATTTATTCACCTGTTTGCAGATGTTCCTTGTACAACTTTATAATCAAATAACGGGGACTGTGACATTTCATGTCTTGTTGAAACAAAGCTTACCCATTCTCTTGAATAAGCGTCAATGACTACAATAAAACTTAAATTAGACTATTTTAGGCATCAGGAATGATTGAAAGGTCTGAAAAATGACGCCAAAATATTTATTGGACCCATTTTATTGTTTTAAAAACCCAAACTGTCGTTTAACAGCCCAGGGTGAATTTACAGCAGAATCCAGTAGTATTATCTACCACAGCTAAAACTATTTCATCTTTACTGAATTCCATGTTGTACTTTAGCTTACACAATGCTGTTGTTGTTCATAATTTGTTTGTTATGGAATGCAAATAATTGCCTTACACCTTGCATATCAAATAGAGGCAAATAGTTTTTCTAATTGTTTAATTTTTGCATTCATCCATAAATGATGTGCTTCTAAATAAGTAAATACAGTAGACTTTGTTTGTCAATCTGTCATTTCTTACATACCTGGTGTATTTTCATGATTAAATTCAAAATGGCCATCTAGAAGCCATTTTTTTTTATGAATGTCAATTACCCCGAGATTCTTTGACTGATGTTGTTAACTGTCGATAGAAAAAAGATGAATCATAGTGTTATATTTAATACAACTTAATTTTGTTTTGTAATCAATGTACATATGAATCTTTTACTCAAATTTGTTTCAATTGAATATCAAAACTCATAATATCAGATTCCTGATGTTAAGATGTTGTGGTCTTGGGAGTCTTGGTGTATTCATAATAGTTGCTCATTCTATATGTATATTGCTTTGTAGATTAAACGAACAGAATGCTGGCAAACTAGCACGAGGCGAAATAAAGCGATGTTTCATACCATGCACCCCTAGAGGGTGCCTGGAATTAATAAAGAGAGCTGGTATGTCATTATTAGTTATTTATTACTAGTTAGGAATATATATATAAATTGTAAAATTCTACAGTGATTAATTTGGTTTTCTGAATTCACCTTGTTTATATCTCATGTTGTGTTTGTAGGTGTTGATGTGGATGGTAAGAATGCCGTCGTGATTGGACGTAGTAAGATTGTTGGTGCTCCTATGTCTGATCTTTTGCTCTGGAACCATGCCACTGTGACCACATGTCATAGTCACACTCATGACCTTCCTGGAGTGGTGAGAAACACATCACTATTTAATTAGTCAATGTTTTTATTTTCTATTAAAAATAAACTTACAATACATAAAAAAATGTTGGGTTTTAGTATAATATATTTGACAAGTACATCACTTTATTTCACCCATTCTTGTTGCTAGGCTTCAAAAGCTGATATTTTGATTGTCGCTGCTGGTAAACCATTGATGGTTAAGAAAGACTGGGTAAAACCTGGAGCTGTTGTTATTGATTGCGGTATTGGATTTGTTGAAGGTACGCACCTATCTGCCTCTATGCATTCCCTGGGGTGTTTGAAACTGTGAAGAAATGTATTTTATCATCCGAATGTAATAAGTAAATCAGCAAAATTACAATAGATAACAAAAGACAAAATAATAGTGTAACAAACATAAACAATGGTGTCCCATGTTTCCCTGGTTCAATATCTGCGAGTGACAGGTTTTCCTTTAAGAAACATGTCGTGCTTCGTGGTGAAATTTGTTTTGTTACAGATTTGTGCATAGTAATTAGCTTAAGTTGCATCGTATTGTCGCTTTATTTCATTTATATTTTATAACTCTAACTTCTGTTGTTCATTAGATTCCACACGAAAAAGTGGAAGACGTATGGTTGGTGATGTTGATTTCCCTGAAGTTAAAACTGTGGCATCTCACATCACACCGGTACCCGGTGGCGTTGGCCCGATGACTGTTGCTATGCTGTTACAGAACACGTTTGACAGTGCCAAAAGAGTACTGGAAAGACACCAGGTTGGTAACCACACAAAACCTAAAATCATTTCTCCAATTGGTGCTCAACGATTTTTACATTGGGCTCGAAGATTGAAATTTTAGTTTGTTGATCATTGTACATTTTTATCCTGTAATTACGGATAAAAAGTTGACAGGGGAGAATTGTTTTGGTGTGTTTATAATGAAACAGTGCGACAAATGCTCTCACCATTGTTGTTGATGCCACAGTGGAAGGAATATGCTTTATAATGAAGTTTGTGTATGTAGATCATTCCTAAAGCCTTATTTGGGTCTTGAGACTATTATGTAACATAATCATATTTGATGATCTGAATATTCATAGCTATTTGAAGGGCGTTTTTTGTCGCAACATCTTGGGCAAAATTGTTGATGAGCATGAAGGCAACAAACATTCAAATGCGCAATCTTTGTTCCTATGGAACTGTGCAGGTGTAGCGTGATGCTCGCTGCGCTTTAAATACACTGTATTTGAATATTGTACATGTATATAAATATTATATATTTGAATATGAATGTATAAAAATATTATTTATACTGCATATGCAATTTGTCTTACATGTACATGTATACCCAGTTATAAATTTCTGTGATCCTGCAGTAATCACCATATATCATATATTCAGATAAGCAGAAAATGAAATGAGAAATTTTTAATTTCCTAAATATATCCCTTAAATCACTCAACTCTGATCTGATGTGTGGTTTAATGATTAGTGTGTTCATCCAGCATCATGGAGATTGCTGTAGTACATTCAGCCCATTTGCCACTGCATTCCAGGTTGGGGATATGCCGTCCAGTCAGAGGACACGTAAAAACTGTTGATGTACTGTTCATGTCTTCAGTGCATATAAAATCACAACATCCTTGTCGGAACAAGTAGCTGGTGGTAATTACTGGAGGGTGTCCGGAACTTTCCCTTATTCAAGATCTATATTTGGGCTCTTTGTCTGTTGATTTGCCTAAAAAATGAATCAATAAATTCAGATATTCAGATATTTCACATACTAGTCCAGATAATGCTATAGGAATGATATCCAAACCAAATCATTTAGATCTAAGCATACAATATTTTGTTTTTCTGTGTGCATGATATTTTTATGAATTTGTTTGATCTGTTTTTATTATTACTCAAGATTTTTCCATCCAGAATATATTATTTAGTGCGATGCAATTACACAAATTCAGGTCATATTCTATAGTGATAAAACTTGATACACCAATCAGTGCATTATAAGTACTCGACCTTCCACATCTATGCAGCTTTATGATGTCATTATTTACAATATCTTGAGATATATCAATTAACCAATGGTTTATAATATCTAATGTATAGAAATGTATTTTATAAGAGATTGTATAATATTAACATAATTATTTACAAATAATATTTTATTATCAATTGTACTAATTGTTATTTTATTGATGAATACCATTTTAAAAGATTTTCTCTGTTGGTTTTGTTAATAGGTTGAATGTGAATTGAGTCTCCTCTTTTAATTCATAATGCTTATGCATTTGCTTGTCGTCTCTATTCTATGTAAATTGCTATTCCCTATTCACTGTAAATAATGAATAATTGTTCATTTCACGGTATTGATCGCCCTCAATTTATTTTACGATTAAATCAACATCCTTTTGTTTATTACGCCTTTTCAATTTATATGCAAAAATGTAGCTAAGGATTTTAAATTTCAATGTCCACAAATTATTTGTCGATTGTATCTGTTTTAAATTCGGATTTTAAAACTCTTTTACTGCAGCTGAGTGGAATTATTTTTCGACAGTGAACTACTATGTGTGTTCTAGGGAAGTACCGTACTTAAGTTAGTGGTAGTAACGTTTACAAGGAATTCCAGTATCGGTATTCTTGGTATAAATGAAAGGTTTTTGAATCGTGAAGTATAATGTTGATAATGGTTGTCTAAGATTCACCATTTCTTTATTGAAAATATACAAGAAATGTATTGCTTGTCGTTTACTTTGGAAATGCGTTTTGAGAAATATATTGCCGAAATTTGTAGAATGTATATTTATGCATGTAGCATATTTATATTTAGTTTGTAGGAATTTTTGATAAAATGTGATATTATTACATTTTTATCATGGTGTTTTTTAATTTGCATGTTTTTTGATAATTTTCAGCATCGTCAGAATAACACGGCACATTTGTTTTTTAAGTTTGCCAAACATGTATTACGATTCTCTGGGAACTTTTCCTACCCATAAATAGTTCTTAGATTATGTGTGTACGAAATGTTAATTGGATTTTTCCCTATAAATTTTACTTTATTCATAGAGTGATTTAAATAATATCAACTAACATTCCACCTTTCCAATACCAGAATCTTTGCAGGTTAATTTTCCCTGAAGTGAATACAGATATACACTGCGTTCAGAAAATAGGTCATTTATATGTGATGATGGTGATTTGATTAATATTTGCACATGTGTGTGATTTTGACTAAACCATAGTATTACTAATACTAGACAAAAGTAATGAATGGCATGACCCGGATTTATCAAATAATTTTTGAAATTGTAATTTGTGTTTCCAATATACGAATCCTTCAGCAGAAATTGAGGTATCACACAAAGCTATGAAATGAATTTAAACTGTAAAAATTATCAGGATGTTTCAATAATAAGATTTTATAAATAAGCTGCAAATTTGTATTATCCAGTGATATTTCTCAATAATTATGAAATTAATTAACTTCAAACACATATTGGCTCTAGTGTATAGGGATTAATATTGTTATTCCTGTTAACACTCAGTTCAACCATAAGCACATAAATGTATGTATTTAAATTTACTCTTCTTTCCAAACTTGTTTTATTGAAAAGCAAAATTTTCGCATATTTTAAATCATAAATTCATTGCTTTTCACTCGATCCTGTGACACTCAAGGCAATTTTTGTCATCTTTCTTCTCTTAAACTAGAAATTTTTTTTCCATATTTTTACTGTATGTATACCTCAGCATTTCATGGAGGATTTGTTTTAGATTTCCAGGAATATTTGCAATCTAATATCAGATTTGCTCTATGTATGCTCTATTAATATCACAAATGTGATATACTGGTAGAATTATATGCTTTGAATTCTATATTTATTAACACTAGGATCTCACAAAAATACAAATCTGTCAAATCGGCCACGATTAATTTCAATGTCTTGCAATGAAAATTTCTTGTATGTTGGAGACCTAAGATTACAATCAGAGTGACACAATGGCTTTGATCATTCCGTGTAAAACAGTGTTTTCTAATGATCATTTATTTCACACACTTATACATGTGAACTTGGTAGTTGGGATATTAACTTGGGATAATGTACATGTAATATTCATGTAAAATGGATCATTACTGTTGCCATGGAGTCCCTGTTCCTGCATTTGGTGTTATCATTGGTCCCACGTATGGGATTTAAATTTCTGTAGTTCTGAGAGAGGTTAAAACAAGTCGTACAACCATGCTGTTCTGCTAAAAGAAAAAAAGAGTACTTACATGGACGATAGATGTTAGAAAAGACGATACTTGGTAAGGTTTATCCATATACCATACATCTAACATGGTGACAATAGAGCGGATCATTTTTGTCATTGTTGGGAGCATGATTTTTAACCTTGAGTGCTAGAAACGAGCCACATAGAGCAGGATTTTTGTCTTCTCGTACATATCAACGAAACGTAGTTCTAACCAATAAACCTCACAGAACCATAGACCTTAGAAAACAGGTCTATGACAGAACGTAGTGAATTCAGTTTGTGAACAAAAACAAGCAAGATTTTCAGCGTAATTAAAAACTCAAAACACATGTATTACATGCTTTGCAAGTAATCAAAAAACACTCAAAAAATATCTGAGATGAACACAAACCAGTTTATTCACAGACGCACTAATTTGCTTTAGGATATCTAGAAATGTTGGTTTCTCTTGTGATCATCTTGCAGGTTGTTTAACTTCAATTCATGTAATATCTTCAACACGTATCACACCCTTGCATATCATAAACCTATAAATGCTATCAGAATTACTATCTGTATTATTAGATAGTGTATTGTGTTGAGGTCCTGACTGCAATGTACAAGCCCATTACAGCTATGCAAATTACAAAACACTAACAATATATGTAGTGTTTACAACGGGTTGATATACTGAAATAAATGCTTTTAAATCAGATTAATATTTGTAAATGCGTTTATTATGAATTATTAGTGTATCACGTTTCGCTGCTTAGTGCAGTAATTGTTGTATCCAAGTGACGACAATAACCAGTTTTTATGGTGTCATTAGTGTACCCCATTTAAATGGTGGACTATTTGAATTTGTGCGGATAATATAAGTTGCCTTGGATACTGGTCAATTGCTATTTTGATCATTTGTGGTATGCTTGCTTGTCATTGAATAAGCCTATACATGTACAGTATCTTAAACTGTAACATAAACTCAAAACTTTCCTGTATTTTGGTTTCAAACCATGTAAAAATCATATCAACCACATGTGCTGTGATTTAGTAAGCTGACTTCAATGCCAAATTCCTACGATTATATCCTAAAAAAACAAGCTATGGAACGAATGCAGATTGTTTGTTCTCGCTACTGCATGGATTAAGTAATCCACCTCAAGACAGTGGAAAATGAAGTAACAACAAACAAACACATAAATGGGTATGTGATTTGTTATTTATTTACTCCTGCTTATTAATACAACTCTCCCCGTTGGCATGCATTTCATGTGTTCTTTGGGCACTTTACCTCGGAAATACATTTTTGTGTGTTTTTTTTTTGCATTTGTAATTGGCATGAAGTCATCTTCCTATTGTCAAGATAAACTTCCTTTTTTCTGCTAGTTGATCAAGAAAATCTTTCTAAATATTTATGAACTTTGAGAAGACTTGTAAATTTGTCTACTTAGCATGTATCAAAAGTATTTTACCATCCAACATGGTGTGTTAATTGGTGAAGTAACTGTAAAAAAAATGTGTTTTTCATTGTGTAACTTTAGTAAACCTGTCTAAACCCATACTCCCTTTCCAGTCTCTTTTTACATATTTTCTAGAAATAACTTCTAAAAACCAGCTGAACAATTTTTTGAGAGCAATTGGTGTTTGGTTCAGACAGGTTTTGCTGTGTTTCAAGGGTAGACTGTTTGATGTTCATAAAGTCTCATTAGAATAAACCGAGCACTGGACATGTTCATGTATCCAATCATGCAAGTCTAGACAATTAATATTGTCATGCTGTCGGTCTAACATGTGACTCAGCAGCGTTTTATATTTGTAACATAATGAAACATGAGACATTGTTTTACAAGATGTTTTATGGGAAACGACATGCAAGCCCTTGACTCATTTACCCCCGACTCTGTTGTTCCAAGGTGGAATACTGAGCAATTGTTCTGAACCAAACTACACGATAAATGTTTTTATCTAGTAATTACTATATTTGCCATCCGAGGTAAAGTGCTTTTTATCACAACAGCTTTTCCTTTCAACCATTTCAACAAACACATGCTGCAGCTTGCCTGTTTCAATTTCATCTGCAGGTTTTTGGCTTCCGTGTGTATCTCCTGAAACGTGGCTTTTTGTCAGTGATAAAAAAATAAGTGTAAAAAAGACACAGCCAAGGTTCAAAGTGTATATATATATTTTGCTTGCATACTAAGTTGGTAATTTGCATAAATATTTAATCCAATTTATGTTATGGTTACAAAGATGCTGACTACATCAAATTTAGTTTTATGTATTTCTCATTTGATCAGCATTGACAGAAACTTACATATAAACATTATAATATGTTGCACAACTAATGAAATTAAATATTCATGCAACCAATACCAAGGATTTATAAAGATAAGCATATACAACAGTCATAACAATATATGGTTTGTGAGTTCAATGCGAGTGCCATGTGTCATTGAAATTTTTTTTGGTAATCATGGAACAGTTTGATCGAGGAAATGAATGAAGTTATTGTTAAATGTTAAAGAAACATTGTACATGCTCACTGAAGCCACTAGTACACCAGAAAAAAACCCACAAAACAAATACTATTTCTTTCACAAGCCAACTTTTGCAATGGTGATCACTATTACATACGAGACTCTTGTATGCCTTTTTTTTTATAAGTCCTTGTTGAAATTTGTAAGAAATATGTAAATAACTTAACTGTTTTCTTTTATCAAAAGACTATTTTATTGATGAAAACATCAGCAAGCAATTTATATATAAATTACAAACACACACAGAATTCTGACATTTAATGTTTGCTCTCATGAGCTGCTTTCAGTTTTTCACTACTGCTGTATTTTACATATGCATTTTGTGTGTTTTCTTATTACGTTGATTACAATATGAGTTTAATGTGGTTGCCATTTCCTGCTAATAATACCATGTTTTTACACTTCAGAATGTGCAATGGAACATACGATATCTGCCACTGGAACTTCAGGATCCTGTACCATCTGACATTGCGGTATCCAGGTCCCAGATGCCAAAACATGTGCAAGAACTAGCCAAGGAGCTGAACTTACTGCCTGAAGAGATTGATTTTTATGGGAAAACCAAAGCCAAGATATCCTTGTCAGTGTTGGATAGACTGAAAGGCCAACCAAATGGAAAGTATGTCGTAGTTACCGGGTAAGTGTAAAAAATAAATTGAATCGTCAAGAAGATGTTGCCATGAAATTGCAATAGTGTGATTGATTTATATTTAAGGGGGAATACTTGATCTCTAATTGAAAGGATTGTCATGATCACTACCATGTGTAATGAAATCGGAATGATTTAGTACTTATTGTCAACTGTTACCGACATGTATCATGTAGTCAATTTCTTTTAATTTTATTGATACTTTGTGTATCAAAAGCAGACAAATTGCCACTATGCTGCCATGACATTAATTTATGCAATATTGTTGACGGTCCAGTCTAATTATACAATATACATGTTATACTCCGGGGGGGGGGGGGGGTGTTGTTTTCAAAACGAGAGTGCTTCATACATTCAGCCTTATTATGGTTCTTTTGATAATGTGCATTCCAGTTATGATCAAGTTAACAAAGAAATTATAGAAAAAACATGATGTATTGCAACTAAGTTTCAGCATTATTTTTAATTTTAACTTCATGAGGTAATATATTTGTGTGTAATACTGTGTTGAGGTTGTAAACTGACTGTAAAACAACTGTGTTTGTAGCATTACACCAACCCCGCTAGGCGAGGGTAAAAGCACCACAACTATTGGGTTGACACAAGCATTAGGAGCTGAATTGCACCGTAATGTCTTTGCATGTGTACGTCAGCCATCGCAAGGACCCACGTTTGGTATTAAAGGTGGAGCTGCAGGAGGTGGATACTCGCAAGTTATTCCAATGGAAGAGGTAAGTTGTCAAATAGCAATTATTTAATGCCAATCCGCCTTCTCTCTCCCTCCACACTCTATGTAAACATCCAGTGCTTAGGATGTATTTGAATCTTGGTAATAAAGTTTTGGTGACGTCCAGCAGTTCTATAATGTGATCAAGCACATAAAGTAAATAATGAAAATTGTAAAGTAACATAGAGCTATTTCAGGTTATAATTGGTTTATTGAAACATAAAACATTTATACACTGTATGTATATTTTTCAGTTCAATCTACATCTAACTGGTGACATACACGCTGTAACGGCCGCTAATAATCTATTAGCAGCCGCCATTGATGCAAGAATGTTCCACGAATCTACCCAGTCTGATAAAGCGCTGTATGGAAGACTGGTACCATCAAAGAAAGGAAAGCGAGAATTCTCGAATATTCAGTTTAAACGATTGAAGGTATAAACCCATAGCTCTTCTCGTACGGAACATTTTGTGTGATGTAGTGTGAAAGCATTGACCAGTACTGCTGAAGCCATCCATAGCTGTTGTAGTTTATTAGATTTTGTTCAAATGAATCTTGCAAATGGTGAATATTGTAAATGATTTTATGCGTTAACTAGTCAACTAGTTGACTGCATTTATCCAACTTCACACACTATAAAACACGTGACATGCATACATAGGATATCATTTCCTTCTTGTCAAATTGTAATCGATAAAAACTGCTGGTTGATTGATACATTGATTGGCTTTTAACTGAAAAAAAAAAGAATGAAATGGGTTTTTTTTCATCTGGTTTTGTTTGTGTTTTGCAGAAACTAGGAATAGATAAGACCGATCCCAATGAGCTCACGGAAGAGGAAATCAACAAATTTGCCAGATTAGATATTGACACATCCACCATTACTTGGCAGCGAGGTGAGTATGGTGTAGATTTGCTTTAGCAACATAAAATTCTACCCATAGAACACTGGATTGAGATCTATATTACATATGGTTCAAAAGCAGTTTTTATATTTTCACCACTTTGCAAACTTTTTTTTTAATTTTTGTAGTTATGGATACAAATGATCGGTTTTTGAGAAAGATTACTATCGGACAGTCACCCACCGAAAAAGGCAAGACTCGTGAAACCCAGTTTGACATAACAGTCGCCAGTGAAATCATGGCCGTACTGGCATTAACCACGGATCTGAAAGACATGCGCGAAAGACTTGGTAAGATGGTTATTGCCAGTGACAATAAAGGCAATCCTGTGACTGCTGATGATATTGGAGTTGGGGGTGCCCTCACTGTACTCATGAAGGATGCTATCAAACCAAATCTTATGCAGACACTGGAGGTAAGAAATAACAATTGTGTCCAGTTATCATATACTAAGTAGTACATGTAGTAATTTAACACTTGTCTACTGAACTTAATTACATATGAAGTTGACGTTGAGAGATGATTGTCTGTTTCATCACAGGGTAATCCTGTATTTGTTCATGCGGGACCGTTTGCAAACATCGCCCACGGCAACTCATCAATCCTAGCAGATAGGATAGCACTGCAATTGGTTGGAGAGGAAGGCTTCGTAGGTGAGTAGTGTTACTTTGGGGGTCAAAAATTCATGATGCTTCTTGATGATTTTAGAGTTGGTTATATAGCACTAACAAATGTTGTTTACAGATTGATCACTTGGTAGATTGTGGTTTTCTACTCCAAATATTTGTTGTTCATGTCGGAACATTCAATATCATTCACTATTTAGTTTAACTTTGTAATAATTTACCCTCTTCCCAGAAATTGTTTGTAATTATTTCCTGACTAGCAAGTCTTCTTTCACTCGCATAACTCCTTATATTGCTTCAATTAACAGTGACTGAAGCCGGATTTGGCGCCGATATTGGTATGGAAAAATTCTTTAACATCAAATGCCGTTATTCTGGCCTGGTTCCAAATGCTGTGGTATTAGTAGCCACAGTCAGAGCTCTCAAGATGCATGGTGGTGGTCCAGTGGTAAGTCTACTCGTAGTAAGCTTAGTATAGACCGACGACACACTGGTTTACATTTTATACATGTGCGTGTGTGCACAGCTGCTGTTATTAAATATACATGTATTGTCTCTATTAATGAAATAACATATGACACACAGCCAGTAGGTCATTATGTTTTATCATCATTGTTGTTAGAGCAGCGAACATGTGTAGTGAGGCACACACATCAATTAATGTTAACATATTAATAGCTGCCAGTATTTAGAAATCTGATAAACAAGTTGCATATTTACATGCAAGTAAATAAATTCAAAATATTGCCAAAATTATGTTCAGTGTTTGGTCATAATTAAACAATAAAGTAGTATTAGTTCTGCAGTAGCAATGTTTATGTTTTTAACTATGTATAGTGCGTAGCTTGTATGATGTAGTAATGACCAACCAGAGAACGGTAAAATGCTCAAATGCAACCAATGAATATCGATCTTTATGATGGGGATTAGGTGGCCCCTCTCTAAAAAAAAAAAATTATCACACCCATAATTTGGGTGTGTATCTAGTAGCCGATAATGTCCATAGCAGCCAATTTAAGGCATTACTTATTTCATTAATTTTTTTGCTCCACTATTACTCGGTAGCATAACCTACATTATATATCAACATGTAATTTTAATAGAGAGATATAAACTTTTCCACTGTTAATAAAAAAAACCACACGAGTTTTAAACACTTTGATTTTCACCAAGGCGTTGAAAGCAGTTGCATTGATGTCTTTAAAGCTTGTCTTGTGATGCCCTTTGAAAAATATAGATTTTCCTAATACTTTTCCAATACTCTTTTCTTCAAATTAAGTTCAAGCCCCGACATTTTGAAAAATTAGATTGCAAGCTTGTTTTCCTTCCATAAAAAGATTACTTTATTATTGTTTTCACCCTTAACAGTGGTATTTATTATTGTTTTTGTTTAATTTTAGTAACTTCATATCAGTATTTGATATAATGAGTAACACTGTCATGCATTGTTGCCTGTTTCAGGTGACAGCTGGTCAACCTCTAGCCAGGGAGTACACAGAGGAGAATCTGGAATTGATTGAGAAAGGATTTAGTAACTTGAGGAAACAAATTGAGAATGCTACGTATTTTGGTGTGCCGGTTGTTGTAGCGGTAAATGGATTCGCGTAAGTATCTCTCTAGAGTTACCGTTACTATGGATTTGTTTAATTCATAAACATGATTTGTTTGTAATCTTCATTTGTTTGTGGAATTATAGTTGGTTGGTTTGGTTTACAATCATGTGTAGTATTTTCTGTATTTTGGAATCTTCCACCATGATGCATCCCTGATTCATGACTGTCAACTTAATTGTCTCCATTAGTCCTTGAGCTTTTATTAGCTCTGCTGTCGACAAGAGCGGAGCTTATCATCTGAGTGATTGTTCGTCAGCGACTGTGTCAATGTTTTACTTTTTCGACTTCTTCTTGAAAACTACAAGCCTGAATGCTTTGATACTTGGTGTATATGTACCCTGGGTGTGCCTCTCTTGGATTTGTTCGTTTCGTGATGATATCTTTAATTCTCTAATTTAAGTGAATATTTTTGTTATTTTTGGTAAAAAGTGATATTTTCGACTTTGTGTTTCAAACAGCAAGTCTGATTGCTTTGATACTATACATATTGTTCATTTTCTAATGATATCTTCTGTTCTTTAATTGAAATGTGCATTGCTAACAGTGGAGCTGTTTCAGCTGACAGGCTGCTTGTTTGCATAATGATCAAATGAATGAATGAAAAAAGAATAAGATGAGTTACTGCTTTCAAAGCTTACAATTTACAAATTAATGAATATAATACCGGTATTTATTCTTTGTAATTGGTACCCTGCAGTACAGACACACTACCAGAACTAGAATTAGTCCAGCGTTTGAGTAAAGAACACGGCGCCTTTGATGCGGTGATATCGACTCATTGGGCGGAAGGTGGTAAAGGTGCAAAGAACTTGGCTGAAGCGGTCATTAAAGCTTGTGAACAGCCATCTAACTTTCAATTCCTTTATGAACTCAAGGTGAGACGCATTAATATTTGTCATTAAATTAGAATAAGGCAAATCATGAATATCATGGTCTAAACCGCACTCATGGTTGAGTCGGACGTATTACATGGTACATCTGTAATGTTTACTTATGTTGAGAAATCGAACTGCGCTTGGCATCATGCCATGAGGTTAGATCAGTTGCTCCTACTACATATAATGAATATATAAGTCAGAAATAATAAAACTGAAAAAAAATACTATAGATCTCAGTGTAGCCTATTTCCAGAGGTCTATCACATTTTAAAACATTAGTCTCTCCAGTCACAAAAACCAGATCTTCAATAAATCATTCATATTATTTTGTATAATATTTTTTTCAAATTATTTAATAAATTAGAATTAGCAATAAACCACATTTTAACAAATATTTTGTGAGACAGTGTAAAGCCGTTTTGACGTACAACAATGAAAGGAGATCAGAAATGGATTAGCAGACCTCAAACCATTCTTCAATAAAGTCACATGTTTCCACATATTGACATAAATTTGCACCAGAATTTTAACCTATAAAATATCAAAGTGTGAGCTATACAGAAAGTGAACTTTAAAAACAAATGAAAGGACTATTTTGATGCCCCACAATACATCTTATGGTTGTAAATAGACCTCATTTGAATATGTACAGAACAATCAAATCCGTCTATTTTATAAATTAGTGTCCACTAGGATCTAAAACATCAAAACACAGAAAATCAAATGTCTCCACTAGAGGGCAGTATGTATACGACAGAATTATTGCTTTCAATGCTGATATATTATGTATTGTATTATTTCAGTTACCAATTGCTGAAAAGATCGCCATCATTGCTAAGAAGATCTACGGCGCCGATGGTATTGAATTATTGGAAGAAGCACAGAAGAAAGTTGATCTGTATACTGCACAAGGTTTCAGTGATCTGCCCATATGCATGGCAAAGACCCATCTCTCACTGACACATCAACCTGACAGAAAAGGCGCACCTACTGGATTCATTCTTCCAATCAGAGATGTGCGTGCTAGCGTGGGTGCTGGATTTCTCTTTCCCCTTGTTGGAACAGTAAGTATTTTGTTGTGATACGTTTTCTTCATCTAATTGGTACCACATGGGGAAATGAAGTACCGTTCTCAGTATCATACAATTTGATTGAATCCTCACTTGCATAATTACTTTTCATTTCTACAGATGAGCACTATGCCTGGATTACCCACAAGACCCTGCTTCTTCGACATCGACCTTGACCCTGAGACAGAGCAAGTGGAAGGACTTTTCTAAATGGTGCCGATAATGTCGAATTTTGAAATAACTGCATATATCAATGGGACTGCTTCACATTCCACTTTGGTAGTTAAGAGAAATGGACAACATTTTAGATGTTTGAGTTTATTATAGTTGATTAATTTGGAAATGGATGTGATCAAATCATGATACAAACATGTGTAAATGTTGAAAATGAAACATATAAATTTAACCTACCATGAAAGGTTTTTGTTATCAATTCATTAGTTCACTAAAGCAGTTCCTTGTTATATAGGGAATTGATATTACTCAGTTTATTCTGTAGAAGGTGACTGTACTTTACAAGTACACATGTAGAATTTTGAGCATATTTTTTTTTTTTGTCTGACAAAAAGGGTCACTGCGTTTAAGACCAAAACTTTTCATGGCTGACGTCAACTGAAATCCTGGGTAGGTGCAATGCAAGAAATGTATACATTATTTCGGGATATATTCCTAAATGACAATGCCAATAAAACAAACATTCTGCCAAATATAAACATTGCCTTACATATATGTCTCACAATTGCATGATATTTTCCCCATATGTTTGTTATAAGGTTGTACTCCACAATTAGATGTTTGTATCGAGGCACAGGGTCACATAGGCAAAATTTAATCCCCTCTACCTTGTCATCTATGAAGGTTTTATTACAAGACCTGTCCATTGTCATCTATGGGGAGTTGTAGTAGAAGACCTGTACATCATTGTCTATGGAGAGTTGTAGTAAGAGATCTCTACATTGTCTATGGGGAGTTGTAGTACAAGACCTGTCCATTGTTTTCTATGGAGAGTTGTACGAGACCTATACATTGTCACCTATGGCGGGTTGTAGAAGGAAACCAGTACATTATTGCATATAGAGAGTTGTAGGAGGAGAGCTGTGCATTTTTATCTATGGGGAGATGTAGAAGGAGGCCTGTACATCGTCGCCTATGGTGAGATGTAGTATGAGATGTATACATTGTCGCCTATGGAGAGTTGTAGGAGACCTGTACATTGTCATCTATGGAGAGTTGCAGTCGGAGACCTGTGCATTGTCGCCAAGGATACCTGTAGCATTGTCGTCTATGGGGAGTTGTAAAAGGACACCTGTAGCATAAGTCTTTGGTACATTTTGTGGAGTTGAAACTACTATAACCCACTTATATTTTGCAAAGTTCACAAGGCAGTGAAAGTTGCATAATTTTATTCTTTAGTCTGACTCTAAACATATCTCTGTTATTTACCCAAGTGCTCAAGTGGTTTACAGTGTTGTATTTAACTCCAGACTGAGCAATACCCTATTCTTATAAATAGTGCCCTCTATAGACAATCACCAACTTCAGATCAAAGCATTGGTGACACTGTGAAATGAATAGCCTTTGTTAGTCCCCGTTCGGACGGAGTCCGAAAACGGGGACTTATGTTTTGCCCTGTGTGCGTCCGTCCGTGCGTCTGTGCGTCCGTGATCACCTGTATCTCGAACATGCATGGACCGATTATGTTCAAACTTCACTCATACATCACACATTATATGGGACATATGCACATGCATTTTTTTCATGATCCGATTAAAGATAGCCGAATAGCGGCCATTTTAAGGCCGAAAATGCATCAAAATGGCACATTTTCACCATTCCGGACCCGGATCTCAGTTATGCATGGACGGATTTCGTTCAAATTTGGTACATACATTAAACATAATAGGACCTTGATGCACGTCATTTTTTTTTTCGGATCAAGTTCGAAATGGCCGACTGGCGACCATTTTGTTTTAAAGAATTCAGTTCTGGATCCGTATCAGAGACATGTCTGGATTGATCAAGTTCAAACTTCACACACACAAGGTACATCATGTCACAAATATGTATGTGCATTTGTTTCATGATCCCATTAACGATTGCCAAATGGCGGCCGCTTTAAGGCCGAAAATGCATTGAAATCGCACATTTTCACCATTCCGGACCCAGATCTCAGTTATGCATGGACGGATTTCATTCAAATTTGGTACATACATTAAACATAATAGGACCTTGATGCACGTCATTTTTTTTTTCAGATCAAGTTCGAAATGGCCGACTGGCGGCCATTTTGTTTTAAAGAATTCAGTTCTGGATCTGTATCCGAGACATGTCTGGATTGATCAAGTTCAAACTTCACACACACATGGTACATCATGTCACAAATATGTATGTGCATTTGTTTCATGATCCCATTAACGATAGCCAAATGGCGGCCGCTTTAAGGCCGAAAATGCATTGAAATCGCACATTTTCACCATTCCGAACCCGGATCTCAGTTATGCATGGACGGATTTTGTTCAAAATCGGTACTTACATTAAACATAATAGGACCTTGATGCACGTCATTTTTTTTTTCGGATCAAGTTCGAAATGGCCGACTGGCGGCCATTTTCTTAAAGAATTCAGTTCTGGATCCGTATCCAAGACATGTCTGGATTGATCAAGTTCAAACTTCACACACACATGGTGCATCATGTCACAAATAGATATGTGCATTTGTTTCATGATCCGCTTAGCAATAGCTGAATGATGGCCATTTTAAGGCCGAAAATGCATTAAAATCACGTATTTTCGCAATTCCAGAACCGGATCTCAGTCATGCATGCATGGATTTTGTTCAGATTTAGTACAATGTGTTGTACATATGCAGGTGCATTTCGGTCATGATCCGCTTTGAATGTATATGTCACTCAAATATGAACGGAACGGGGACGTGTCATTGACAATGACTTGTTTTATTTCACATAACGATGATTTGTCAATAGACTTGTCAAAAACATGGTTTATGTGTTTGATTTGAGAAAAAAAATTCACATGTATATTGTGTTCTTGCCAGAAGTAGCTGTTTAGCGTTACCAGATTTGGGACACTACGACTACGAATAAGATAAGTAAATGTAAAACAATACATGAAATATGAAACTAAAACTGTCAATAATTATTACAATGTGCATAATAAATTGAATTGCAAATGAAAATATTTAATTTGAAGAAAAGTTACAATTTATGGTTGAAATGTGACACATTGGCTGTTCCAAAAGTGCTGTACAAATAAAATCGACATTTTCGATGTATGCCAGTCCCTGGACTAACTGACCCAAATGAAAATGTTAACATAATCACTATATCACTTTTCTAACTATTGTAGTACCATTTACTTGCCGATTATAATAAGATACTGTAATAACAAGTCATCTGAAGATGACACAGCAACCACTTCTCAGATGTGATTATAGTTTTTTTTTTCGGGTAGGAAGATTAAGTTGAAAATCAAAAGTATGTAACTCAAAGTTAACAGCTAGGGCATCTCTATTAAAATTGGTAAAATTTGCATCAATTTTAACAAAAATTCACAATCAATTGAATATGGAAATTCAATTGAGCCAATATTAAATAACAAATACATGAACTATTATTTCACAAGATATTAACAAGAATTCAATAATAATAAAATATGCAAATGAGCTCATTAATTGATTCCTTGAAAAAATAAGTCAATGCGCACCTGTACCAGTGGTCACTCTGTCTTTGTACCAAGTCACGGCAAAATAACTCCAGGCATCTCCGGAAATGATGATGGACACTCCCAAAAAACTGGGTTTTACAGGATTTTGAAATTCAAAATGGCCGCCATGCAGCCATACTTGATCAAATCAGGAAATAAATCCATGTGAATATGTATACCTCCTCACTGTGTCTTTGTACCTAGTATCATTGAAATCAGTCAAGGCATCTCTGAGAAATATCAATGGACAGACAAAAGCCACGATTAACCATCAAAATGGCTGCCAGTCGGCCGTATTTTATCATTTCAAAAAGTGAAACAACGTGCATCTGTATGGGTGGTCCCTTTGTTATTGTAACAAGTCTGAACAAAATCGATCAAGCCATCTCCAAGAAATGATGGACACTCATTGACAAGGACCGAATTTGACTGAATTTTGGCATTAAAAATGGCCACCAGTCGGCCATATTTGACTTTGTCCGGATGGGGGCTAATAATAGGTACATAGATATTGTACATTGCGGCCCGGTGTGCTTACGGAGGTTGGTGTGCAATCACGAAACCCGATGAGATGTTTGTGAAGGCGTAGAGTTCCGTGATCATACAATCGGTGATTTTAACTGATAAAAATATTACACTCAAGAAAGTGAACATAGCACAACTATTACAACCTTGTTCATTGAGAACCTAGATTAAATAACAATTGTATGGATGAACGACTAGTGATGCAATATCTTTTCTTGCCATGACGAAAGTTTATATGAGAGTACTGAAACAGTGCAATAATATAATACATTAACATTTGGAGTTTTATAAAAAATTATACTACAGCTACATGCTTTAGTTCCTAATTTTGGCAATAAATATACTTGCCAATGTGTTTTAATAAATGAATACTGCATATACTGTATTAATCCTAATGTACCTTATAAAATAATAAACTATGAATTGTAAAAAAAAAAAAAAAAAAAGTTTCCAAATAAAAGTGCAGTAATATATTTAGGCAAAATAATGTCACTTTTTGTATCCATACTCATAACATATCAGTTTACAGTTGACAGATTATCTTTGAGAGCATATTACTAAAATCTGGTTCTTATTATCAGCAGCAGTATAAATGTCTTCATTCCATGCACTTATTTATATGTCTAAAAATGTTTTATTTTACCCCATATCTTGTACTAGCTAATTACATCAAAATTGAACTTGGTTGAAATTTCATAGTGATTAATAATATTTCCAAATTTTAAGATTATCAGATAAAATTGTTTGAGTTTTTGTAACCACAAGAAAAAAATTGAAGTGAAATCTATTGAATATTTTGTAAAATATACGTAGAGCCTATATCATAATCGAAATCTTAAACTGGTTAATATAATATCCAAGTTTGAAAGAATTAGCTAAAACTGAGTTATTGTATCAGATTATGACATTTTTTGTGGAGTTGAATAACATCATATACACCAGGAGACTAAGAATCTAACTAGAACCTCACGTCATGTCAAAATAAAATAGTCTCTTAACTATCGCAGTATTGCCATGCTATCCGAACCCCAATATGTTGTATATTCTATACGTATCATCTACATGGAATTCTTCTACGTGAAACTAATGCAGGCTCACAAATATCTCAATATTACGTGTTTTATAGAACCCCGATCTAAAAAACCCACTCGCATTTCAAAATATTATACGCTCGCTATTAACGCAATACTAAAATTAGTGAAAGCTGCTACTACCAATAATATAATATATAAAAAATTATAGTAAGTAATCGCAATCCTTGATAATTATTCAAAATAATCAGAATGAAGTATTCTTTCTCATTGATAGATATGTTGTTCCTACCCGCTTTCCTGCGAAATTATGTGGTCATATTATCACTCGGTACGATATATGTGAACCCCTGTAGACACACTTCTGATATGACAAATTCCGAATTAGCACATCGCATGGCATACTGTGTAGAGAGGGAGAATGGAGCGTACGATAATCCATAAATGGTTCATTGATCTTGGGTTTGTGTCACAAAAATATATTCGTTTATTGAACTCATTTGTTGTTTTAATAACAAGTAATATTGAAGTAATATTTATCTCTAGATTCGTCAAGTTATTTTTACCGGGTATATATGTTA
This sequence comes from Saccoglossus kowalevskii, assembly GCF_978046115.1. Taxonomy (NCBI): domain Eukaryota; kingdom Metazoa; phylum Hemichordata; class Enteropneusta; family Harrimaniidae; genus Saccoglossus; species Saccoglossus kowalevskii. The sequence goes on from NC_140642.1 coordinate 26,912,879, forward strand.
TGCTTTCTTTTGAGCCAGAGTAAGTCGGTATCCGTCCCATAGCCGCTCACCTGAAGGGGGAACTTCAGCAACCAACCACGTACAGATTGTGTGGCGGATATAAAGTGGACGTATAATATAATTTCGTTCACCGGCACATCTCCCACGTAACGATCTATGCTGTAATAATATACTTCTACAACATACTAAGTTTACCCGGCTTATTGCTATACACGCCCCCCCCCCCCGTTATCATGAGTAATCACTAAATTTAGTCGATGATGCAATTACGCGCAGCCGCAGTAAATCCCGACTGAGGGGGAATTCCCACAACAAATGCGGCACACCCAAATCTATGATGTTACAGGACTTGTACTATCGTTTTTCACGTCTTTTTTTCATTGGGAGTTGACCAATACACTGTAATATCATGGACTATTTACTATGACGACTCAAAGCACACAAGGATGTCGTCTGCTTACTGCTTTGTTGCTATTGGCGCTCACATGTCAGGTAAATACCGTTTCAGACTTCCGGTACAAATCATCTTTGGACGCCCGGTCGTGAACAAATATTTTTGTACCGTAGTGCGTGCGTCAGTGGAGGGTCATAGTAACTTTTTGAGTAGGAGGTCGGTTTTAGGAAAAAGTAAATCGAAAACATTCGTTTATATACAGTTCCGTCGTAAGTAGAGGCCAGTAGACGTCCACTGACGGACTGCTTCAGTGAAACCACCTTGTCGTATTTTCAATACATATGCAGCATTTTGTATCAAGAGTTTGACACTTTAACTATAAATCTCCTGAATATGATTACATTTGGAACGAATTTGGAATTACGATTTTAAATATGAAACATTACAATTTCTATATCGGTAGCGGTAGTTAGAAAGGGGGATTAGTAATCCTTAGTGGGTCAATACAAAAGAAGGGACCCATTTGGAGAGCAGCATTGATCCTCGTGTCTGTTGTTGCACGTGACCTGCAGCTGACAACTGTGTTCGTACTTCGATGACTTCGACTGGCATCCATGTGAGGTAGTTTCTTGTGTTCTGTTTTTTCTGACTTGAATTCTTGATATACAGAAGTTGCTGTTTATGTTTTTTTTCCTTTCATATCTTGTCCTGTAGGAGTGTCCTGTCCGTGATTATTTTACACCATTACAAGTTGTTAAATTGAGAGAATAAATGTATGGACAAATATTTTAGACTTATTTTGGTGTAGACAGCTCTCGTTTAATTATTTTACATCATTACAAGTTGTTAAATTGAGAGAATAAGTGTGCGGACAAATATTTTAGACTTATTTTGGTGTAGACAGCTCTCGTTTGATTAATTCCCACAATTACAAGTTGTTAAATTGAGAGAATAAATGTGCGGACAAATATTTTAGACTTATTTTGGTGTAGACAGCTCTCGTTTAATTATTTTACACCATTACATGTTGTTAAATTGAGAGAATAAATGTGCGGACAAATATTTTAGACTTATTTTGGTGTAGACAGCTCTCGTTTAATTATTTTACACCATTACAAGTTGTTAAATTGAGAGAATAAATGATGGACTAATATTTGAGACTTATTTTGGTGTAAACAACTCATGTTTGATTAATTCCCACAATTACAAGTTGTTAAATTGAGAGACTAAATGTGTGGACAAATATTTTAGACTTATTTTGGTGTAGAAAAGTCGCATTTAATTTACTTCCACAAATTACAAATTGTTAAATTGAGAGAATAAATGTGTGGACAAATATTTGAGACTTATTTTGGTGTAGACAACTCTCATTTAATTATTTTACACCATTACAAGTTGTTAAATTGAGAGAATAAATGTGTGGACAAGTATTTGAAACTTATTTTGGTGTAGACAACTCTCATTTGATTAATTCCAACAATTAGAAGTTCTTAAATTGACAGAATGAATGTATGGACAAATATTGACCATTATATTTGTGAGTAAATACCTGTTGTTGTCCACCTCTACAAGGTTGTTAAATTGAGAGAACAAATGTGTCGACAAATATTTGATACTTATTTAGGTGTAAGAACTTGTGTTTGACCAACTTCCACCATTGCAAGTTGTTAAAATAATGAAATAAATATACTGGTAATCATTGGATATTTGATTTAATTGTGAAACTTTCTAACAAAATGTTAACTGCTGGCTTTGAACCTTCAATCAACAATTCCGCAGACACAGTATAAATTCCACAACACCACAGAAGATATTCGTCTGTTGCCTGAATTGTTTTCGTAATATAGGGACCGCGGCCATCGACACTTTAACAAAACTTACCTTGACTTGGGTCTTGTTTATCTCTTGTCACAATCTGGAAACTGTTGAACAAATTGCGCGTCGTCCAGTTTAAGACGTAAGTTATTTTATTATTTATTCATTCAGTTTTGTATGGTGGAGTTTTGTGAGGTTTATTATTTTTTCGCTACGTTCTTTGTTTACTTGTTTACGGTTTGAGAGATTTCAGTTTATTTGATTTACGTTTTTACAGTAGCTCTCAGTGGGACTCGAACCCACTGTCTTTTCAAGCTAATTTTGTTTTATTTTGATGGCACGCTTGTGTACCACGCCACGACATTGGTCGTTAAGTGGTGTTCGTTTTTAGCTCCGCTGTCGACTTTGTCGAGCGGAGCTTATCATATGAGTGATTGTCCGTCGTCCGTCGTCGTCCGTGTCAATGTTTTACTTTTTCGACTTCTTCTTGAAAACTACAAGCCTGAATGCTTTGATACTTGGTGTATATGTACCTTGGGTAGACCTCTCTCAGATTTGTTCATTTCATGATGATATCTTCAATTCTCTAATTTTGGTGAATATTTTTGTCATTTTTAGTAAAAAGTGATATTTTCAACTTCTTGTTAAAAACTGCAAGTCCAATTGCTTTGATATTACATATATAGGTACTACATGTGGACCTCTCTCAGATTTGTTTATTTTGTAATGATATCTGTAATTCTCTAATTTTGGTGAATATTTTTGTCATTTTTGGTAAAAAGTGATATTTTCGACTTCTTGTTGAAAACCGCAAGTCCAATTGCTTTGATAATACATATATAGGTACTACATGTGGACCTCTCTCAGATTTGTTCATTTTGTAATGATATCTTTAATTCTCTAATTTTGGTGAATATTTTTGTCATTTTTGGTAAAAAGTGATATTTTCGACTTCTTGTTGAAAACCGCAAGTCCAATTGCTTTGATATTACATATATAGGTACTACATGTGGACCTCTCTCAGATTTGTTCATTTTGTAATGATATCTTTAATTCTCTAATTTTGGTGAATATTTTTGTCATTTTTGGTAAAAAGTGATATTTTCGACTTCTTGTTGAAAACCGCAAGTCCAATTGCTTTGATATTACATATATAGGTACTACATGTGGACCTCTCTCAGATTTGTTCATTTTGTAATGATATCTTTAATTCTCTAATTTTGGTGAATATTTTTGTAATTTTTGGTAAAAAGTGATATTTTCGACTTCTTGTTGAAAACCGCAAGTCCAATTGCTTTGATATTACATATATAGGTACTACATGTGGACCTCTCTCAGATTTGTTTATTTTGTAATGATATCTTTAATTCTCTAATTTTGGTGAATATTTTTGTAATTTTTGGTAAAAAGTGATATTTTCGACTTCTTGTTGAAAACCGCAAGTCCAATTGCTTTGATATTACATATATAGGTACTACATGTGGACCTCTCTCAGATTTGTTCATTTTGTAATGATATCTTTAATTCTCTAATTTTGGTGAATATTTTTGTAATTTTTGGTAAAAAGTGATATTTTCGACTTCTTGTTGAAAACCGCAAGTCCAATTGCTTTGATATTACATATATAGGTACTACATGTGGACATCTCTCAGATTTGTTTATTTTTTAATGATATCTTTAATTCTCTAATTTTGGTGAATATTTTTGTAATTTTTGGTAAAAAGTGATATTTTCGACTTCTTGTTGAAAACCGCAAGTCCAATTGCTTTGATATTACATATATAGGTACTACATGTGGACCTTTCTCAGATTTGTTCATTTCATGATGATATCTTTAATTCTCTAATTTTGATGAATATTTTTGTAATTTTTGGTAAAAAGTGATATTTTCGACTTCTTGTTGAAAACCGCAAGTCCAATTGCTTTGATATATTATACATATAGGTACTACATGTGGACCTCTCTCAGATTTGTTCATTTTCTAATGATATCTCCTGTTCTTTAATTGCCATGTGCATTGCTAACAGCGGAGCTATCTCAGCCGACAGGCTGCTTGTTCTAACTACTCCAGTGTTCCGATGAGTTGAACGGAAAAGCCAAAACGATTGCTGGTTTCTGATTGCTTCGGTTCTGGTGAGTGTGTATCTAGTGTGATTCGAACCCATGTTGTTTGTATTGGGCGTTTTTTTATTTCCCATGTTGGCTACGCCGTAATATGCAACCACTTCCCCGTTTTATTGTGATTTTGAGAGTGTTTAATGATGTCTTCCTCACCCGCCACGCCATGACCCAGTTTCAACCACACGGTCATTTTGCAACACAGTGCGTGACCCTCGGCGTCACCCGACTGACTATATGATCGTTCTGTTCAACTGTTAAGCTAGGATTTATTACCGTTATTATCATTATATTGTCACATGATTTGTTTTATCTTATGTGTAATGTCTTAAGTATCTTTATTGTAATTTGTATATACCAATTCGTATATACCGAGGAAACGACCCCGATTGAAGGTCATGTATTTTGTGATGTCACCAATTCGTGTGTAGGTACGGCTTCTAGATCCGTGCCGAAGGTATTACCATCATGCAGATAGCTACCTGTAAAATATGTTAAAGCGTGGTGGTCGTCGTGCAACGCGTGTTGGAATTTCATGTAAATAAACAATGTATTTTATACGCGTTATATACATTGCTATGACGCGACACGACGACTGCCGCCTTTTAAGTTCTAATCTGGGTTCAACAAAAAGCCTCTGCATTCAACTACATTCACTAAAAGTCATGGCCCAAATATGAACCACCTGTGAAATAAATTTTTATATAAATAAAATTGTTAATTGTGCATTGAAATTTGTAGTGATCTAGTAATATATTATCCTTCAGCCAGGGCATTGCCAATGTCTGTTATGACATATGCCACTTTATACGTCCAATGGCTGCAATCCAAAACTAATGGTACATCCCTTATTTAAAATTCTAATAGATACATCCCTAAAGTATAGTGGGTGATAATGCCCTAAAGTCCAATAAGTTCAACCTAAACTATAATGAGTACAACCTAAATATTAATGGGTGCAAACCCTGGAGTTCAGTAGGTGAAACCTTAAAGTCCACTGAGTACAACAGAATGGTTGTGAATGCTCCCGCTCTAATTTTACTGTATCAGTTGGACCATGTTTTTATTAATAATGGTATCACAGTACTAAGCTGAATTGTTTTGGGTTGGAAGGTTAAATTGATGATATAAAAAGATCACAATTTATTTCAATGACACTTCATCTTGCCAATCTAGGTGTGTCTTTTCTGGTGCATTCTGAAAATGTCTTGCTACTGTTCATGTCATCACATTTAATACATCAATTCCAAAGTGTTCTTCCATGCAACTTATGAACAAATCAAATTAATGACATAAAAACAAAACCAAAATACCGGTAGAGATGGTCCAATCAAAGTAGATTTTACAGTTGTAGCTGAATGTATCCCCAATCTGATGGATGCCAAAAGTCTATTGGTATAAACAAAATGAACAACCCTTAAAGTCTGATCGCGCATCACTGAATTCTTGATAGTTTACTGCTAAACATTTAATTTTGGAATTTGTTAACACTGCAGGTAACCATGCAATTTGCCTCAGCTATAGTTGAATTGACGGTATTTGTGCATTAATACTATAGCGCTTCTAGTTTACTTGGTAAGTGTGTGGGTGCTTAAATCTCCTCTGTTCAGTCTGTTAAGTTTTTTTTGTTTTGTTAATGATGAAAAGAATGTGCATAGACAACAGAATGATGAAGTATAATAAATAATACCCCATGTTTTGTGCATAATTTGTATCATTCAATTTCTAGAATATTGTTCACTCATTGTACTGTAATACTTGAGCTAATGAATGTCTACATGTATAGGAAAAGTATGTAATCTGGGTTTTAATTTCACTATTTACAGATTACTAATGTTTATTTCCTACTATATATTAAAATCTAGTAAAATTACAATATCTAATTCCATTGTTTTCCTGACAATTCCATGCATTTAAAACCCTGTGTAAAACATAAATATATAAAATTAGTGAAATTAAACCCACTTTAAATATTGCTAACCTATTTTTAATTGATAAAATAATCATCATAGGCAGTATAAGATAATGGATAACAATAATTATAAATTATATATATATATAAATAGTATTTGTTTTTCATGTGGTAATAAATATATTTTTTGTTAATCAAGTTTGATTGATTTGTAAATTCAATTTTTCAGGTATGGTGCTCTCTTAAATGCCCTCCCCAGTGTACAGATGGCTGTCATGGGACGAGCAATGGAAAATGCATACCATGTAAAAACTTCAGCCTTGGTACCTCCTGTGTTGATAGCTGTCCTAATAACTACTATGTAGAGAAAAAACATCATGTGACTGTTACAACTGTATCTCCTGGAATTGTATCGACACATCAGAATGTCGCCAGTCAACCTCACCATCATGATGTACCAATCCTTCCAAGTGTTATGGTGGAGACAAAGTCTATGTCACATACAGAAAACACTGACAGAAACCCATATAAATCCACTCAAAGACCAGATTTACAAACACTTAATAATAATAGTTTACGTGACAACGCTGTCTATCAAAGTGATGTAGATTTGCCTGCTAGTAACGTCACCATTGGGGGAGAAACTGCTGGGCAATCAGGCAATAGTACTACCCAGCCAGCAAATCAACCTGAAGATAATTACCATGATCAACCAGACTTGCTTAGTTTTGAAAACATCTGCCAGCCATGTCACAAAGAATGTGACTGTTGCCACGGTCCTTTGTCGTCTGACTGTCGCAGTTGTCGTCACAAAAAGCACAGGAATGACTGTATTTCAAAATGTCCTTCCTGGACGCTTGAATTCAACAATTCCTGCTATGAATGTCGAAATGAATGCTATAGGAAATGTAGAGGAGTAGATCCACGTGATTGCAAGTATTGTAAGGCTGTTTTCAATGACACGTGTATGGAAATATGCCCAACTGATTGTGATCCAGCAGCTTGCCAAATTATAGGGTAAGACATCAGTCACATGTGGTACTTGTGTAAGTAATTGTGTGAAGTCTTTGATTTTTTGGTACATTAGTTGATTTATATGTTTTTCTAAATCACAATTATCTACCATATTTATTGATACACATTTCATTTATTTGTAGATCAGCTGGTGAGAAAAGCAGACAAAGACATAAAGATTCAATTTTATTGCCAATTCTGATCGCTATAGCCACTGGTTTATTGATTTTTATGTTAATCCTCGTAATTATATGTAATTGTAATAGACATGGTTTGTCCGGAAACTATATCATTCCCTCCGACGTAAGTAACTCTTATCCACAATGAGTTAAAGGTACAGAGTGTGTTTGTAATATTAATTGCAAGATCATGTGTATTGCATGAAGGCACGGACCGAACATCTGCCACAAAAATTGAATGATTTGATTTTTTATGTGCGAAATATATGGGTCTCATATAAACAAAGATGGCGACTTTGACTGTTGCGCAGATCAACGAGTATGAACTGACACGTTCCCAAGCTTTAATTGGGTAATTTTCATGTGATTGGAAGGTATCGAAGGAGTCACCGGCAGTAATCAGTGCAAGTCGCGCCCAGGTCAAACCTCATACTTGTGATTTTGATTTGAAGAGCGCATTGGATTGTGGGAAAATCAATGTTTATCAACACGCCGCCTACCGTGCTTTAATGTAAATATTTAAAGAGGGTATTATTGCATTGAGATACCCTTCATTCATCAAATCTAACCATTATCAAATGTTACAGCACATTATCAAATTATACTATCATGTTTGTTGAATAATTTGATGACACTATGACCTTTGTTTGTTCTGTTTTCACACTTGATTTCATGCATTACATGGGATATTGCGGTGGACGGAAAATGGTCTATTCTCCACCTAACCTAGCACAGATACAGTGAGACTGGTTTGATTTCTTAGCAAATATCAATGGGCCTAGTTTGATGTGCCTTTGATATATGCTACTGAAAATCAAACTAGATTTTAGCCTAGTAAAGCTCTTAAGCCATTGCTATTTAATTACTTTCACAGCAAGAGGTCATACAACAAGTTGAAAAATAAAACACAATAGGCAGCCAGTGTTCATGTTTTGTTGATCCCTCCAGAAAAGTGGGTGTCCGAGACAACCAGATAACTCTCAATGTCAATCCCTGAAATTAAGTCGCTATTAACAAGTTATTAATGTTGACTGAATTTAGCACCTAATTTGCAATATTGTAGACTAATATTGTAGTCCGGAAATGTTGCCAGGCACAAAAATATTTAAAAAAAAATAAGATTAAGATTAAGATTGTCATCAAGTAGATTTTTCTGCTGGTTATTTCGTGTAGCTGGTATTTAATGATTTCACAGTTACACTGTTTAATTATACCGGATCATATAAACCCAAATCAAATGTGACTGTGATTGTGTCTGATGAAAATGACTTTCTTTAAATCATATATATTTATATCTCAGATTCAGGTACCATTTCAAAGTTTCGAAAATGTTCAAACTCCAGATCTTCTTAGAAAGGATCTTCCTGATTTAGAGACTGAAGAAAAAGATGATAAAGATGAAACAAAGAAATCTGAAGATCATGATGAAATTCTTAATATTAAAGATGAAACAGAGAAATCTGAGGATCTGATGAAGAAAAGACCAGAGCAAGATGGTGTGATGGAATGTGATGGTGGACCAGAGTGTAACATCGGACCAGAAACAGAGCATGAACCAGAATACAATGCTGGATCTGATATAAGACAACAAACTATAGATGTACCAGATGGCTTTGGTGAAATGCTTCTTGCAAAACAAGAAGCAGATGATCATTCCCAAAGACTCCCAATGAAATGTTTGGTAAGTATAGCAAGGAATTGAGCCAATTGTAATTCAGCTTTGAAAACAAAGCACATTAATAGTGAATACGTAGACTTAGTGAAATATTTTTACCAGATTTATATATTATTCCTATAATAGGACTCAACAGAAGACAGCAAATGTCTGGATCATAAAGATGCATCATATCCTCTGCTGCAATTGAAACATGCTGATGTGCCTTTGAGAAGTGAAGCTACTGATGCATCTATCTTTTTAGTACATGATGTAAAGGAATTTGATTCTGCTACCTCATCACTAACCAAGAATGGCACTACGGCTGTTTCTCCCAATCAAATCTATCTTGATGTGAGCAAGCATGCCTTGAGCGTAAATAATGACATGAAGGCAGCTGTAAGTGAAAATGATTCTGACATTGGATCCTTATATTCCTTTGTCTCAGGGAGTGAAGCTGATTCTGGTTTGGGATCACCGCTTGCTGCTCGACACAAGAGCGAGGGCATCTCAAGTGTACAACATGGTAGCTTGTATAAAAGTGACTCAACAACGATTCAAATAGGAAACATATCTGTTGACATTGGAAAGAATACCGATAGTATGAGCACCCTAGCTGACAGTGCTTGTGATCTTTCATTTAAACAAGAATTTGGTAATAGCATTTGTAACCAGGCATGTAACTTTATCGCTGGGCAGAAGCAGAATGATAAGCGCAAATTCAACTCATTGCCAAAATTTCGTAGTACCACCCCAAGGCGGCCTCGGGTCCTGTCGCTTAATACACCTATCAAGGAGTTTCCATTTATCACTTCAAATCCACGGTTGGAAAGTCGTCCTCTCCTCAAAGCTGGTGATAAAGATGAGGGTGCATCAGCTAGTGTTTTATTGCATGCAGAGAAACCAGTGAAAATGGAGAATCAGACACGAAAACGGATACAAGAACTGCTATTTAAATTCAAAGACCTGCTGGCAAAGAATGGTACGAGTTATTACTACTCAAATGATGTGTTCGCTGCTGCTGTCATTGGCAAGACAGGTGGTAACCTGAGCATCACAGCGATGGATGTACATCTTTTCATACCACCTGGCTCCGTTGACCATGACGTGTCCATTTATATATACGTTGAAGAGAGTTTGCATGGTAATGTACAATTAGAAAACGGAAAGACTGTGCTAACACCGACAGTGTATTGTGGTCCATGCGGTATGAAATTCATTAGACCCGTGGTTCTTACTACTCCACACTGTGCAGCAAGACTGTCCGGCTGGAATGCTGATGTATACAATACAGACTCTGAAGGTGATGATGATGCTCGATGGAAATTGGTCCCACAAAATGAAATGATGCGTGTCATCAAGAAAACAGATATGACGATGTTTCCGATTCATTTCACTGGATTTAAAGGTGGAGCCGCGGAAGACAAATGGATGAAAATCTTCATTATCGGAAAAGAATTGAAACGAGGAGACTTCATGTATCCCTTTGAGGTCAAGATGTGTAATAAACTGGAGTCAGATATTAAGGCAAGTGACAGATTTAAATACCTGTCCCATGTTTATGATGTATATAATATTTTCTTCATTCATAGGGCATCTCTAATAGTGGGGCACATAGCCAAAAATATTTTTCATATTTTTCCTGTCCTGTACAAGTTTACAAAGACTCATTAAGTTTCATTCGATTTCTAGAAGTACTAAGTTATATTATCTTATTTTGCTTTATCAAAGACAGTATTGTCTTTGCCTTTATATTATTTTTACCTTTAATAGTCTAAATAGTACTACAAATGAAATTGGATGGAAACATAATTGCAACTATGATGTATATAGGAATTGAATTCCATAATAATTTCATCATAAATAATTAAATAAGTTGAATTTGAGACAGGAAAATTTAATTTAAGAACTGTTTATGTTTTCAGAGTATCTTGGACAAGGCAGCTGAATCGGGATGCAAAGAACTGAAGAGTGATGAGATTATGATTTGCGATATTAAAAATGAAGGGATTACTATGCTAGTGGATCAGTTACAAGATGGATGGAATGTTAGAGGTCATTCATCTAAGGTAATAGAAGATCTTTTGACAATTGGGGCTAGTGCAGAGTGTTAAATTCAGTCCTACTTTACCATTACCGGGGGGGGGGGGGGGTAATTGCAAAAGTACTGTGCACATTTCACAATTAGGTTGGATCAACATGTAGTTATGAACTGATCTATGGAAAGACATTTATATGTAATCTGTTGTGCTAAGTTCTAAGTCATTAAATGTCACACTAACTTAAAATACTTTCATTCATATATGTATTTTTTAGATAATTCCATACCAGTACATTTGGAGTTCTGAGCACTTTGGTTCTGTGACCAAGGTACCATGCTGTTCATTCCAGTTGGATTTAGTTGATCGGTCATCTCCCGAGGCGTCATGTCTTGTTAGTGGTGACGTACATACCTTCCAGGAAAGTAAACGTGAACTTGACGTGGTACTGCATTTGCATTCCGAGATTCAACAACGTGAAGAAGAAGCTTACCAACGCCATGATGTTTCAACCTCCCTCAGAAGATCATCGGACACGACACCGATCCCGAGCGGTGCATGTTGTTCATCGGACACACCTTCCACAAGATTCTTATCACGGCAAGATGAACTAAAACCGACAGCAATGATGAAGCAATTTTTAACAGATCACATTAGTCGCGAAGTCTGTGTGCTGCTTGATGAGCTGAAAGGAGACGGTACTGATTGGCGTTCATTAGCTCAGGAACTTGGTGTGAACGATCTTATAACACATTTGAAGCAAAAACAAGACATCGGTGAAAGTCCATCGCGGTATTTATTGGATTTCTACTTTGCTGAACAATGTAAAGTGCAACCACCACTTAAAGATGAAGATGTTGTCACAAAACTTATATCATTATTGTACAAGTTAAATAAAGGCCAGGCTGCTAATGTCCTTGAAGAATTTTCAGCAAAACATATTTGTAAGCCCATTTAGTTTTGAGTAACCGGGCTAAAAATCACAAAGTTATGACACATGCCTCTTATACTGATTGAAAGCTGACAAATTGCCCCATTTATCGACTAAGTTACCTATTGTCTTCACCAAACTTAATCCTATCCTGCATTGCTATTTAAGTTCTATTTTGGCTGTGCACTAACCTGAGTACGTAATGTCACCCTGATGCAATGGTACGAGTCGAATAGGCGTCCTATAAAATTGAAAGAAAGTGACCTATACAGGGGACAACTCATGAGTATGATATGAATCTCAGACTGATCTTATTGGGAAATGTTTTGCTAATTTTCATCTGATCCAAGACTTGCTGAAAACTCAATCACTATCGAATCTATGGAACTGCTTGGTTATGTTCGGCTATTGGCAAAAAACTTCTGATGCTGTTGCATTTATAATACAACACATATTACCTGTCACATTCCAAAATCTACGAACAAAATTTTGCCGACAATACAACTTCAAAGACATCAGATTGAAAAAACTTAACTTCTCACAAGTCATGTCCAATATTGAACCATATATCATAGAACAAATTTGAAAACAATGTGTATATATTAAGACATTTTTTAACCAGATCAATGATGTAAATTTCATTATAATGTTATGGACTAAAAAAAATATTCCATCAGTCTTGAATTTTGATGTGTAAACAAATATTTTTAATCAGTATATTTTTTGTATGTATTTTTCTATATAAGAATTGTATGTCCCAGTGAGTGTCCCTTATGTTTATGGCAAACCAACTATGTTTATGTACCGATTTTCTAACTAAAAAATTAGCTAAAAGCAGAATTTTGAAAGTTTTTAAAACAAATTTATATCATCAAAATTTGGCTTGGCTCAAATGATTTTTAAGATGTTTTTTTTTTTTTTTTTAAAGATGCTGTACATGTAAAAAACATTTTTTTTCATTCCTTTAGTAGATTGAATTCTGAAGTGTTATTACTACGAGTATATTCTTGATGTATGACATTGACTACTGCCCTCTAGAACAAATGCCTTCAAAACTTTTGTTTAGTTATGCACCCAATCAACATATTCATTTTTCTTTAGTATTCACAAAAATGGAATGAGTGTATATCCTCTCTCAACATAAGTATCTACTGCACGAACCTTACTTGTGCTTATATAAACTGTTTTATCTGATATTCATTAATGTATGTGCATTTTCAATTATTGTAATATTGTTAATCGATCCCCATGATTGATTCTTATGTATGACACTGACACTTGCAAATACTAGTAAATAATAAAAAGTCCACAGAGACTGCAGTGACATTCAATGTCTGTAACTATCTAGACACAAAAATAAAATAAAAAATAATTCGTAGGACCCCAGAAAATTTGCCACACAAACTTAAAGTTGTTTACATTATGTTTGGAATTATTATAAATTGGTTTATGCATATGGCCAATGTGCATATTTTAATAATGAAATGTTTTTGTTTAATTTATTATTTGCAAGTGTTTACCACCCTTGATGTATTTAGAAATGTATATGAAATAGATTGCCATATATGGAAGTGAGTGTGATCTACATGTATAATTATTGTGATTTGTAGTTCATTGATTGGTGTAGAAATACGATATATACTTTACCTTGGAGCTGATCCCATTCAGATGGATGGCTGGATTCTGTTTTAGGAAAACTATTATGCAAACATAATGTTAAACAAAGTTAAATTTTGTTTCATTTTTTTCTGACATGACTTGCTTATAAATAAGTCAGAGCACTCTCTGTCGCGTGTGAATATTTTGTACTGCAATACAATCATGTATAAATTTAATGAGTTTTATGCAAATAAATAGATATTACAGTAGTTTGTATACATCTTTTTTCAATGTGGTTCATTTATTACAAATCGTATCTTGTCCGTTTCACTGATATGTATTTTTAGATCATAAGCAATAGACCATTTTCTGGTCAATAGATTAAAAAAAAAGGCCAAAAGATCATAGTACCATCAAAACGTTGCAAGGGATTCAACAAGTGCTAAAGTATTTTTTTTTTTTGGTATTCACATGCTCAATACTGCGCTATATCAGAGGTACATTACTTGGGGTTTGCAACGCGCATAGTACTGTATGGCGACATCATGTAACATCCCATTCAAGTCTCATCTCGTAGATAGCAAGACTGATGCTACATATATCAATATGTACATATATCAATGTTAAGGTTTGTAATAAAACACCTCTTACCTCTTAGTGAAAAAATGTAATACATTGAAAATGTACAGAAAATAGTTACCATAATCCGTCATATCGTGAGCAGCTATTTTGATCTGCCTGAACATCCCAGTATCCTAGTTACCTTGGGCATGCACATTTGCATTGTTCCGAGTTGGGAACGCTTATGCGAGAGCAAGATTGAAACAGGATTTTGGTATCATGTCACGCTATTTGCTAACCCCAAGTAATGTACCTTTGGCTATATACATTTGATGATAGTCAGGATTTCAATATTGAACTATTAAGGTAGAAGCCTACTAATAAATTCAAATACCCAGAATTTATTCATTTTCCAATAAATTGTACTTTCGGGCAATACAAGGATATTTACTTCTATATTTACTTATTGGGTCACCAGCTTAATTTTGGCAGTATTATTATAAAAGTGCTTTTACCATAGGTTCCTATGGCAGAGATATGTCGCCATATCTCAAATTGTAGGCTGGTGACATAGGCTGAAAAAATTATATATTGTGAAAGATGGGATTGTGTTTGAAAGTCGTGAAAGTCATGAAACCGAGACTCGCAACTTATTCATCAAATAAACAATCAGCGAAACAAAAACTTTCAAAAAAAAATTGTTGTTATTGTCATTAAACTGTGTAACTGTTACCCAATCTGAAAAACTTGTATTGCAGCGATAAAAATTCAATTTGATTTTAACACATCAATGAGTTTAGAGTAAAATATCAGTGATATTTCTTACTTCAACGCGACTACTGTGGATATGCATCAGGTGATAACAAAATATAGAAAGAAGATTTAATTTTTTAGTTCATATTTGCAATAGTTTATTGATATTAACAATGAATATATATTGACAATGGCAGGTCTCTATAGTACAATACCATTTAATACAAAATATTATTATTTACATTAAAAGACTTTCCCAAAGAGCAGTATTATTAATCTATTATGGGAAGTTATATTGATTCTACCAAATATATCACTGATCTAACTTAATGACTAAGTGTGACATGCCAGTTCACACTGACAACATTTAAAAATGCCAGAATGCTATGATCTGACTCCCAATTATAGACTGTGATTTAAAAATATACTATTAATTAAGCACCCTATAAGAATTTTGACTCCTCACCAGCTTTGATCTTAATTGACAATTTTTCTACAAACTTGTGTTAAAAAAAAAAAAAAAACCTCCTTCACATTCAGAGAATAGGAATAGATATATGTACGAGTTATAAAACTTTAAAATGTTACAACAAACCCACAACCAATTTCATAAATCAAACTTTGCCTACAATAGTTAATTGGTAAAAAATAGAAATATAATGCTTGTCTTTTCCTGAAAAAACAATATATTTTCAAATGTTGGCAAAGTAAAGTGGTTTTAAAAGTTGGGACCATTTCTTGCAGAATATCCAGAAAGTCAGTAATTGCATAGTTATATGGGAGACTGCCTTTTATTCTTTTCTCATAACTTGGCTATACAGTGACTGTGAACAAGGAACAATAATTTATATATTTCAAATAAAATACTTTGTACAAGATTTGTTACTTCGAATTATTATAAGGTTTGCAAATAAATGCCTGCTTTAATTTTATCATGTAGTAAGTAATAGTCTTGTTAGGACTGATAGGGGCAATGAGTTACGGAGGTCATGAGAAACCACACAAATACTGCCAGCAAAAGCAACAGTCCATATATTTCATTTTGAAAAGATTTTAACGAGTGTGAAGCTAGCCTCAAATTCAGATAAGGAAATAGACTGGCTTTGCAGTAATACTAGTATGCCAAGATTACGTACAGCAAAAACAGAGCTAATGAATCAATGAAATTTGGAGAGGATGTGAAGATATCATTTCTACAAGTTGGTGTGTGTGTGTGTGTGTGTGTGTGTGTGTGTGTTTGTATGCTCTTCAGTCTGAGGCTAAATCAGAGAACACCAGCTTCACTTTCGTAGTATTTAAAACTTAGTAAGTTAATAACCACCTCTCACATTTATTTGATATGAGAAATAAAAAGAAAAAAAAAGAAGATTTCATACAATTTTTATCAGTCCATTATTTTTGTCTATAATATAGAAAATAAATAAATTTATGAATATACACACAAATGGCTGCAGCAAGATTTGAAAGGAAAATATGATAAGAAACATTCCCTGAAAATATTGAATCTGTCCAGCAGATTACGATATAGCTGCAGAAAATAGTTACTGTTCAATAATGTAGCAGGAATTCAAACCCAAAATAATAGCACCCAAAACCCTACATCACCTGAGTACAAAATATGAATTCAGTATAAAATATGTCATTGTACATAAGCAAAGGAATGTCTATGGTTATTATATTTTACCCCCATCACACTTTTCACCCAATAGAGAGAATCCTAAAAAAAAAAAAGACGTGATTAAATGGACGGTGATGTCTCTGTACAATGGTGTAACAAAGACATAGGCACTGGTAATAATTACTATCCCTCAACCAAATCAAATTGTTAATTTTCACAGAAATAGGGAAGCATTTGCACCTCCACAAATGAAACAAAAGAATGATAAGGGATTTCTCCACCAACATGTCCGATGATGACACTGTACGCCCCCAATAATAGCACTGAAATTATATAAATAATACACCCAGAAAACTTGATCACCATTTTGCATAATAAATAAGAAACGACTAAATATATTCCAGATGTTACAAAGCATAGTGATGATATACATTCTATAATAATACTGTAAGCACAGTGGAATTTGCACAAATCTACTGTACTAATTTATAATTTACAAGCAGAGTACTGAAGATCTTTCGTACGTGTATGTCAAACTATTTACAATGTACGAGTGTATTGCAAAGTATTCTCATGTTTCACTATGTCCTGTTAATGCCCAACGTAGATCAATTTTCTATTTTGATTTCAGTCACGCTAAAAATTCAGACTTGCTAGAGTTCATGTGTCTTAATTTTGATTTGGCCTTCTGATGGTTGGATGTGTATTGGCACCGTAAGTCTGAAAAGTGATGCAATCATGTTTCCTCACAGCTGCTCAGATGAGTCTTGAGTTCTTCAGGAATTGTATAAGTGTCTTGTAAACAAAGATGTACTGCCCCACAGTCTGCACCATCAGCATCCGTTGCTGTCGTAAAGCTGTAAGCATTTTCGGCACATCAACATTCTGGAAATAACAAAATATGATTAAAGCTATGATGATAATTTCTGTGATGCCATTGCTTTAGATATCGGCAAGAGGATAACTATAGGAATGAATAAAATCTCATACAAGTCACTATGATTACACTGCTGACCAAAATGCTGGGACACATTCTAAGGACAATTTAAACACACCTTTTCAGTATTAACATTAAATAGAAATTATTGTATTATTCACTTTCCCAAAGATCAGATCAATACAACAGTACAGATAAACTTACCTCACTATATTCCAGACAAGCAATCATCACATCAGCTAAAATCACCACACCAGTTCTTCCAACACCGGCACTACAATGCACTAGAACTGGTGGTGAGTGATCACCAACCAGCATACTGTTTGCATGTCTACATACTGACTGGATTTCTTCTAAGAAAGCTACAAAAGGTGAACAGAGACGATTTAGCTGACAATTCTCGGGGTTGGTTGGATTAGACGAGGAACAAATTCTCGCATGCATTGTACTTCATGGATACGATTGATCAATGAACATGAATTGAGAGTACAAGGAAATCTGCACAATATATTAGCCATACCTAAGAATCCTTGTACATCATCTGGACAACCTTGGTTTGGCCAATCTGTGTACTGAAGGTGCCAGACTGTCCTCTGTTCTCCTGAAGGCTTATGTCTCAGAGTAATACTACTTGTCACGTAAAATCCAGAATTATTGGTGAACTGACCAATTACTTGGAACTGTCAAAATAAATACAATTTGTCTATTTCAATAAATATATAAAATATGAAGGTGATGAAATTAACTACCAACTAACATTTAAAAACATGGTTTACATATACCGGGTAGTCAAACTTTCTTTATCCGCATACATAAACATCACCAGGTTTTGAACAATAACCATCTCAGCCTAAAGACGTAAGAACTTTGATTGCTACTACCGTACTTACAGGGCCAAATTCAAGTGTGTTCCTGTCAGTGTTGAATTGCGGCCAGTATCTGAAACTCTTTGGTTTGCCTGCTTCAGACTCCGCAGTCAACATAACAATAACTAGAACACCTTCTTGCCATATCATATTCCACCAATCTATCACTGTATTCTGTAATGGCCCCTGAGCCGCTATATAATGGAGTTCCTCACTGGCAACATTTACTTTCAGGAGCGAGGCATTGATGTAACCACTTGGATTGGCTTTATCTGGTCTTAACTTTACCCTTGTATCCTAAAAAAATAAATATAAACCAATGTAGAAAGAAGACAAGCAGCCTGTCGGCTGAGAAAGCTCCGCTGTTAGCAATGCACATTTCAATTAAAGAACAGAAGATATCATTAGAAAATGAACATGCATAGTATCAATGCAATGGGACTTGCCGTTTTCAACAAGAATTCAAAAATATCATTTTTCATCATAAATGAGAATTGTAGATATCATCATGAAATGAACAAATTTGAGAGTGGTCCACATGTAGTACCTATATATGTAATATCAAAGCAATTGGACTTGCAATTTTTAACAAGAAGTCGAAAATATCACTTTTTACCAAAAATGACAAAAATATTCACCAAAATTAGAGAACTAAAGATATCATTACAAAATGAACAAATCTGAGAGAGGTCCACATGTAGTACCTATATATGTAATATCAAAGCAATTGGACTTGCAATTTTTAACAAGAAGTCGAAAATATCACTTTTTACCAAAAATGACAAAAATATTCACCAAAATTGGAGAATTGAAGATATTATTACAAAATGAACAAATCTGAGAGAGATCCACATGTAGTACCTATATATGTAATATCAAAGCAATTGGACTTGCAGTTTTTAACAAGAAGTCGAAAATATCACTTTTTACCAAAAATGACAAAAATATTCACCAAAATTGGAGAATTGAAGATACTATTACAAAATGAACAAATCTGAGAGAGATCCACATGTAGTACGTATATATGTAATATCAAAGCAATTGGACTTGCAGTTTTTAACAAGAAGTCGAAAATATCACTTTTTACCAAAAACAACAATATTCACCAAAATTAGAGAATTGAAGATATGATCATGAAATGAACAAATCTGAGAGAGGTCTACCCAAGGTACATATACACCAAGTATCAAAGCATTCAGGCTTGTAGTTTTCAAGAAAAAGTAAAACATTGACACGGACGACGACGGACAATCACTCATATGATAAGCTCCGCTCGACAAAGTCGACAGCGGAGCTAAAAATCCCAACTAGTATTTTGTTTAGAGGTGACTGGTTCATTGTATTATATTATATTGCGATGATAACATATCAGAATGTAAAAATCAACCTACCTCGTATGGCAGTACATGCGTAAACCTATTCTTGATTACGTTCTCAGGCTTTTGTGCAGTTGTATACATAGCATTGTATTTCTTCTTTGGTATCTGCTCATACTCTGTAAATACTGACCCTTTCTCTAACTTCTTCTCTAAGATTTTCCACTGAATTGAAAAGCAGGACAATGGTCATGTTCTGATCAGCCAGCAAAATACCTTGCTTGTAGCATTTGAAGTGTGTGTGTTTTACTGGCTCCACAAAAAGCAAGTTCCTAGAAAATGTCTGAAAATAACCATGATCCACCATGATCATACAGAAATGCAAATTTGTAGATCAGCATGGAAATTGAAATTGGACATTCACTAATGAATGCGTCATTGGCATGACATAGTCCCCATCATGCAATGGTAAACAAAACTGGAAAAAGGAATTATTTCAAATCATAACATAATACATGTATTGTACATGTAGTTGTAAAAGTTTGATTGCAAACATCAAGGAATATCCTAGACATGGCTCTAGAACAGAATTTATTAAAACAAGTATTGACAAGTTCCTGTTAACCAGTAGTTGATCTCAATGTTTAGTACAAGTGTTAGTCATAAGTATATCTACTAAAGGGCTTCATGTATCATCTGTATGTCAATTTCAAATTCAAGGCAGTCTGACTGGAAGTGCCTAGTCTTACAAAACTTAGTGATCATACTACCAGCTAGCACCAGCCAGCATGTAAAACCTAAAAAAAAAATGTGGCTGCTCGCTGGCGCTGTCCATCTCAGAAAAACAGTTATGAACAAATTTGACATAGTTTATCAAATCGCACAACACAATCTTTTGAAGATACAGTATGGTAGTTAAATCAATCTCTACCAACCAATAATGAAAATGTTGTTTGACAATGGTTAGGATGGTACATACTATTGCATGATGTTGATATTCTAAAATCTCATTTTAACTGAATGATTTTTCATGGTTATGTTTATTGTTTATACATAATTGTTTAATCAGTGTATTGTGCTCATCCCTTGTGCAGAGTAGAGGCCGCACCACTGCTAAGTTGCAGTTTTCAGACTTTGAACACAGGGTTTAATAAAATACAATTTTCGATGCGAGAGACCAGGATGTATATTTTACAGTGTTTTGTCTGCCTATTTCACCATAGAGTCAAGTGAAACGTGTGCACACGTTTTAGGAGTGAAAGACATAATACAATGCACATGCACACATTCAGGTTTTAGATTTCAATTATAGAACAAAATATGTTGTAATACAGTAAGACATATTACCGACATCTATCACACGGCTTGCACACTATCAATCAACTTGTTATCTAATGTGGCAATACAAAACTGAGAGTAAATACTTACCCTGACATCGGTATCATCTTCATCTGAGTCGTGTAATTCTATAAGCCTAGACAAGGTTAATCCATTCATGGCAGCAATCTTTAATGGTCCCATGTAAACACCTTTCAGTCTCTCCTCACTGTCGCGCTTTAATGGCTCTTCCAAATCAGAGTCATTGGAAGTACTATAGCCACTTGTACCGGGTGTCATTAGAACCACTTCATCACCAGCTTTAGGATGTAACAGAATTTTACTTTTGGGGCTGTCAGCTCCTAACTGCTCTTCCCTATTCGACACGGGCGTCTGTTCAACTGTCTCTATTGCAATTGTCTTCTCCATCGATATGGAAGTTTCCGACCGACTCAATGATTTTCTTTCCCCAGTGCGACTACTGTCTACAACCATTAAAGTCTCATTGGACTTGGAAACATGTGAAATGTCATGAAAAGATGCATTTTCTGCGGATTCCCTTGAAGACTGGTGTTGTACTATTTTCACATCAGCTTCCACATGGCGTGGCAGCGAGTCAATGTCATAGGACAGCTCCATATGTACTCTTTCTTCAGATTCCGCTGAAAACATGGGCGCTGGTTCAGTTACTTGGTTATCAGCATCATCCTCTTTATCCTCAATAGGAAGTTCTTTTACAGATATAAAAGCTGTGCTATTGCAGTGTTCTATATTATATACAGGCACTTCTGGTGAGATCTCTGTCATTTCCGTTGGCGACACAGCCGTTGGAACACTTTCAGATAACGTGGCGTCATCAATAATGTCCTCATGAGTGATATCAGTCTGCACATCGCGACTGATGTGTATTGTTGTGTGTTCACTTCCGCTTGGATATTGTCCATACGAGTCTAAATACTGCTCTGAGTTCAAGTTCATACTATGCAGAGCATGTAAGGAATGCTGTGAGGTATCTGACGGTGAACTGACGCTAATCGTCATTGACGTACTAGGCACCGGGTAAGAGTTCTGCATGGTTGCCATTTGACCCAGCACTCTCCGACTGACTAAATCAGGACTACTACTACTAATCTCCTGTTGTTGTAACATCTGCCGTGGCAAATCAGGAGTACTTGTGCTGTTCCTTGGATACGGTGGTGGGGGTTTGTACTTATTAAGGAGCATTTCTGAGGTAATGAAATCATGCGTTGATGGCATATGCTGAGTGGCCAGTTCAGGAGTACTGTACGTGTGTGGGATGTTATTCCGCAGAGACATCGGTATCACTGGAAGAGATTCTGTCGAAGTATCAACATAACTATGACTGTACGCGGGTGAGCCCATATTTAAATTTAAATGAGTTCCGTATGGACTCATGTGAGCATATTGTCCCTGTCTTATTTCAGGTTGACTGTACACCATTGTCTCTGGTTGACTATATGCGTGTGCTCTTCCTAAATTATTAAGACTTTGACTCTGATCACCGATTGTATTCAGTCTATTATGTGCACGTACTAATGCCTCACTGTAATCAGGCGACGGCCTGTATTGCGGCAAAGCTGCAGACACATCCTGTCTCGATAACTCATTGCTAGCAACACTGGGAACTGACGATGCTGGCGAGACGTGCATATTAATGCCTTGATTCAAAGAAGTCACACTCGGTGAGCTATACACACTACCATTGTTGTCAGTAATTGCAAATCCACCATTGCTGTAGTTCTGCTCAGTACTTCGTCTGTCTAAACTGAGTTGCGAATGTACGAAGTCACGCTCAGTAGGTTGCATGTGTGTCGGTAGTTTGTCTGTGAAGAGTGAACACACTCATGGTGAGATGATAATTTAAAAAATACTCATGCAGCAATACTATGGCAAGCAAACAATGGTTGTAAGATTACAGAGGAAGGAGTAGAAATTGATGTAAGCACAGCGGCTATGAGAATTAAAGGTGAACAAATAAACACACAACAATCTTGACAATCCTGTAAATTATTTCAACCAATATAAACTAATCAACTGCAACAATTTAAATGATATCAAAAACAATATGTGTATTGCCAGAGAGTTGCACAACCCTGGTCGTTGTTGGACAAGTTGAAGAACATGCAGGGTTACAGAAAAAAGGTAGATTCCTCGAAAATGTTAACACCCACCTTGTACACTGTTGGTTCTAGTAGTAGGGGTAAATATTATATTGTCATGTGCTCTGTCAGCTGACCTTCTAGTCAATGTAGGTTTCCTTTGTAATGGTAATGGTGCGGTGTTTTTGGAGATTATCCGACCACCATCGAGTGATGCCTCCTTACCACCCCTGAAAACAACATTATAACAATTATATGGATGTCCTTGATTACACGTATACACTTTACACTTAAGGAAATTCAACTCTTGGAATAGTATTCTGAGTAAGAAGGGCAATGACCTTTTCAGAAGATATTCAAATGTAATAGACTTAGAAGTAAACCTGTCAACATGAGAGCCCCTTCTACATGTAGCAACCAATATACATGATGTTATAACTGCCAATGTAACACTCAATCTTCCCACAGTCACCATGAATATATCATGGCTCCTGTCACTAGGTATTCAACTCAACACACTGATTTGTACTGTAAAATACAAAAGCTTACACCCTCTTTTCAAAACTACATAGTTATGACTCACTCACCTCAGAGCTGCCATACTAAGCCTGTAGAATTTCAGCTTAGTCATAAACATACGACAGACGTATTTGGCAGTCTCAGCGTCCTCCATTTGAAACTGTATGGTATCCTGTGTGCGTATACTTTCAATACCAAATAATCGCCTATTATGTACTACTTGCCTAATGTCATTCCATCTGTAATTGATTACATGTAAATCTGTAAGCAGAGTGGTACTTAGCTTATTTACCATATCTGAAATATTATAAGCGTATCTACAATAGAAGCAAGTAAAAACGCACAGTTGCATTTATCTAATGCTGAATCATTAGAATACTGTAAAATCTGTATTAAAAACCGCGGCTTCTATTAAAATGGTACAATGCAACAGAAGGGATGCAGCTTCTATTAGAACTTTTACAAATATGAGAAATGATGAATTTTGGGTTCTCAATTATTCAAAAAGAATGGGTGCGACTTCTATTATGTCATTTATATGATCACATGTACAACTACATGTAAAAAAAAAATACGGTAAACAATTTGTTATTCAAGCTGATCATTACTGTTGAAAAATTATAAGAACAGCCTTAATTCTAATACATTTTTTTATATTACTGTACCAGGGATATACATGTACAGTGGTTTTAAAGCAAGTACATTCTGAGTGTAAAAATGATGAATACCAACTATATTATGATGTATCAATGTATCAAACAGCTTGCGCATGGCAATGTTATACTTGTTGTATGTATTTGTAACATACACTGTGGTTATTTTGCAGTGACAATTGAAACAAAACATTTAAAAAATTGTTTCACTTCCACATTAGTATTTTTTCAGTTTTATTTCTGTTTTTATGATGGTCACAGTATACATGTACATGTACCTAGACTAATTTCTTGGCTTGCACAGTATAAAAGCATCAAGCACTGCCCATCTAAAAAAATTATTCTACCGGTACATATGGATGATGTAATTTATATGAACATTAAAAATCGGGATCACTGACCAATTTAATGTGATCAATATAAAATGAAATAACCAACTGTCAAGGTGTTCATTATTTCCATACCAGACTTCACATACCGGCCTACTTATTGTGAAGCACCATAAAACACATGAATGTGTATGGCATATCTCAATAACTAAGTTATAGTCACCAATGGTATTTCAGTATGAACTATAAATGACTGTGCATGTACCTCCAAATACATAACAATCAGAAATTCAGAAACTCAAACAAGTTAACATTGGTAATGTCTTGAAAATAACATACTACAATGTGACCTTGAATTTCAATCTTGTCTGGCCTAGTTCAATGGGAGACAACAATGACATTCTGAAAGCAGTCACATACTCATAGTTGACATTCCAGTAAGCAATTGTCAATAGACTCACTTAAAATAAACAGAGGGTTGGCCGTTCAGGTGTTTCACACATATCCCAAGAAAGGAAGCACCCAGCAACAGATCGTTCCCAGATTCATCCTAAGGAAAAAAACATAGTATAACTATTTCAGCCTTGCCATCTGTGTTACAAAAAATAAAGTTGATTCAAACCAATGACCAATACAGACTGCTATTTTCAAGATCTGTTCACTGATTGAGGTTTTGGGGAGGGGGGGGGGGGTGTACACCAATAAATGTTTGTGATACTGAAAATAGAACACAAAGGACAGACTCGCTGCAAAAATTTGTTTTTAATTTGGGGAATGTTACAAAATAATTATTTTAATGAAAAAATTAAGCTTCAATAGTTGCTGTCTACTATTGGTCATTTATTACAAGTAGGTTCCTCATTATTTCCCATTTATATACATGTTGATTTCACCAGAGGACATTACTGAACATTCGGACATGGTAGTGAAACTGTGACATAGTTTAGAAAAATGCTTTTGGTTCTAATTTCTTATCTAAATTAAACTTCCACTAAAATAATTTAAACAAATCTTGGCCAACAAATATTATTACATTGTACCAATAGTACAGTAAACAACTTGATTTCTTAACAAGGATATAGAGCAAGTTCAAATTCTTGTACACTATTTAAATTTTACAGCCTGTCATCGGCCCACAGTTGTATATATTTATTTATTTGCTCACTGTTAAATTTACAGAACTCATTGTGGGAATAAAATATGGCAAAAAAAGGAAGAAAAATAAAAACTTTTGCAAAAAAAAAGGTTTGAGACATGTTTACTAATGAAGATTAATGCATGGTACTTGCATGGCTTCCTCCTTTTAGTGGCATGAAGGGGGGGGGGGGCTCCAACTTGGAATGTTTTTAATTTTACTTGAATATGATTTCTCATTTAGTACAATACTTTTTTTTGTTATACAGATGTCCATTTAAGGGCGAAAGAAAACAAAACACATTAACTAATTAGTAGAACGAGAACTGTCAGAAAGGTCTGCTTGATTCACAACATAACAACTTAGTACAAATGTAGAAGAGAAAAGCGACATTACATGGTATGTTTGGGGTGAAAACAAATTATTTTAAATTTTTGACTAATTTATTTTTTCACCTTATACTGTTTTTGGCTGAGGAACTTTCATGCCTGGCATTTCAGAGTAGCAGCTATTAGCTCTTTTCCATTTACTATTAATAATAATTGATTTTCAATAAAGTATTTCTAAACTACCATTATCGGATAGAGCATAGCATGTTACAACATTTGAATCACTGAATGCTGTTGAATTGATCTACTGACCTTTGCAGGATAGCTTTCTTGACCATAGCCTTCTAACTGAGAGGATTCTGTTATATAGAGTTGTTCTGCAACATCAGGTGGCACACCCTGGTGGTTCCGATGCTGATTGGCTACTTCTTGTGTTAGCTCAGCCAATGACTCCAGGTCACTTGTTAAATTCTAGTGAATAAAAAAAAAAAAAAATATTACTATTACAATGTCGGCATTTGCTCAATTAGAAATGCACATACAAAAATATTTTATTATTGTATACTGGATCCTTCAAAATTGTCAAAACACAGACACACTTATTTACGCTTGTGATTCGCAAATAATGATATTTGACATGCAGTAATACAAGAGAACGTCCTCTAAACTGCAATAGATGTGAAGTTTGCAGTGTAAACCTCTGTTGTGTTTTATCTACAACTTTTCAATCACTACTTATATTACTCAACAAGTTCAATCCACTCAACACATCACTAAGCTAAATCCCGACAGGAATGTTGGTGTGCATTATTGTTTATTATTTACATAATGTCAACTATTGCCATTGGCTATTAAATGCTTCACAATATTACATGGTCCTGATAGGTAGGCTAACAATCAACCCTAGAGGCAACCATAGCAGAACTAATTTGTTTGTGCTTACCTTGGGAAGTAGAACAAAATCTTTCAGAAACTCTACAGTGTGAGTGTAAGGGTCATGGTCTCCAAACTCAGCTAGAATGTAAAAAAAAATTAATGTGAGCAATAATGGCAATACAGTAACGATACCTGCGTCTGTACTAGACAAATCAAATTTTTTGACAAATTCCAGGTATATAGTTTTCATTTCAACCCAAATTCCCAAAGTCCCAAAATTCAGGATAGCTTCTACATCACATATATACATGTGAAATAAAAAAAAGGTTCACAATAAATAATAATTGATAATTTCTGAATTTCATAGACTAGGACTATCTACATGTATTCATCTCATCGTAATCTCTACAACTTCTCTTTTATCATTGTTGATGAATAATTAGTGTTCAAAGAGTTCAGTTATTTTGCTATTTCAAGAGACTTCATCCTGAAACTGTAAACCCACAATACACTTAAAGCAATTTTAACAAGAGGGATATACACAGTCTCTCTCATCATGATAACAATGCTCTCAGTGACTCTTCTGTAATGTACTTAGGACAGGGGAATGTACTATGAAATTGAATCCAGACGAGCTGACATATTAGGGGTCATAGTATTACTTAGCCTGTTAGTCATGAACGAGAAATTTCCTCACAGTGGGTGGTTAGAGGGGTGTCGTAGAGACTTGCATTCCACAGAAAAATTGTTTAATTATACTGACACTTTGAAAACAAATGTCTAAAACGACACTAAGTACAATGACAGTATCCACAAATTAATTAGCATGAAGGAGTTATCCCTACTAGCTTGCAAACACACTCCTGATTACAATAATAAGGTAGAAATTGACTTTAATATACAATATCATTTTACAATTTTTTTTTAATTTAATTCATTTATCTATTTTTATTTCTAGCAAGTCAAGGACTAATGGAGATATTTAACCACTTTTGATTTACTCATGTGTATAAACTTCTCTGTTGCATAAGGAATTAAAATGTGAGAAAAACAAAGTATACCAATAATGTGAACAAACACGATGATCCCTTAATATTTGTGGAATGTGAACTGATACTCAGTCAGTGCCCTAAGGTTAGATATAGAGGATTTGATTCCCTCTTATGATGGGATTCCTCAGTTCTTGAAGATTAAAACCATCAACACTACAAAATACACACGTGACATTAACTTGAGTAAACTACCTTGGACTGCATAACTGGCCAGCAGGACAGCCTGCTCTGGACTGCATGGTAGAATGCCTTCAATTATGTCTGTCCTCAGCTGTAGAAAATACAGGTACCTGCAAGTCAAATTTATAAAAGCCACATCAGGGATTGTGTTTGTATAAATAAAAAGGAATTATATATATTTTGAGCATCTTTATTACAATCAAGACCCTTTCTTAAGGCTAAAATGAGAGGGGGCTGGGCTCTCGAATATTAGGGGGTCGGGAAAGCAGAATATGGGGTTAATGCAAACCCTGAACTTAATCAATCTTATACTGTTAATTACACAAGAATATTTGGACAGATGTTATTAATAGAATCTGGTAAGATGATGCAAATATTAGCTTCATTTGTTGGAACAAATGTGTCATCACACAACAGTGGAAATACAATACTCATGAAAACAAAGCAATTATTTTATATAAATAGCATATAAGTAGCAACATTAAAGGTTTGACCTGCAACTTTAAGGACGCTGGAAATAACATAGAACGTAAATCGACAATTCAACCTAATAAAATAAAGCTGTAATTCAAAGTGTACTCATTGAAGACAATAAATTGAACCAAGCAAAATGTGTATATTTAAAACAAACAAGACAGTACATTAATATGTGTGACAAAACTACTACATGTACTTGATACAGCAATAACAGAACTCACAATTTGACAACAGATGATTTGATAATAGGAGTATAATTGTAATAGTAACAAATATAATAAAACATAGCTTACTATGGATAGAATAGTGAAAAACTGATACAATGTATATGTAAACAGTGATATAAAGCATACAATATACATATACAAACAGCGTTTGGGAACTCCACAGATGTTACAAATAGAATCAGATACATTACTGTAATGTGCTGAATTATGTGAGCGCAAACAAAGCCAAAATGAAATCTACGAGCAAACAAAACAAATTGTGTGGTTTTGATAACTGAATCTACCTACACGTACAAATAGATTTAAGCAGCTGACCCCCTAAGTCTTGTTTTCCGAATGTAGCAAGATTTGAGCTAAAATCATCAGAATTGCGCTATTAATCCTGACAAAATTTGTAATTGATTTAAAATGTCGTCTCGCGATAGAATGTTTTCCTATAACCTGATGATAGTATGGGACCAGAAAAGGATATGAAACAAGGAAAATCTACCAACCTATAATTTGAGTAACCTTAAACTCGGATCACCACAATTTTGTTTGTTTGATGTCATACACAAGATGTATTAAACAGACACTCAACTAGTATGATATGAATATATACAGGTACTAAACCAAATTTCACTGCACCGCACTATACTGGTTTTTTTTTTTTAACATGCTTCATTGAAACTTGGCATGCATTTTATCTTTCATCAAACCCATACATGGTAGGGCCTTGAACATTCCAAAAATTCACCTTGTCAATTGTAAGCTGACCCAGTGAACAGAATTTTGTTAACATTCATCAGTGCCCTGTTAATTGAGCAGTGAAAGGGGTGGCTACTTAACACACAGTATCTAAGGTAAACAACTATCATTCTGTATCTCTCATCTACAAAAGCTCACATATTGTTGGTAATGGAAACGAAAGAAAAACAGGAATGTCATAAAGCAAAACCACTGAAGCTTTCAAATGTTAGTCCTTCTTATGCATAAGATTACTGAATTGTGAAAATTCCAATATGGGGGGAATAACAAAGAAGTCAACTGGTTGGATGGTTTTGGGGACATTGACCTCCTTCCCCCTCCCCAAAAGTTCTTTTCATCCATTCTTAGCATCACCATGGTATCAAAACCCCAACATACCATCAGTACTGAATCATATCCAAGGTTAAACTAGTAGTGTGCTATACAATACAGAGCAACAAAACCACAAACACATCACAAATAAAATAAGCCACAAATCAAGGCATGCTATTTCTCATTTATTTATTCCATTCTTAGCACAGCGTACTCAAAAGATATATACATGTATGCACTAAATATAACACACATGGAAATCTACAGCACGGATCAGGTTCTCTTGACAGTTTCATTAATAGTGAAAGTGCATTTATTCCCTCACACTCATTCAGATAATGCTCAACATATGTTGGTATGAAAAAATTAATACTCGTCATGGTTAAACACGACAGCTCGTTTTTCATTGCTGCATGCCATCCTGCGCTTTAAAAGGCTATTTGTAACAGGACTGCAAGAACTGCCAACACTGGCCAATAACTCAATTTGTTCGGAACACAAGACTCGTTTCATCAGTACGGTATCTGAATTTCAATACTGAAGCATATGGAGTGCATTTAACACTGTTGACAGGGTAGGGTACATTGCTGTTGAAGTTGAGTCAAACTGATTAAACAATGGATATGTGAGTACAAATATTTCACAGTAGTCTGTAAATTCAACTAAATCATCATTCTTTTCAAAGCACAACTCTGTTCCTGTTCGATATATTCAAGTTTACTGTCACACTGCATGAAATTTATATCTCAACCAGATAGATGGTTCTACCCTTAAAATAGGTAGAAGGGTATACCACTTTTGGAACAGAACCATCTTCTATACTCGTTCAGTTGGTTTTAAATTAACCCTTATTTTCAGTTGGTTTTAAATTAACCCTTATTCTGCCAACCCTATGTATTTTTACATTGCCTCAACCAGATACGGGTTAGATACCCTGTTGTAAATTTCTAACAATTGACCTAAGTAGTTATTGTTGTGTTGTGCGCATGCGTATTTATACGGCACTCTGACCACACCAGCTGTTTGGTTGACATTACAGAAAGTAGTGATTAGTAATCACAGTCCTTTATGTACCTGAAAAGGTAGCCGTCTTGTTTGGAATAACAAATTTGTTTGCTATGTTTTGATTTAGATCTGTCCGAGTTGTATTTGAGTTGCATTTTTGGTTTTAGTTAATATCACATTTCATTATAGAAGACGAATTACCCAAGCCTCTTATTAATAAATAACTAACCCACTTTTAGACAGCAGAATAACAAAATAAACACCTACTTTTATACTAAAACACAGTAAAACTATGGATGCCTTACCTAATGAATGAGTCATTCCATTATCTCACTTAAATTGCAAATGCATATCGATTAACACAATGAAAGTTTTAAACTAACTTGTCCCAAATGTATTATGCCTATATATTTACTGTAGTCTTTTGAAGCAAATGAGTTACTATACAGTTGTCGGAAAGAAAATTTTTTTCAGACTACTCTTTATGTAAGATTTATGTAAATTAGCTGTTGACTCCAACTTAATCTTGTCAATTTCAGTATCTCAATGACATAAATCCATAATTAGAAATCATGGAGAAGATGACAAATAATCTTCAACTTTGTGCCAAACCTCCTCAAGATATATGTATAAAGAATACATATACATGTAATACATGATTTAACAAGCCATGCATGGCACAGTCCCCGTTAGTATCAAATTTAAGATATATAGTTTTGTTTATAGTAATATAGCTGGAATATAACCATGTCAGGAATATGATTTTTTAACATTAAAATGATTGACATTTGTATCTGATCGTCAAACAAGTACTTGTCCATATTGAGAGATATTGCTCTGGAACAGCATTCAAAATCAGGCATTTTGAATACATGTATATATATAACATGATGTATAACGAATTTATAAAATTTAAATATAACAAGTCAAAGCATTTAAGAGATATGGCTCTAGAATCCCAATCATTAAAACAAAATGGCCACCGGTCAGCCATTTTGAATCCAATCTGAAAAATAAAATGACGAGCATCTGGAACTCGAAATGTCTAATGTATGTACCAAGTTTGAACGAAATCCACCCATAAATGCTTGATATTTGATGATTTTTTTAGCACAAAAATGACAACCAATGCATCAGGAACCTGTAATGTCTAATTTATATGTACCAAGTTTGAACGAAATCCATCCATAAATGCCATAAATGCTTGATATTTGATGATTACTGTAAAATCTGTATTAGAAGCCGCGGCTTCTATTAAAATGGTACAATGCAACAGAGGGGATGCGGCTTCTATTAGAGCATCTACACATATGAGAAATGATGAATTTTTAGTTCTCAATTATTCAAATAGTATGGATGCGACTTCTATTAGGGATGCGGCTTCTAATACAGATTTTACGGTAGTACAAAAAAGGCCACCATTTGGCCATTTTGAATAGGATCGTCAAACCAAAATATCTGTCTATCTATGACATGATGTATAATGAATATTTAAAATTTGATAATAATCAGTGAAAGCAAGTCAGAGATATGGCACGAGAACCACATTCATTAATACAAAATGGCCGCCAGTCGGCCATTTTGAATCTTATCTGAAAAACAAAATTATTTGCATCAAGGTCCCATAATGTCTAATGTATATACCAAGTTTGAACAAAATCCATCTGTAAACAGCCGAGAAATGGTTGATTTTTAGGATTTCTTAGCACAAAAATGGCCGTCATTCGGCTATCTTGAATCAGATCGTAAAACAAAATGATGTGCATCAAGGTCCTATAATGTCTAATGTATATAACGAGTTTGAACAAAATCCATCTGTAAACAGCAGAGAAATGCTTGATTTTGATGATTTTTAGCACAAAAATGGCCGCCATTCGGCCATCTTGAATCAGATCGTGAAACAAATTGACGTGCATATGTATAATATCATGTATGATGTATATGTGAAGTTTGATTGTGATTGGTCCAGGCATTTTTAAGATACAGATCCGCACGCACGCACAGATGCACGCACGCACGGACACACTGAGGTCAAAACATAAATTCATGAAAGATACAAGAAAAGTCAGCGAGCTGTACTCAGTCTCACAATGCGGTTAGAATGACTGTTGTTTGACCCAGCATTCAAGTTGCAAATATAATTGTTAGCACCCAGTGACCTTGACTCAGAAAATCATGATTTTGAACCACAACTTAAAACCAGAGCCACATTTATTAAAAGAAAATGAACACAAGTCAGCCATTTTGAATCTGGTCTGGAAAACAAATAATGTGCATCAAGATTTCATAATGTCCAATGTCTAATGTCCAATGTCTAATGTCCAATTCGTTCATACACGACCAAAATCTGGTTCCAGAATGGCAGAAATATTTGATTTTGATGACTTTTTAACATGAAAATGGCTGCCGTTCAGCCATCTTGAATCAGATCAATAAACCAATGGACATATATATGTGTGTGTGATGTTTGAATGAACAAGCATGTCCGTAATACCAGTGCAGAAAATTTGTTTATATTTAATTAAAATATTTATGCATCAGGTGACATTTCCAATTTTGGATGTCACTAGCCAGAACCTTTTTTTTAGTGTATGTACAGTGTATTTTGCCACATAATCCATATTCCACGTTTGGGTCAACAGGACAGGACTGTGTGACCATCCTCTTATATTATAATAATGGCATCATGGTAACTTAAAGCGCGATCCAGAGCTTGTTGAACACAAATACCTTAAAATTAAGGTGCCCCCAAAA
Source organism: Saccoglossus kowalevskii (assembly GCF_978046115.1). Lineage (NCBI taxonomy): Eukaryota > Metazoa > Hemichordata > Enteropneusta > Harrimaniidae > Saccoglossus > Saccoglossus kowalevskii. The sequence goes on from NC_140642.1 coordinate 26,946,617, forward strand.
TGAATGTTAAATGTACAATTACTATGGAATTATCGTTTAGCATTTTAACCTGGATAAAATAGTCTAACATACCTTGTTATTTCTTGTTGTAAATTCTGAACATTAGATATATATAGCATAATACCAAACGTCAACATAGGATCATTGGCATTCTTGTCCAGCTGTTTTTTCAATGGTTTTTCCAAGTCAACCCATCGCCGTTTGTAATTTTTATTGGTATATAGAAGACCAAAATATTCAAGCTGTAGAAAAAAAGAACATGATGTAATTTATCATTCAGACAGGATATTCCATTGCTCTTAAATTAATCAGTATGGATGTTATATTGCCTAAAGAATAACTGGAAAATAGAAGAAACCTTATGCTCAAACATTGCACAATGTGATTACAATGCCGTAAAATTAATTTGCGGTATCCATTAGTTGGAATATGCAATTCATTTTAAAGAGATAATTGTTAATCCTCTTAATTCATTGTTTGAAAAAAACATTTAAATTTGTGCTATAACTTTATGCAAAGCGAATTTGAACAAAAGCATGTTGCACCACATTACATTTCTGTTGATCGCCAAACATCGTACCAGTGTTGAATTAAAAACAAACAAACTGAAATTCAACTTTTTTTACTCACAACAAAATCTCAACTACTGGTATAGGCACACGGTAAGAAAAAAGTGGTTTACAACAATGCATATTGATTGTAACATATTGATTATTGGCAAATAAGCTAAAATTATTAATGGTCAACTGGAAAATTTAGTAGTCAAGTACAACATTGTTGAACCCCAGAATTTAGGATTTACGAATACATATTAAACTACACAGTATTATTATTGGCGACACTGATTCATTTACAGAACGAGAACCACTGTCATTCACATCATTCTGCTGCAAATTGCGTGATTTATCACTTGGACTTGCAAAATAACGCAATGATTGTTGTATGTCCAGGGCTCCCTTTACCAAAATACAAACTTTAGCCATTACTTTAGCCAGATTCATTTTTTCTTAGCCATTTTCAATTCTGGTTAGTCAGAAAATTAATTGTTGGAAATTTGAAAAGGAATAAAAACAAAAAAAAGGAGACACTAAAATATGATTTCATTTTACAATGTACTTTATTTTTCATCGTCACAACATGTTTCCTCTCCTTGTTGAATATCAAGACATTTGAAGGCAACATACTCCATCATGAAACCAACATCCTCTCTAGAATACATGGTTTTATCAGCCTCCTCCACATGAACTTTCTGTTGAAATGTTGGTTAAAGTGCTCTGCTATCTTTCTTAGAACACCACAGTTGAAAACTGTTATCAAAGTTAAACTCAGTGAGGTCCGGACCCTCAATTTTAACCATCAGTAACGTGTTGACACTCTTTGTGTACAAAGAATTTCTCAGTGCTGTTTTCACAATATTATAACGAAAAAAACCCCTTTCCACATTAACAGAAGTCACTGGACATGTTAGACATATAGTTGCTAAAATACAAATATTTGGATAAGCAGATTTATATTTATTCAAAACCCACTCCCAAAAATCTGTGAAAGACTGCTGTCTATACTTGTGCATCACATGTTTGAAAATAGACCATTCATTAATTACAGCTGTTTTGCATACTGGGGGGTCCACACATGTGGTACTTGCCTTTTCTGTACCAAAAAACTCACTCAACTTTTCTATTTCAGCTGTACCATATTCTGCAATCTGGTCTTCATTGTCTGGTAGTTTTGAAGGTACCAGAATATCAAAGGCTAAACTGATTTGGTCATCATCTTCATGGAATCTATTAACCAAATTTTCTGAGAGACAACTAAGAAATTTCTGACTCGTCTTAGCAAAATTGTCTCTTTGTTTTTCAGTGGCAGCTACAACATGTCCATAGAATTCTACTTCTGTTGGCAAATCAGCATCATTGGTAGTATCATGTGTTATAGTATCAATAAAAGTTTGATAATTTCTACCCTTTTTAGTTTTGAAGTCTTCTACAGCTTTTTGACAAGCGTTAATGTGATGTTTAACCTCAGTAAAAGTAAGACCATCAGACTGCAAAGCTAAACAGGTGGTGTTTAAAACTGATAACACATCAAGCAAAAAAAATGACAAAGCAAGAAAGTCAAATCTGGCAATATTCTTCAGAAGTCCAGACACACGGGCATTGTTCCTATTATTGTCAACATCGTCTTTGAGTGCTGTGATAAGAGAGCTCACTGTTCTACAAATTGCTGAAACACTATTGTAGAATGATAACCACCTTGTGCTAAATGTCTGTTGATATTTCAACTGACTTTCACCCATTATTTTCTGACTAGCAGTTAACTTATTCTGATTCTTGGGTGAATAATGATAATATTTATAAAGATCATTAACAAGTGCTTGGTATTTAACAAGGTAAGGAATGTAGTCTGCAGCTTGGCCACTGGCTAGGGCAAGTTTATGTGCAGCGCAATGTTGTGACAGAATAAACGGATTGTCCTCTTTAAAACGAGTTGTTAATCCCTTTCTCTGTCCAGTCATAACACTGGCACCGTCAGTACCCAGTGAAATTAAATTTTAAAGAAGTAGGCCCTTGTCATCAATAACATGTTTCACCTCTTCGTAAAGTGCCTCCGCAGTTGCACTAGATAACATGCTGACACTCAAAAAATGTGATTCAATCTTTCCATCTACTACACCACGTATGTAGATCATGAGATTTTGGCAAATGCCAATGTCTGTAGATTCATCTAATTCTAGAGAGTAGAATTTTGCTGACTTCATTTTCCGAATAATTTCATTTTCAACTACTTCGGCAATGCACTCCAAAAAGTCGTCAACACTAGTACTATGCGTATAACAAACTCTGTCTGAATGCCGCAGAATTTCTAAGGACTTGCACCCCTGAAAATAATTAAAAAAGAAAAGAAAAATTTTGCTATTTTATTTAGAAATGTAAATTAAACCTTGTGCTACTGATTACATGATATTCCACACAAATAAAAATATTCCGTATACATTTTGAATTTACAAGTAATTAAAAAACACAGAAACCAATAAAATATCTACAATCATTCACCTGAATTCTGCAAAAATCCTGAACAGATCTCACTTTCCTTTTCGCAATATCTTCTTTTGCAACAAAGTAAACACTCCTCATGGCTGCCACAATAGCCTCTTTGACGGCACTGTACGCATTCGTCGCTGCTCGGGGCATCTCTTCATTAACAGTAGAGTCCGCTGCTGTCACAGCGAACTTATGATCATTACTTTTTTCATGTTTTGAAAAATCGTCTGCTTTTGGATTTTCTGATCGTTTACCTGTGGTGAAGATATTGCTTCTACCTGCTGCAATACACGATTTGCAAAAGAACAGTTGTTTTTCAGAATCGTACTTCAACCACGGGTAGCGTGAAAACCATTCTGATTTTATTTTGCGTCGAGGAGTAGCAAGTTTTCTATCTTTTCTCATTTCTGACGCAGAACATTGCTCCTGAGATTTTTTCTCCAAATCATTTCCTCCCCAAAAGTCGGTCAGTGTTCGTTTGGATGCCATTGTTATGGAAATGTGCCGCAAACTTATCGACCTTTTTGATCCCGGAAGTGCTATTTGCCAGCGTTTAAAACTAACAACGAAAACGTACGAACCAACTTGGCGTAACAAAATTTAATTTCGGGTACTCTCGAAGTTGTTCCGATAAAACACGAACATGCTTCGGTGATTCCAGAGAAATCTAACTGTGAGTGCGCATGCGCATGCAACACAGCTGTTTAATAGACGCAGTGGTTATGCAAATCGAGGTTAGCGTCCGTTTCTCGGTGCAATAGACTGTTAGTGCTTCGTGTGAGTTATTTTTCCGTCATTCCAGTTATCACCAACCACGTTCACCACAATAAATATTGAGTTCTAATTACATGATTGTATGTTCACATTTAAGTACTCGCCAATTTTTTCGCCACATCGGAATAGTATTAGTCAATTGGAATTTGTTATCGCAATTGGCGATGTGGCGATCGGGTAGCGGGAGCCCTGATGTCATCTCAAAACAATAATTAAACATGCAGATAATGAAATGCTTATGTGCAAAGTATTGAATTATGTGTAGAAGTGTGCCACCAAGAGTTGACAAGCTGTATAATCTGTTTATGTTACTAAGTTTTTTCGCTAGTTAATTAGCGACCTAGAATAGATATTTTTGTTTTAATGATGGCTACCATATCAGGATGCCATGACTTAATGCGTGAATTCATGTCTTTGATTGGATAAGTGATTGCCCCTGACAGGCGGCTGTGTCAGTACGAGCTTGCCAGATCAACAAAGATCTCAGTTGCATAATTTAGAATTTCTAATTGCATCTTAATTATTCCAACAATGAAATTATTTATATATTATTACTCTGGGATAAAACAAGAGTAGCCAGTGCATCTCAGTCGTAACTTGGATATCACAGCATTTATTTTAGCAAAGCAAAAAAAATGTTTTGCGAAGCTCCATCAGAATGACTGTGTGCATAGAAAATTTTAGCTATTCCTCTCAATCTACCATGCTAGATCATATCATAGCAAATGTTAAGTCTGTGTCTATTTTCATAAAAAAAATATCACTATTTATTGAAATGTCCAAAAATTATTATGTTACTTGGTGCAGAAAAACAAATTTAAGCTCTTGAAAAAACAATTATAATTACTGCCAGTATGCCAAATAAAATGGACATGTTTCTGTTAATATTTAAAAAAAATGGGTAGGGATAGCTTTTTTATTTTGTTATAATTTTTTCATTTTAATTAAACTAGCAAATGTTATTCACAAAATGCTACAGGGTATGTTTGGTCAATACACTGTACTGTAATAGTGGAGCATTTTGCAAATGAAGGCATATATGACATTCAAGAAATGAAAATATGTCCAGCATGAAACTAGAAACATGAAAATTAATGCAAGTGAAGTGAATTGCAATTAGGGTCTAGCGCTACACACATTAATCTGAACAGTCAGTGTGTAATAAATGATTAAATTGAGTCTATTTTAGTCACGTTGAGTGGTAAGACGAGGCCAATAATAAATTACTGCTTTTATAAAATCACTTCGTGCCAAGAATATTTATGCCAAACTGTTGATGTCCACACTGCACAACACTTAAAGTGGAAGGGTCGTCATCTGCGCATGAGTCAGATGACCATAGCACGTCATTGTTTACAAACAAACGTCTACCCATGAGCCTTTGCATTTTTTTTTGCGTGTGTTGTTATTGTCGTTTGGAACTCAATTCCTGCGTGTGCCCAGGTGACGACCCTCCCGCTTTAAGTAACTGGGATGCATGTAGCATTTGTGTATCTGTCATTTTAACTTTTCAGAACATCAAATTTGAATACGTTTCATCCTGGTATAACCCACTTGTCTATATTTCCATTGCGTTGCTCTAGTATCAAACAGTTCAAATTGTAAAATTTCACTGAGAAAAATTCAAAACTAAGGCTTATAGGGAACACTAGTATTACAAGTACGTTTAACAACTGTACTTGCTCTATTTATTAACTCACACGCTTATGTGAATGTCTATGGTCAAAATAATATTTTAGTTAATGATCCAATATCCATTAAATAAAATGTTTGGTCAATGTATGCATCTATTAGAACAAATAAGGTACCCGTACTATTTTCTACACAATGAAGTGACATTCCTCATCAAACCACTCAAGTAGGTACACCTCCTCAACGACAATAGTAAATATTTTAAGTAATTACAATATTACTTTAAGTTTTCTTGCCAGCATATGTCAACTGAAAATCCAGGTCAATAGTTTAGAATCCAAAGTCAACAAAAAGATATTTGACGAAACGTTACCTCTTCCAACTGCAACTTCTGACCCAACATAGCCAAGCAGTCACTACCAGAGTTCTCAGGACCCAGCGTGCATTCAAGAATTGTATTATCTAACAACTGAATACGTGCAACGTAGGAATTCCTTCCAGACACATAGTATCGGCGTGTCTTCTTTAGTTTCAGCCCAAATGGCATGTTTGTTGTTTGTGTTTACTTCTGTTAAATCCACATTGAAAACGGTTGCAACAACCTGAGATACCTGAAAAAAAAAAAAAGTAATAAAAAATGTAAGTGTCAGAATGGCAATATAACATAGGGTAAGATGTGCATCTTTTCCCCAAAACTTATTTTTGATAAGGTCTAAAATAAACATCTACTCAACTTTGTCAAATAGTTACAACATGGTTACAATATCAATTGATCAACTTCCCTGTAGTAAAAAAAACTACTGTATTCAAATCTGTTATCCTGGTTCTAAAGATATGTACATACATTGTACTGTCAAACCCCAAAAAACGTGTTGCACAGTAACCAGTAATGTGTGTACTAAAGTATTATTTGTATTTGCTATGTCCACACTAAGCCTTAGCTACTACCCAAAGGACATTATCTTCTCAACACTTTTAGTTTACAATTCTCCCAGGAATTCCATTCTTCAAGGCCATTACAATTTGGTGATGTTTTTTTTTTGAGTTATCAATAAACCATGGTCTATGGTTGAATCTACAAATAATGTTTGAACACATCAAGGATAAATCATGATAATTTACAAATATTGATGACTTAATGTAATCAGAAGACATACGTGAAGAAAACATTTTGTGGAAGTCATCATGACTCCCCGGGTGAAATAATCCCTACCTCGTGCCATTAAAACATACATGTATGAACAATGCGCAGATGCATACAAGCCTACATGCGATTAGTTAGAGTAAAATACTCTACTCATAAACACTGCTCCATTGCAATAGAATAACATATTAATCGTGAAACTATTCACATATGAATATACAACTTGATTACTTTTTAAATGCAATTTTCATATCTTGTATGTCATTAAAATTATCTCATTCCTATAGATACATGCCTAGATAAAAAGTACAGTCATTTGACCTGGATTCTAATGCATGTTTGATACAGTTTTAGATACTACAGTAACTGTACTGTACTTAAGCAAACTCTATGCCTATGTCTTATAGTTACGATGATCAGTATTACCGGTATTACAAAAAATATTAATTAACCCACTGACTTCCTGAAAATCCGGCACCTTCCTTCTGTGAATATCGTGTCACTTTCAAAACTCTGTAAACTCAACATTGCCATGCATGTCAGGCTTCCAAGCCTGAGAAAATTATAGCATCTTCTATTTAATCAACTTACTATTCAAAATGACGCGAGCAACTGAGATGACGTTAACAAACAGGATACCCGTATGATATTTTCAATTATAATTTACAGAGTTCTCATGCTGCATTATTATTTACATGCCTCACAGCTTTCCACATTTATTCTGCCCTTAAAATTCCAGAAATGCATGTTTATTCACCATGGAATTGCCAATTATGTCTTAATAGTCTCCAACTGGGTTTTAAGTCACATGCTGGTAACCAATATGTCTAGCAAAGACACCCCTTCTGGTTCACAATTCAACTGTACCTTTTCGTTATACGCAGTTTCCACAGTGAAAATTTAATAATCTGTGCAGCAGTGTCACTTTAACTGCCTCATTAGCAAGAATTTTGATAATATATCTAATATTCACAACCATTGTTCCTATCACAAGCACCATATAAGTGACAAAGCTAAGCTTATGGTGGTAATATTTATGATATTTTTGCACAAACAAAAAGAAACCATAAAAGCAACCATCAAGCGGTATATTTATAAAAAATCTACGTTTCTCTGCAAATGTTTTGAAATATATTTGATGCAACATTATAAGGTGTCTTAAACAATGACGCATACAGATTCTGTGGAACGATTGGTGAATATGTTATTATGTGGGATTACGCTAACTCCCACAAATAATGAACATTTATCTAATTCAAGTCGCAATGCGAATAGGTCTGTTAAAATTATTCCCACAAGTAACATCTTCAAAAATATGTACATGCTGAATTATTTGCTTTACATAGCAGTAGATGTGTCAAAAACTCATGAAGAGGGCAGAGAACAGTGAGTAGATGTCCGAACAAAGCAAAACAAAGACACCAATATCTTTAATCAAATAGCATATATTATTATACTAGTAGTACACAGTAATAATAATGCTAGCTGTAACATTATTAATTTTGTGCAAATGCCATGCATGTGGTTTGGACATATGGATGGGTCAGAGAGGTCACCTAGTGTGGTGGGTGGGGCAGAGGAGTCACCTTGTGTAGTGGGTGGGGCAGAGGAGTCACCTAGTCCACCTGTACACCTTTGAAGTCAGATAAAGAAAAAAAATTGTGGCAGACGAACAAAACAACCACCACATTATCAACGTAACACACATTGTCAGTGTTTCTGTATGTACTCAAGTTCTTATATAGTGAAATGTTGTCCAATATCAATATGCTTGAAAAATATATATACACCGGAAGCAGCACTAAAACGACCTTTTGCCGACGAACAAAAAACACTGATTACATTTCAGTTCACGCGATTATTACTTTGTGAACTCCATGATTAGACGTGGTTTTTATAATTATTTGTTGGCAGCACACAAAGTAGCTGCTAAGTGAATAATATTAGTTATATGAAATACCACATTGCTGTGAAATATTTTACAAGCCCATAATATTTTGGATGACGTTAAAGCAATACCAAAATTCGTAATATTTGTAAACAGAAACACTGCAGTCGAATACGCCGGCAGGTTATAATTAATATCAATAACATCGTTATTTTCAGAAGTGTTTTTGTTATGCTTTTCTTGTTTTACTACAAGCGACGTGGGTCTAGCGAAACGGTACGGTAGTCCCCAGTTCTTGTTGCATATCGCACCGAGTCATGTCGTGACGACGAACGATCATTGCTCGATCATGGGCCATACGGCGTACATAATACGTGTGGCTACACGAAGAACCACGGCGATTGCTGTACTCACCTTAAAATTTAACGTACCCCGAGATATTCTAAGTATACTTTAACATCCTTGGTAGACATGGGAGGTACTCCAGATTTGCAGATGTGTATAAAATACAAGGAAAACAGCTTTACACGCCTCCAATGCAGACTTTGTTGGGAAACAGTGGTATCCCCTTCGTGAACTGGTGATAGCACATCAATAAAATGTCATCCTCCGCCGGAACTATTTTTTTCAATTTCAGGATATCTTCTGAATATCGGACGAAATGCACTCACAAATGATCAAGTGGTAAAACTGTCTCTTTTCGGGGGTAGTGTCAGGTAGGTTATACATTACAATGTCGATAGTCATCATGATAATATCTGTGTGCGGAGGAATACGGGGCAAGACCATTTATTTGCGATGAGTCGGTAAGCAAGAATGTCAGCAATGTAACCTGATCCAATCACGTGACTGAGTTTGTCAATCAAGGGCAACCTGACTTGTCAGCCTTGGGATTTTTTAGCCGGAATGTCGAGTAATTTCAGTAAATACTTCAACAAACCGGAACTTTATTTGATGAAGGGTATTTTTTTTAATATATTTCGTCTTCTAAAACATCTAAATACAACGTGAAAGCTCTGCGCCAATATCTACATTCAATTTATCCAATGTCCAACAAGCCCATTTTTAACCAATCAGCGCTTCTGTTCTTTGTGACCTGCGCCAAATTCAAAACGTCTTGTTAGCATCGAACGTTTTTGTGGTTCTTTGTGGGTACCCCGTTCGATCTTCGATGGATTTTAAATTATCACTCCGTTAGGTTATTTTATACGCTCGGTAAGTCTGATTACAATATCATAAAAATAATGGAAATATCTTTGTTCCTGAAATGAGAACATCAATCCTTCCGACAAAGTAAAAACGGTGCACTCTAGCTGCCCGCTGTCATTTGGGGCTAACCTGGATCAGCATTGCTCTAGTTTTCAATTTATAAATAACAAACATGACAACTACTTGCAGGCGATCTCTTAATCTCTTGAACATTTAGCTCACCGTTTACAACAAAGATTATTTATTTGATTTGGTGTGCACGATTCTGCCAACTTGCAATAATTTACACATGTATCTTGAAAATTTGAGGTTGAATATTCAAAGTGTTGTGCAAAATTCTGTTAGCAATATTTCAGTGTTGTGGATTTGTGCATGTACCACAGTCGCTTGTATTGTAACATAAGATAAATATGACTATAAAATATTGGAAATTCTGATACATGTAGCTCACTGTCTAACAAAGTTTACATATTATAGTCACAATTATACATGTACATGTATTAGGTACATCATATTCTTGACTGTGCATCAGCGAGTATGAACAAATTACATTATGCACAACTTCCATATTCACCTGTCTCGGCTAAAACCTGCCCATCTGGGCTGGTGCACAAGCCATCTGACACCCCCCCTGATTTTAAAGATTTATTGTAAAACAAGGTCTACAGTAGTTTGATCAAAAGCCTTGTTTTTGTAAATCTGTCACTTGTAACTTATTCTAATGTTTACTGTGCTATTTCCGAGAACTATGTCAACTTGTCAAGCTTAATTGCTCAGATGTGAAACAGGCCTGCCAAATTATGACCAAATGCTAGTATTCCAAAGTTGTTGTACACATGTACATGTTTTTCTTACTTATGTTTTCTTTTCTTTTTTTCAGTCACAACAACTGACATCATGAGTTGGGCAGATGATGAGTGGAAGGATGGCCTCCCATTCAAAGCATTACAAAAAGTGCAACAGATGGAAACCAATCTAGAAAAATTGAAAAAAGAACAAAAACAGAAGCAATTCCAGCTGGATAGTTTGAATCAAGCCTATCAGAAACAAATGAGAAAAGTGGAAGAGGAAAAAACTCAGATAACCGGTTTAAAAAGAGATAACCAGAGACTAGAGGAGTCCTGTGGTGATCTGGAGAACAAAAGACAGAAGGTGATGCATGACTTGCAAACTAAAGATTCTCATATCGCGTGTCTGGAAGGCCAGCTGTCTCACATCAAGGCATCGCTGGAGTCGGAGTCAACCCGCAATCATCAGCTAAAAGGCGAACTTGAAAGGGCAGAATCTCAGCATTCTGGCTCTTTGAAGAAACTTGAAAAGTTGTCCGGTGAGCATTCTCGTCTGCAAGAGAATTGCAATCATCAGAAAAGACAATTGGAAGTCCAAAGTGACAAAATAAAAAGTCTTCAAAGTGATGTAAAGAGGCTAGAGTACGAAATTGAAAAGGGGGAGAGAACCAGACACTTTAGTTCATCATCCTTTGGTAAGTTTTTCTGCTGATATGCAAATTCATTATCAATTATTGATTTCATCATACACTATTAATTTCTAGATAATGATTATAATGATGTGTTGATGTTTTTGTATTGATAGGACATTCTGGGGATGATGATGTGAGTAGTTTTAAAACACAACTAAGAGAACTACAGGCTAAGTATGAGGCTGAAGTAGCAGAACATGAGAAAGTTTCTAACAAATTAAAAATCCTGCAGCAACAGGTAAGATAGCTGAAATACTCATTAATTATTGGTATAGCCTGTTTTAATTGTATATTATTCTTAAAAATCCAAGCAAAAAACATTGTAAGGTGTTACTGTTAGATGCTGGTTACAAGACATTTTAAAATAAAGTGCATGTCTTTTAATTACACACCCATTATGTGATTTGTAAATGTGCTGTATTAGTATGCAGTGCTTATCCTAAATGCCAGATGCAGCATGCAATGAATGCATTATTTGGTGTTTGTGTACTTCTGTTGCTTCTAATATATAGCATATAGGGTACAATTATTTTCAATTTAAAGATGCAATATAAAGGAGAACATGTAATTTTTGATACTGCATGTTGATGAATACATTGGATTAAGTCGATGAGCAATGGCAACCCCACACTGAGTTTGCAAGATATTTGTGGATATTTGTTGAACAAAAATCATTTACAAAGATTTAAAATGTAGTTGATATTTCACAATCCACATCGTACACAATTTGCAAGACACTAACTTTGACTGTGTCCAAAGTTGAATTGGCATGTCATCCAGCACAGTGAGTTTTACAGGAAACTAGCCAAATTATTATTTGAAAAGAAATTCAAACTAAGCTGATCAATGAAAATGTGCTGTAGACACAGATAATTGTATATTTATTTTGTGACCATAAGATGAAAAATCTTTCGATTATGTAGACTAAAATTTAATCATCAAATCATTACATTCAGGACAATTGAAAGTTAGAAAAAACATTTTAGACATTTTCGTTCAAAGTTCTGTTGTAATGACTAATAAATTTATAAAAATTTAATTTGGGTGTTGTAAAAACAACAGTAAAAAAAAAATGTCATCTGTATTGAATCTAAAAAACTTATTAGGCGTTTTTACAAGCATGATAGAAGTACATTTGTACAACTAGCCATCATTTACGCATACATGTAATAAATTGTATTAAATTACAGGTTGACAAAGAACTTTCTATGAAGACAAATGAAATGAAAAGCCTGAAAAAGTCAAATCACACTCTAAGTCTGAAAATTGACAACCAAAATTTGGCGAAAGAAAATAAATCAGACGCACTTCAGAAGTCTATGAGTGAGGAAAAGTCGATGACTGAGGTTGCACTTCATCAAATGGAGACTACGTTGCAAGATCTGAAGAAACAAAATGAAGGTTAGTTATCCGAACTTGTAGTGTTGATAAGGTACTTCTAATAAGTTCTTTGGCTAAGCTCATTTGCATCACTTTTGATTTGGAAATGTGTTTCTCATGTAGTGAGTTTAGTATTTTGTTCACTCTATTCTTGTCTTTGCTTTGACACTGTAAGTGTAACAAAGGTAAATACTTCAAAGAATAACTTGAAAATGCTGATGACACTGATAACCCTTTCAAAATGAAATAGCAAGGCCAGGTGATAGTCAGCTACGTACATGTAGAAAGTTAAGTTACGCTCCGACTGTACTGTACATGTATGTTCTGTATGATGTTTTGCTTAAATACTATCTGTTAGCTGCAGTGCTTTTGTTTTTTTATTCACTCAGCTATCAAGGTCGATAGTTCGAAGTTGGAATTGAAGCTGCAAGCCAAGGAGAAGGAAGTGACCCAGTTGAATGAAAAAATCTCAGAAATTCAAACATCATTAAAATCTTCAAAAGAAATGTTGGTTGAGAAAGATAAAGTGTTGCATCAGTTGCAAGCTGAATTAAACAAAGTGACTGCTGATTTAGATAAAGCTAATTCAAAGGTGAGGATATAAATAATACTTTGATCTCTATGTATTTAGTACCGGTACTGTAAATACTCTAATTTAGGTATTATACGTGCATTTCAAATATTTCAATTTTTCTTGTCGTATTAGTCACTGACTCATGTTTATTGTTTGTGTCTCAAGTCTATCAAATTTGCTACCTAATTAGAAAACTCTTGCAAACTAATTTTCAAAAACCTTGGCATGTATGCTTGGAACGAATGGTTTGGGTGTGCTCATGATTTGGACCGTATCATTATCAGAAAGGGGCGATGAGAACACGAGTTAATGAACTTAATAATGCATATTCTACAGAATCACTTCTGTTAGGGGGCACACTAAACATGTTGTATCAGTTGAGTCAGTGTGTGTTTGATATTAACAAATACAGATTTATCTATTGTAGGAATATCTTTATAAATATTGAACCAAGCTCAGACAATCACTACAGGACATATTCTCTGTTTTTCACTTGGCCATTCCAATCAAAATATTGAAGAACTATGAAATTTGTCCCAAATTGAAATACACTTTACCTGAACCGTTCCTATGTTTAGGGGAAAAATAACACATTTCTTCAATTTATCAGACTTTCATGCCAGCGCTGTCTCTGCTGTAACAGTTGTTTTCTGTTCCCTTGACTATGTTTTTTTTTTATATCTTTAGCTTACAGGGCTGGAGCGAAAAAACAAGCAGCTTACACAAGAACTTGATTGTCAACGCCACAATGCAGAAGCTGCTCGAAAAGCGCTGGAAGATAGGATGAAAGAAAAGGAGAAGGAACTACATGATGAAATATCACAGCAATCAAAAACTATTATGGGTATGGATAAACAATTCAATGAAATGAAGAATAAAATGCAGCAAGAAATCAACCACTCACGGAATGAATATAATAGTGTGCAAAGCAAGTTTGAAAAGGCAGAGCAGCAGAATCTAATTTTAGAAAAAAGAATCAAGGAATTTGAACAGAAGGTCCATAGTGCTGATGAAATTAAGAAAAATCATGACTCTGTTATCGCTGATCTCAATGGAAAAATAGCAGAGGTAGAGAAGGAGAAACATAGCATTGCTAGTAAATTGGAACTGAGTGAAAGTCGGGTTTGTAATCTTGAGAAACAGGCTAGCAAGGCCAAAGAGGATCTCCAGCTGAGTGAGAATGTTGTTTGCAGTATGAAAGGAACAATACTGGAGAAAGACCTTGAGCTTGAATGTGTGAGATCAGATTGTCAGGATGAGACCAGTAAAATGGTTGTCACATTGGAGAATTACAAGAAGCAGTATGCTGAACTGGAAAAGAAACATGGTGGTGCGCTTGATCTTGCCAAGAAGCATGAGCATGACGTTTCTCAGCTCACTGGAAAATTGCTGGAGTCTGAAGCTGAAGTTGGTAAATATCAAGTTCTGCTGGAGGAGTGCAAGAGGGAATTAGAGGCTTGTAAGAAGGAGAATGAGATGCAACAGGAAAATGGGAAAAGTGTATCTCAAGAAATGCAGAAATTGAAAAATGACTTACAAAACTTGGAATTAGCAACTAAGAAAGCTGAAGACCAGTATGTTGAAGTTCAGAGTAAACTTGATCACAAGATTTGTGAGAAGACTGAACTCGATAAGGTTATTGCCGAGTTGAAGTTGGCAAAAGGGAATAGTGAGCACTGTCTAGAAAGCAGTCAGAGAGAAGTGTCAACTTTGAAAGCAACTCTTGCTGAGATGCAACAGTCACAGGAAAAAAAACATAGTCAACAAGAGGATACTGTCAATGAGATGAAAACTATGATGGGACAGCTTGAAAACAAAAACGAAGAGTTGGCAAAACATTTAGACCGTGAGAAATCCACCATAAATCAGCTGCAACAGGTGAACACAGATTTGAAAGAACTGAATGAGAATCTGAATAAGACTGTTAAGGCAAAGGATGAGGACCTGCAGACACGTGAACAAAAATGGCAACAACAGAAGGCCGAGTTACAAAAATCACTGGATAATCTTGATGGTCATTTGAAAAAAGCAGAAGAAGAGAAAATTAAACTTCAGAATGAAAAAGATGAGAGTCTATTGATGAAGTCTAACGAACTTCTAGCTAAGTGTGAGGAGATTAGAACTTTACATGGAGAATCAAAGAAAATGGAAACGCATTTGGAAAGCATTGAAGCCAAGCTGAATGTGGAAAAACGTAACTGTAGTGAACTGAAAACAAGTCATGACGAACTGCAAACAAAGAACTCAGAGTTACAACAAGCTCTGGATGACAATAAAAAAGAAATTGAAGCACTCACAGGATCTTTTAGTGAGAAGACTGAGCTGCTCCAAACTACCGTTGACAACCTGAAGACAGATAATACAGCATTGCAGAAAGATTACAAAAAGGCTTGTGAATTGGCAGATATGAAAGCAGCTGATGCAAATGATATGCTCATTAAAGTAGAGCTCTCTGAAAAGGAAGTTTGTAAACTGAGAGAAAGACTGCAGCATACTGAGGATTCATTAAATGAAGCAAAGTCAGCTGAAAGGTATGCAAAAATCTTTATTTCTTAAAAGAAAGTACACTGTCGCTCTCATTGTGAAACATTCACTAAAAATTCAGCACTGTACTTTTTCTCTCTTACAGTGTTGCTCTGAAAGATAAAGAAGAGACCTTAAAAACACTCCAACAAAAGGAAGCCATGCTGCAGACGTTGAGTGATGATTTGAAAGAAGTGGGATCACAGAAAAAAGAAAAAGAAACTCATTTACAAGGTAAGGTCATCACAATGGGATCATCATTCTACTAGTACAGGGTCACCATTCCACCAAAGGGTCACCATTCCACTAAGGGGGTCACCATTCCACTAAGGGGGTCACCATTCCACTTAGGGGGTCACCATTCCACTAAGGGGGTCACCATTCCACTAAGGGGGTCACCATTCTACCACTGGGTCACCATTCCACCACAGGGTCTCCATTCCACCACAGGGTCTCCATTCTACCACTGGGTCACCATTCCACCACTGGGTAACCATTCTACCACAGGGTCACCATTCTACCACTGGGTCACCATTCTACCACTGGGTCACCATTCCACCACTGGGTCACCATTCCACCACTGGGTCACCATTCCACCACTGGGTCACCATTCCACCACTGGGTTACCATTCCACCACTGGGTTACCATTCCACCACAGGGTCTCCATTCCACCACAGGGTCTCCATTCCACCACAGGGTCTCCATTCCACCACAGGGTCTCCATTCCACCACAGGGTCTCCATTCCACCACAGGGTCACCATTCCACCACAGGGTCACCATTCCACAACAGGGTCACCATTCCACCACAGTGTCTCCATTCCACCACAGGGTCTCCATTCCACCACAGGGTCTCCATTTCACCACAGGGTCTCCATTCCACCACAGGGTCTCCATTCCACCACAGGGTCTCCATTCCACCACAGGGTCACCATTCCACCACAGGGTCACCCTTCCACCACAGGGTCTCCATTCCACCACAGGGTCTCCATTCCACCACAGGGTCTCCATTCCACCACAGGGTCACCATTCTACCACAGGGTCACCATTCTACCACAGGGTCACCATTCTACCACTGGGTCACCATTCCACCACTGGGTCACCATTCCACCACTGGGTCACCATTCCACCACTGGGTCACCATTCCACCACTGGGTTACCATTCCACCACTGGGTTACCATTCCACCACTGGGTTACCATTCCACCACTGGGTTACCATTCCACCACAGGGTCTCCATTCCACCACAGGGTCTCCATTCCACCACAGGGTCTCCATTCCACCACAGGGTCTCCATTCCACCACTGGGTCACCATTCCACCACTGGGTCACCATTCCACCACTGGGTTACCATTCCACCACTGGGTTACCATTCCACCACTGGGTTACCATTCCACCACAGGGTCTCCATTCCACCACAGGGTCTCCATTCCACCACAGGGTCTCCATTCCACCACAGGGTCACCATTCCACCACAGGGTCACCATTCCACAACAGGGTCACCATTCCACCACAGTGTCTCCATTCCACCACAGGGTCTCCATTCCACCACAGGGTCTCCATTTCACCACAGGGTCTCCATTCCACCACAGGGTCTCCATTTCACCACAGGGTCTCCATTCCACCACAGGGTCACCATTCCACCACTGGGTCACCATTCCACCACAGGGTCTCCATTCCACCACAGGGTCTCCATTCCACCACAGGGTCACCATTCCACCACAGGGTCACCATTCCACCACAGGGTCATCATTCCACCACAGGGTCACCATTCCACCACAGGGTCACCATTCCACCACAGGGTCACCATTCCTCTACAGGGTCACCATTCCACTAAGGGGGGTCACCATTCCACTAAGGGGGTCACCATTCCACTAAGGGGGTCACCATTCCACTAAAGGGGTCACCATTCCACCAAGGGGTCACCATTCCACCAAGGGGTCACCATTCCACCACAGTGTCACCATTCCACCACAGGGTCATCATTCCTCTACAGGGTCACCATTCCACTAAGGGGCGTCACCATTCCACTAAGGGGGTCACCATTCCACTAAGGGGGTCACCATTCCACTAAGGGGGTCACCATTCCACCAAGGGGTCACCATTCCACCAAGGGGTCACCATTCCACCACAGTGTCACCATTCCACCACTGGGTCTCCATTCCACCACTGGGTCACCATTCCACCACAGTGTCACCATTCCACCACAGGGTCACCATTCCACCACAGGGTCACCATTCCACCACAGGGTCACCATTCCACCACAGGGTCACCATTCCACCACAGGGTCACCATTCCACCACACTGTCACCATTCCACCACAGTGTCACCATTCCACCACAGGGTCACCATTCCACCACAGGGTCACCATTCCACCACAGTGTCACCATTCCACCACAGGGTCACCATTCCACCACAGGGTCACCATTCCACCACAGGGTCTATTTGTGGAGTCACCATTTCACTGTGGTGGCCCCATTTCACCATGCAAAAACAAGGTTCCATGATTTTTGTATAATGCTATGATTGAGAACATTGTGTAAGAACATATATTTTTTTCCTGTAGATGTGATCAACAATTTGCAGCAGCAAGCTTCACACTTGGAAGATTGCATGAAAGAGAAAATTGATGACTTGACCACCCTGACAAACACATTATCAGAAAAAGAAACCTTGATTGAAATTCTACAGACAGAACTTTGTGACATGAAGTTAAACCTGGAACAAACAACCACTCTGGCTGGAAACCGAGAGTCGGAACTTAGCGAACTGTTGAAACAAGTGGAAAATTGTGAAAAAGAAGTCCTGACCTTGCAGTCTAAACTACATAAAGCTGAAAGCGATATGGGTACTTTAGAACAGCAGCACTCAATGGCGACAGAGCATCTTGAGCAGAGTCAGAATGCACTGAAGGCTAAAGATGGAGAATTATCCAGCACAGTTCAGGAATTAGAACAACTACAAAGTAAATTTGATAGCACTGCTGCTACCATGAATGCAACCATAGAGGACTTGCAGAATAGTAAGAAGAATTTGGAAGAGACAGTGGAACAGAACAGGGCTGCTCTGTTGGAAAAGGATGACGAAATTGATGATCTGCATGGCGAGGTGGGCATGCTGGAAGACTCAATTGATGATCTGAGAGACAAGATTCAGAAGAAGATGGACGATTTCAGTAACCAGCTAGCCACACAGCAAAATGAGAATGCCAAGATTGTAGAACATGTGAGAAAGAAAGAAAAAGATGTAAATGTCCTCAAACAAAAACTTCAAAGTACGGAGGAGGAGAACCAGAAAATGTGTAGTAAATTAGAACTTTTACAGATGGATGTCGAGGACAAAGATGCTTCAATTGAAACATTTGAGAAACAGGTAGAACTGCTGGAGACTACTGTATTATCTATGAAAGTATCACAAAGTGAGAAAGATGCCGCTGTCAAATCAATGCAGGATGAACTAAATCAAGCACAGAGTAAACTGGATTCATTGCAAACTGGAGACAAAGAAAACATGAAGACAATAGCGACATTGAAGCAGCAATTAGAGCAGCAAAATGTCACAGTTGACAATCTGAAGAGTAGTGTGAAGGATGGGGAAGATGTGATGACCGAGCTCAGCAATGAGTGTGAGAAGTTGAAGGTGAAGTTGGATGCTACCGAAAGTTTGTTGCAGACAAATGAGGGAAAAGTAGAGAGCATGCAAGAACAGTTGACTGACATGGAACATGTCATGATTAGATCAAAAGATGAACATGAGAAGCTAGCTGCCGAGATGTTGCAAGAAAAGAATGTCTTGCAGACTCAATTAGAGCTCAGTGCTAAAGATGTCAAAAACAAAGAGAATCTTGTGCAAGAATTAACAGTCAGTGTACAGCAACTGGAACAACTTTGTCAACAACTGAAGAGCGAAAATGAAAAACTGATGTTGGACATTGAGCTGGCTAGGACCGAGGCTGTTAATGTTTCTGATGAGAATGTTAATCTGAAAGATGATTTGAACAGACTGAATTTGGAACTTAAAACTTCACTTGATATGGCAGCCAGTGTGTCATCAGAACATGAAGCTAAGCTTGCGCTACTTGAAAAGGAGAAAACTCAACTTAATGGTAAGCTTGAGGAAGCTCTCTTCAATCTTGACAATGGAGCTCAAGATATAGAAAGATTCAACGAACAACTTACGACTTTGTCATCCCAAAACGATCTTTTAAAACAACAATATGAGCAGCTATCGCTTAACCATGATAAACTCAAAGAGCAATTTGATACAGTGAATAATGAAAAGGCATCACTGCTGATACAGATGGAGGCCCAAAGCCAGAAGCTTGAGAACAATCAGTCTGAACTGTTGCAGAAGACCGAGGACAGCAATGTGGAGATTACACAGCTACAGAACAAATTAGCTTCTTTGAAATCAGAACATGAGAAATTGAGTGAAGACTACAAGACTACGACCAAAATTTTGTTAGGTGAGTACAGATATATGTATATAATATATGCATACACATTTTGTTGTTACATGTAGCTCATGTTATGTGTAATTTCCAATTAATTTTTTAATCATTTTGAACACAAACATTTAAACTGTTATTTTTTCCTTGACATAGCAAAGTTGTCCACACCATAATGGCCAGGTGATAGGTCGATGCCAAGTTCCAATCTTTGTGTTTGCTAATTTTACTATGTACATTTGTGTATTTCCAGAAACAACGTCTGAATACGAAGCAATGAAGAAGTCCTTTGAAGATTTGAATGTAATGCTTAAAGCTTCTACTGACAATTCTGAAACGCTTGTGTCTACCCTGAAAAGTGAAGTAGATAGCGTGAAAGCTGAGCTGAAGAGTACTCAAGATGATCTGAGTGTGATGAGTAATGACCTACTGTCAAACAAGGACACTTTCAAAAAATCACAGTCTGAGTTCATTGCAGAGAAAAAACATTTATGCAGTCAGCTGAGCGAAACACAAGAAAATTACAGCATTGCGACTGATAAGCTGAGGGAGCTTGAGATGGAGCATACAAGCACCCTGAATGAGTTACAACGTATCAAAGGAGAAATTGCTGAATTGTGTGAAAAGAAAAGTGCTATGGAAACTGACATGACAGCCCTGACAACTGAGGTGGGAAATCTTAAAATTATGGTCAATGAAAGTGAGAATAAGGTCCGTGACTTGGAAGAAATTCTTAAGCACAAAGAAAAGGATGTGGAAGACCTTAAATCTGAGTTGGTGAATGTGCAGGATGAATCTTCTAAATGTCAAAAAAATCTCCTATCAAATGTACAAAAGAAAGATCAAGCAGTTACTTGCCTAGAAGAAGAATTGAAGAAGACGAGGGATGAAGTGGAATTGACACAGTGCGAATTGAATGATCTGAAAAAGACATTAGCTGAAAAAGAGCAGGACTTCCAAGAAGAAGAGAAAAAACACAAAGGAACAGTCAACTCAATGCAAGAGAATATAGAAGTTATGCAGGAGAATTTGAAAACTGTGAATCAGGAATTACTGGAAGAGAAGCACAAAGTCACCAGTCTTCAGGAAGAGATTACTATGCTGCAGTCACAAATGACTGAAATGAAGGAGTATACGGAAATAAGGGCAAAGCAGAGTCAGAAAGAAGAAGCTCAATTACAGCTTGATCTTGATGTCCGAATGGATGAAGTTGATGATTATCAAAAGCAGTTAGCAGCTAAAAATGAGTCACTGCTTGCACTTGAGAAAGACCTTGTACTGTCAAAGGAAAAAGTCTCCGAATTGGAGAAGGTTATCTCTGATCATGCTGAACAGATGACTAAGATTATTGAAAGGCACCAAGTAGACACTAACAGACTCGAAGAAGAGCTACTGCATCATAAACATCAAGTGGAGTGCTTTGAGCAGCAGATCAAAGAGTTGGAGAGTACCTCTTCAAATGACAAATCATTGTTACAGCAGCAGTTACTTGATGAAAGTCAAAGATTCAAGCACTTGACAGAAAAATATGAAAATGAAATGAAGATAATGAAGCTTGAAAATGAGACGTATAAATCAGAGCATGAACATATTGTGAGTTTAGTCGAGGAGAAGGCACGGCATCTATCAGAAGATTTGGAAAAGGCGAAAGGAGATCTTAAAGATGAGATGGACTGTAGAAATCAAGTACAAGCTGTTGATGCCCAACACAATGCTATGATTATAGTATTACAAGATGAAATTGCTGCTTCAAACGAAGCTCTCAAAGACAAAACTAACACCATGCTAGAACTGGAACAACAGCTTGAGGACACAAAGAGCAAGTTGGGCAATGCTGCGACTCATATCGATAAACTGCAGGAGTCGCTCAAGGAACGATATGATGCAATGCAGCACGCTGAGAAGGAATTCAGTGATGCAAGACATGATCTAGAGATGAGAATCAAGGGTCACGAACATGAAATTGAGAATTTAAATAGTGATCTTGAAACAAAGGAAATTGAACTAGAGAAACTTCACAAACTGAAGAGCAGTGTGGAGACTGAACTTGTAACTGTGACGGACAAGAAGAAAGAAGATGATAACATTTTGAGTGTCAGATTAGAAGAGTTGGATGGGGAAGTTACTCAACTGAAAGAAGAAAAGGGCTATGTAACCGATCAGTTAGACTGTCTGAAAGACAAACTGTCAAGAATAGAGTCTGAGAAGAAACAAGCGGAGTATAGAGCACAGTGTGCTGAGGATGAACTAACAGCTACTAAAACTGTTGTTGAAGAAATGAAAATGCATGTAGACCAAATGAATGAGGAAAAACTGAACTTTGAGAAGAAGGTTGTGGAATTGAAGGATGAGGTTAAAAGTTTGAAGGAGCAGCTGCTTGCTGCAGAAGCCCATCTAGAAAAAGTGCAGTTCACTGTTGAACAGTCTGCAGAGAAAGACCAGGAACTCTCAAGCCAAGTTGAGAGCCTTGGGACAGAAAAAACCATACTTGCTGAGAAGCTTGACAGTATGCAAAGGGAGCTTATGGATGCTTCAACATCAAAGAGAGAGTTGATGAATCAGTTGGAATATTTAACAGCTGATTTGGAGAATACACAAGCTGAGAGAGAGCAGCTAGTTGGTAGCGTTGAACACTGGCAGTGCAGTCAACAAGAAATAAGCCAGCAGATTGAAGAATTCAAGCAAGAGAAGGAAAGGCTTGGGGATGAGTTGCAGTCGGTACTGAATCTAAAAGAAGATGCAGAGCAGATGGTCGAAGATTTGCAAGACACTGTCAGAGGGCTTGAGAATGAACGATTGGAATTGCGTGAGAAGGTGAAAAGTCTTGAAGTCACAAATGATGGCTTGAAATGCCAGGTTAAAATTAATGAAGACGCCATTGAGAAGTTGCAAATTGAGAAAAATGAACTTGATAGTAATCTTGACACTATGGAATCCTCTACAAATCTTGTCAGTGTGGAGAAACAAGAACTAGAAGGGCAAGTCAGGGAATCAAATATAGCAAGAGAGAATGCAGAAAAAGAACTGAAAAATGTGCAGACAAATCTGAGCCAGTTGCAGGAAGGAAAGGAAGCCTTAGAAAAAGAACTGAAAATCGTGACTGCAGAGAAAGCTCATTTGGAGGACCGATTTAGTTCAACCCAGCGTGAGTTGCAAGAAATCACAGAAGGGTGTAAACAATTGAAGTCTATCATTGAGACATTTGCAAGTAAAGAGAAACAAGCTAGAGACCAGCAGCTTGCGAATGTGGAATTCATCGAGAGTTTACAAACAGAAAATTCTGAATTGACAGAGCAAGTGAAGTGCAGTGAGAGAGAACTTGCTGAAGTAGAAACACAGAGTAAAAAACTTGCTGCTGAAATAGAAAAGCTTGAACATGAGAATAAAACATTGAGGGACAAAATGGAGGCTTTAGAAACTGAACTCAGTGTACTCGATTCAGAAAAAGGTGATCAAAATAAACAGCTTGAGATGAAAGTTGGGGAAATGGAACATCTTCAAAGTGAAATCAAGAGTCTGTCTCATCAGCTCAACAACACAAGACAAGAGAAAGAAGTGATCGAAGGCCACATGGAAGGCGAGGTTTCGTCTCTCACAACAGAAGTTAGTAACCTGAGTGACGACTTAAAATCTGCCAGCTCGAAGCTCAAGAAATTAGAAGAACGTGAACTGCAGTATCAGCAGAGCAACTGTGCCCTCGAAACAGAAAAGCAGGAACTTGGCGAACAGGTTGCTGCGCTGAATATTCAGAGTAAAATAATACAGGATGAGAAAAATTCATTTGAAGAAGAATTGCAGCAACTTCAGAGAGAATTCCAAGATATTGCCCTGGCAAAAGAAACTCTGGCAAAGGAGCTACAAAAAGTTGAGACCTGTAAGCAAGACTTGATTGAGCAAGTCTTGTCCTTGGAAAGTGAAAAGACTCTTCTCTTATCTGCAAATACTGACATAGGCAAAGAGGCCGAGAGCACAAAGTTTGAAATTGATGAACTGAAATGCATGATTGAGGAGTTGCAAGAGCAACTGAAGGCAGAGACAAACCGAGGAGAGGAACTGCAGGAGGTCCGTGCCATGATGGAAGATGAGAACACAACTTTAAAAAAACAACTGGAAGATGCACTGACAGAGTACAAGAAACTTGAAAAACAACACTCAGATAATGTAGCCACTATTGACAAAGAGAAAGATAGTCTGCAGCGTGAAGTACATCAACTCCAGTCCAAATTAGAGGAATATCAAACTGAAGCTGTAGATGCAAAGGTAGGTGTCACAGGATTTTATTTTCACTGAATCATTCTTTCAGTGAAAGTAGCCAAAATAAACTCCAAGTGAAAATGGTGTAACGGGTACTTTACAGTACTGTCTAATGATAAGGAATAAAGTACATAGCCCCAGACTCCATCATGCTGTCATGTTCAAAGGAGCTGTACTTACACAAACTCTACAAAACAAATGTTTTTAAGTTTTTTTTTGCATCAGAGTTAGTTGTACGGTATTTAAAACATCTTGTTTTTGCTTTATACATGCATTAAACACTATGATGTTTTTCATTGCATTCAAAGTTGTCATTAGATGAAATTACAAGTGAGAAATCTGACGTGGAGAAGACTTTGCAGCAGAAACACAAGGAGCTAATTGATTCCAAAGCTGCACTACAGACTGAGATTGCGAAGTACGAACAAAAACTTGCTGATTTAGAGATCCACAGTAAAGAAGAAATAACCCGCATGCAAGAAAAGGTAATACTGGTTTTATTGATATTAAATGTTGAGTAGCAAGTACCGGGTAGCCTTTGTCTGTTGAGATGAAATCACTGGCAAATATTTGAAAATTGTGCCCTACTAACTGCCATTTGTGCTTTGATAGAGGGTTTTTGTTTTGTTTTTTAAATATTTTATGCAAGGAAGCAGTGTTGATGGTACATGTGCTGCCTCAGAAATATACTCCACTATTGGGACGACATAGGTGTCTGATGAGTTTTCTATCATAATATTATTATGATTATTTAATGCACACTCCTCTAGTGTTCAATGCCAGGTAGAATTAGGTCTACCAATCACGAGTCCAATGTAACCACCACTACACTAGCAGTCTATAATTGTTACATTTTAACTCCCCAGTATGATGCAGAATTAGAGACTTACAAGAATAAAGTGACAAATGTGGAGAAACAGTTAACAGAACAGAAGACTGTGATTGGCGATATCACCACACAAAGGGATGCATTGGTGCTAACTGTCCAGCAAGTTGAAGACAAATTAACCAGCGTTACTGCAGAAAGTGAAAACATGGTAAGAACTATATTACTGTGACTTAAATTAAAGCACCACAATTGTATTTGTTACGCTTGTTGTTCGTAGAATGGGATTCACATCGAAAATTGCTGACTGTAGCACCGATACATGGTCAATCTAGCCTATAGTGTTACATCACAGGTCAATCACATGTTTTCAATAGTCAGAATATCAAAATTAAAAAAACAATAGCATCCTGCATATGCACTATCGTATTCCCTTATATCCAAGCTTTCAGATGATGTATAAGTTGTTATAGTAGCATGCTTAGTATCTTTCAGGGAATGTTCAAATCATAAATCAATTTCTAAATTTATTTTCCTTGTTGCCAAATGTACTGATTCTGAATGGCAAAATTTGGGTGTATCGATATTTAAAATTAGTCCCTGTTCCAAAACAAGATCTAACAGATTGTTTTTTGTTTGTCCATCTGTGCATGCATTCACACCTGTATCTTGGACATGCCTAGACTGATTACGTTTAAACTTCACACATATATCACACATCTAGGTCTGCATATGTACGATTCGTTTCACAATCTGATAAGATGGCAGCCATTTTTGTGCTAAAAAATTATCAAAATCAAGCATTTTTCGTCATTCCAGAACCAGATCTCAGTTATGTATAGATAGATCTAGTTGATACAGACAGACAGACAGACAGTACGGGACATTGATGCACATCATTTTGTTTTACAGATTTGGCTCTAAATGGTCGACTAACGGCCACTTTCTTTTATTGAATACTGCTGTACAATACCAGTAGTATAAACTTTCTTGTTTTGTTTTTTTCACCAGGAGGAAGAAATTAATAGTTTGAAATCCAAATGTGAGCAGCTTAAGTTATCCGAAGAGAAAGCTAAGCAAACCATGAAGAATGTCACCATTAAACTGAAACGGCTTGAAGTTGAAGGGTCACCCAGCCAGCAACACACTCGGGAGATCAAGAAACTTGAAACGCAGTGCTCTAAATTACGAGGGGAACTTGCCGAAGAGAAAACTATGAGAGTTAAAGTAGAAGCAGAATTCAACAAACTTCAGGGGGATCTAAAAACTACAACAGTACCGAATGATGTAGATGATAATAAACTGAAAGCTAAGGTTGAGGCACTACAGAAAGACAAGGCATACCTGCAGGGAAAATTACAATTGGCAATGAATAATGCTAAAAGATTAGAAAAAGACTTGTCATCGATGCGCAGTCATATATCCAAGATTGAAGCCAATAAAAATAACGAAAGTGAAACTGGTGGGGATCGGGAAAAAGTTGAGCATTTGCAAAAGCTGCTGAAAGATATGGACGATAAGTTGGCATCTAAGGAGAAAGAAGCCAGTAGCAGTATGGAGAAGTATTACAATTTGATCAAGAAATTTAAGAAGACTGAAGGTCTGAATGAGAGCTTAAAAACCAGAGTGATGCTACTTGCGCATCAATTGAAATCAACACAGGGACATAAAAGTATGGATTCAATGTCCTGTACAAACAAGAGCGAAAAAGTTGAAAAAACCACAATTAGTAGTCCAATGGTTCCCTGTGAAGTGAGAGTTGAGAAATTGCCAGAATCAACACAGAATTTAACTCCCCAAGACATTAGAAAGACTCGACTATCTACTAAAAGGAGAAGTCTTAGTCGACGCTCACCTGCAGTAGAAACTCAGAAAATGCCTAAAAGGGATACACAAAATGCTGAAGTGGAAAGAAAAACAGAGGAGCCAAGGAGCAGTAAACGTTCAAGGAGTCCGTCTACATCCCAAGAGTCAAAGCGTGCTAAGCATTTCAGTGGAAAAGTGGATGACAATAAAGCTGTTCTAAAACATGTGGAACATAAAAAGCTTGAAATTAAAGACTCAGATGATGTCAATAAAGGTGAGTGTCATAAGAAAAAACATGTATGGGCTGTGAAACTTTTATTTTTATACTGTCTTTTAAAATCACCAAGTGTCATTTGGATAAAAAGCGTAAATCTCGTAACAAGCTGCTATAATTATCACATTGACAAAAACGGGAAATAACCAAAGTTGTGAAATAGTACTGACACACTCTGGAAATCTGAGAAAAAAGTCTTGGATTAAAATCTCATTAATGCTTTTATTTTTTCTACATAGTGTCTGAGAATGGCTGTGATGCTAGCAGTCAAAATCTTCACCAATCAACTGTGTTATCATCCTCATCGCCATTGTTATCTGCAGTTGCATCTAGTACGCAAGCCAAGAAAGTTTCTGCTGATTCACTCACAGTTCCCACCAATCACCACAGACTGAGGAGCCAGGATCATCATCAGCAGTCGTCGGACGTCAAAGTGAAACCACCAGCTCGTAGGGTAACACGCAGTCACAGCTCAGCCAGAATGGCCACCGTAAGTGAATAAACTCATCTACCTCAATCCTGCTATTAAATCAGTCTGATCTTTATAACATTCCCATGTGTAAATTGATTGATTTTTGCAGTATTGCTAGACTGTCAACAGTTCTCTGGCCTAATAAATAGTCACTGATTTTCAAACGCCGTAGGCATGTTAACAAAATGCCAAAGGCATTTCAAGCGGAGGCCGTAAGGCCGAGAAACTGTTATAGCATGTAAACGCCCTCATGCGGCATTACATGGAAATTGCCCGGTGATGTTCGTCTTGAAACTTGTCACTCAAACTACTACTACCTCCTGTTTATTGGTGACCCGTTTCGCTCATATTTGGTTGATCGGTGTATGACGTAGTTTGAGTGACAGGTCTCAGCAGGAACACCACCAGGCAATTTCTACCTAATGAGGGCGTTTACATGCTATAACAATTCTCCCGGGTCTTGCATCCCTTGCTTGAAAAATGCCGTCGGCATTTCATTATAACGCTTACGGCGTTTGAAAATAAGTGACTCTTTATTAGGCCCGAGAACTGTCTACAGTATTGTTTACAGCCAACCAAACTTATTGTTTCAGCCTCAAAGCAACATAGTGTATATCAGCTGTCAGTCAAAATGTCATCAAAACTGAGCTTTGAAAAGAAATACACAAAATAAAATACAGTTTTTAGAAATTAGAAGGTCACATCATAGGATCTATGAGTTACATGTATTAACAATTTGTGATTTGATTAAATTTTAGTTTATTTTACATGTCAACCTCACTGATGTAACTTTTTATACTTAATTTACTGCAAAGAGAGGCGGACCATCAAAAATCAAATCATGCTTAATTTGGTTGCATCTTCATTTGTTTCAGAACCCATCGGTGGAAAGTGCGGCTTTGACAACTGTGACAAACAGTCCCAAGAAGGTTTTAACTGCAGAACCCACAAAGAGAGGTAATCGTATGGGAACTGCACAGCGCTCACTAAGTCTGAAGAAATCACCTGAGCAGAAAGCCTTGCGCAAACAACAAGGGCAAGGCAAAGGCAAAGAAGATTGCAAAGTTCAATAGAAAAATGATTCACCATAATTTATTTTTATTTTGATTTTAAAGATTGGAAATTTTTTTATTTTGATTTTTTTTTATATCCAGAATTTCTAATATTAACCATGCCTGCATGGTCGTCCTTTTCAATTGTTCAAATCATTCTAGCCGTTGATGAATCTCAAGTTAGATATACATGACTTATATTGCAGATAAGTTGCTAATGAACTGTGAAATCTATTATTGATAATCATGCAAATTATCAATAGCATACACTGCCATGATATCCAATACAGCTTGATATTAAGTACATGAATAATCTTTCGCGAGAGAGAGAGAGAGAGAGAGAGCACTTCAGGTGCTACTGTGGTTTAGTCACTTTGTACACACATTACTTTTTTAAAACTTTTCGTACTGATATTTTTGTATTTTGTCTTGAACCTGTCATCTTACTATTTTTGCAATGAATGATAATTATGAGAACAATATGGTTACAAGTATTTGTTGTCATGTTGATGTAAATTTTGAAAATTATTACATTAGTATTTCATTCATTTCTTTTGCATTGTCTTTATTTGTAGGTTGTTGAGCTCGGTGTACCGTTGAATCCCTTATACAGTTACAATCAGACCTTTGTCTTCTGGCTTTTAGTAGGGCAAAAGCAAAGTTTGTTTGTCTGGAGCCATTTTGTGGGATTTGAAATTGAGTTTTTGGCCATTACACTGTGTATGTCTGGCCATGCATGTATGCAGTGCAGTAAAACAACCCTCCTTAAGCTGTCAACATATCTGTACCTTTGCTGCCTAAAAAACTTTACCTGGTTTTATGTCTTTAGTATGGTTTGGCAGAGCTCTTCGAAAATTTACCCAAGGATGCATTTGGTCACTAAATTGCACTACTGGAAGATCATTGGTTGTCTGAAAGATACTTTTTTTCTTTCTGATCAATGAACAGAGATTTTGTGAGAGTGGCTCTACAGGATGTTTTGTTTTATGTTTTCCCATTCATTGCCAAGTTCAATCGCTATGTAAATATACCAGTGACTTATATTTTGCTCATGTGGGAAAATTAATGTATACAGAGCAACAAAAACTGAATTATAATTGGTACATGGTCAAATCAATGAAGGAAAGATGTATTCAAGAACTGATGTTGTGCATTTCGAAAAGAGGGAGCATTTAGCACTACATGTGTCAACTGTTGGAAATCTGGATTAGAAACTTGTGATTATCACAATGTGATCATCTTCATAGTAGAGTTACTGTAAAATACTTTGATTTCGCTTGGATTTAGTTTTCGCTGAAGGACTGATTCAGTGAAAATAAAATCCAACGAATATATCTTTTTTCCTATATTTTACATTCAACTCGTCAAAAATGAGTAAAAATAAATTCCATACAAAACACACCTAATTCCAACTTATATAAAATACTGTGGAATACTTTATTTTCGCTGGAATTAATTTTCGCTGAAAAGGCTTTTTGGGCGTTTTGTATGGAATTTATTTTCACTGATTTTTGATGAGTTTAATGTGAAATATAGGAAAAAAAGTATATTCGCTGGATTTTACTTACACGGAATAATCCCTTCAGTGAAAATAAATTATTCTACAGTAATCTGCAGTACTATATTTTAAATGAGTTAATTAGTCCCTGGTTGGGTGCAGTCTAAAATGGGGCATTGTGGAATATGCCATTTATGTGTATGTCTGTTCCGTAACCAGCCATATCTTGCACATGCTTCGACTGATCAAGTTCATAAATAGACAGCTATTGTTCAAATTTGGTGCATACATTGAACATGATGAGACCACAATATTTTTCAGATCAGATTCAAAATGGCCGGATTTTATATTAACAAATGATGTTCCGGAGCATGTCTCTAACTTACCTTAGTTGATTGCAATAAAAACATGGCATGCTTGTAACACATAAAACTTTCATAACCAAAACTATTTTACTATCGTACGAAAAGCAACAACGGTCGAAACGTTTTCCATGAAAATAACTGGGGTCGAAACGTCCTACAATCATATGTGTGTATGTATGTTTCATTGACATCTCGGGAACCACTCATAGGATTTAGCTGAAACTTTGTACACATATGGTTGAAATTCTTGCATATTAATTGCATACTTATTTGTCAAGTTTCAGGCTGTTTTGTGTATATTAATTGCATAATAATTGGCAAATTTTCAGCTTTTCCACTGATATCTCAAAGTACCCTTCAACAGATTTCAATGAATTTTGTTACATATGTGCTCATGGGTATTTTTTGTTGTTGAAATCCATGAATATTTAAGGTTTCCATTGATGTCTCAGAAACGGTACATTTATGGTCTAAGATACTCTAAAGGCATGTTTTGTTTCAGCTCAAAATAAAAGCTGAAATCATAAATTAGATTCCAATGAAAGTGTGTACATATAAGTGTTCTAGAAGGTACCATGGACCTGATTAG
This sequence comes from Saccoglossus kowalevskii, assembly GCF_978046115.1. Classification (NCBI taxonomy): domain Eukaryota; kingdom Metazoa; phylum Hemichordata; class Enteropneusta; family Harrimaniidae; genus Saccoglossus; species Saccoglossus kowalevskii. The sequence goes on from NC_140642.1 coordinate 26,977,843, forward strand.
TTCCAGGCTGCAATCCATGCAATTTAAATAATTAGCTAAGTGTATGCCATCTATTTGTCAATAGTGTAATTGAAACGGCCTACGAGTAACTGGTTTACCTTATAAACTGGGCTATATCCTGGTTTACCTTATAAATTGGGCTTTATCCTGGTTTACCTTATAAACTGGGCTATATCCTGGTTTACCTTATAAACTGGGCTTTATCCTGGTTTACCTTATAAACTGGGCTATATCCTGGTTTACCTTATAAACTGGGCTTTATCCTGGTTTACCTTATAAACTGGGCTTTATCCTGGTTTACCTTATAAACTGGGCTTTATCCTGGTTTACCTTATAAACTGGGCTTTATCCTGGTTTACCTTATAAACTGGGCTCTATCCTGGTTTACCTTATAAACTGGGCTATATCTTGGTTTACCTTATAAACTGGGCTTTATCCTGTTTACCTTATAAACTGGGCTTACCTTATAAACTGGTTATCACAGCATAACACGCCCTTAAGACTAAAATTGAATCATATAGCCAGTTTTCTTTAACTTATTCATCACATACATCAGTTTGTTCTGGGGAACTTTGGAAACTCCTCTCAGGTGCAGTCTTGCAAAAAAAAAAAAAAAAAAACTTTCTTCCAAACTTTGTGCGTATGTGTTCAGCAAACATGACAAATTTCTTAGATACATATGACATACATTTGGGTAATTACTAGCTATAGCCACGGGCAGTTTGTTTCCTTTCAGCTACCTAGCGCCCTCTATCGGTTATTTGTATGCTATGTCGTCACCTCATTGTTAACTGACTGTGGCTCAAAACTATTTTACCCATCAATTTCCTCCCTCATTGTGTTCTATAAAATTTATTAGTTAATTAACTTATTATAAGATTTCAGTTTAGAGTACTTTAGAGCCTGCTTTCAAGTGCTTTGCAATGAAAAGTCCCTTCTTTACTTCGTACACTGTGTGTGTCTTGTTCAGTTTATTGTAGCAATATAAACAGCACAAGTCTAATATATCTGTTTACTATAAATCAGATTGCTTTTGCATTTCACATCTCAAAAAACATAACTATATATAATATCAGGTGACCGTGTTTTGAGTACTTATTTGGGGACCATCACATTTAATTGGCGATGGACCATTACTCTGAAATAAAAAAAATAGAACATCATGTGTGCTAAAAAAGAATGACAAACTGTCACAACTTGCTGAACGACTAGATGAAATTGTATAGTTGTGAAATATACCATTATACTTAAATTATGATATGACATCATAGATGCTATCTAACAAATTACCTGCATCCAAAGTTGTCCTCAACCTGGTAACTAGTCCTAAATTGTCATTTCATCATTGAAATCGTAATCCCATTAACTTAGCAGAAGTAACTTTTTAGTTTTTTAATTTGTAAAGTTCTGGAGAACCGAGCATTCCCAAATGCGTATCGACACACTAGATTGAAATCATCTTACGATATTCCAGTTGTCATCGAAGCTGATGATAGCTTCTTGTATTTTATGTTTCCTGTTTGCGATAAAACTACAATGAAAATTGTATTACTCTGCTCGTGAAAAATTAAAGTGAAATAGACACACGTGTTGTTTCACACATTGTTAAATATTCAAATCAAATTAAAACTTACGCTATGTTAAGGGATCCCTCATTATTTATCGCCAAGGGGGTCGGTCGTAGGAATCTGAGATGAGGGGAGGTTCAGTAGAAATTTATCCTAATGCAAGATGAATTACAAAAATTATATGTAAAAGGGGACTGAGTCACATTTATATGTGAACACAGAAACCGTAAATATATACGAAGATAGTAAGTAGAACAGAACTAGTATCAACAGATCACGTGTTTATTGCAACATACCATGAACAATATATGACCAACATACCACACATCACTATAAATTACCCAGAATTCTCCATGATTTATACTATTAGACATTGATTTTGCTGAAGCATCATATTGGTTTACTATTTTTTGACCCTATTTCAAAGGAGTCTGCTGTATATGTTTTGCAATGTGTGACCAGAATGTCAAATTATCTCAAAGTCGGGTGAAAGACTCGCATAGAAAAGCTAACACTGATGTGAATCTTTGGTAAATTTAATCACCGACATAAATGCCCATTCGTAGCACCTATTTGCATGTTCGCGGTCCCGGGATTTGGAAATCAAATGTAAACTTATTGAAGATTCAAAATTACAAAGGTGGAATTACCGAAATAATTGACAAAACCAAAACAGATTATGCTGCACAAAACCAGATTTAATTTGGGAATACGAGTTTTTTTCCCATAGCATTCTCTAAATTACACGCACAGCGTAAATGCAAACTACTACCTCATCTTGAATTAAGACTTAATGTCCTCGAAAAATGAATAGATGAGAATCTGGATCCTAGCATTCTTAGTGAATATGAGTAGGTAAAACACAAAACAAAACGTGGTGCGCAAAATAGAGCAGGGTTAAATGGGCCGTAGAGGGCGACAGACCAATCAAATATTTCCTCAGTCTGGAAAAGAAGCGAGAAGGTGAAAACGATATTAAATTGTTAGGTATGCTTATATTATAGAAAAATATACACAACTGAGAATTGCTCGAACGATGAAATAGATATATACTTATATACTTAGATGAAAAGTCCACAACTAACAACGAAAATCAAGCATTACACGAACCCATCTCTTTCATTGAATGTACAATACAATCATTTCAGGAGCCATTCTATTTTTAGATTTTCGGAAAGCTTCCGATACTGTGGAGTGGCCATTCTTATTAAAAGTAATGAAGAGATTCAATTTTGATAGTACATTAAGTAATGGTGCTCGTGTGCTCAATCACGGTTTGCAACGCGGCATTCGACAAGGTTGCCCAATATCGGATTTACCACTCATCTTAGTAGTTGGAATTTTAGCAATTTACATCAGATCTGATAACAGAATAAACGGAATTAATTATAAATTAAGACTCGTAATTGGTCAAAAAAACTGCGAATACCGCAGGTAGCCGATGATACAACACTATTCATCTCTAGCGATATTTCAATATCGGAAGTCCTTAAATTTGTAACTGATTTTGGCAAGGTGTTAATATTAAAAATATTAAAATTCGATGGATAGGACCAATAAGATCCACTCCATACGACAATATTTCATGACCAAAAGACGCAATCAAATTTCTCTCTAAAAAGACCCTTTTTTCGAATTATATTCACAACGGCGTTCATTATAAAAAATGAAGCCATTGAAAATATATTATGTGATGTTCCACTAGCACTCTTTAAGTTAAATACCTAGATACAATCTTCTTTGAATTGTTACAGGGTTTACAAATAGACAAGATCAGACCTATAACTGTTATCGGTAATTATTATAAAAGTTGTATTAGAATGTAAGATATCTTCTTGCAACAAAAATCGTTGCGGGTATCATGGATTACTCGTCTCATTTTGGAAAGTGGTGACGATGATTCACTCTTAGAAATACATTCCTTTTTACTTTCTATGTCAAACACATATCATAAAATCATACACATAAATTTTCAAGAACCAAACTTGACTTGTCTAATCCGCCAGAATTTTACAAATACGCAAATTGAAGCGTGGCATGAAGCTGTTGGAGGTTCTTCTAAAACGAATCCAGCAAAAGAAATTTCCCAGCAGGTAATTTGATGTAATAACCATGTACAATATAAGGGTGGTGTATTACTCTTCAAGTCTTGGATACAACCCCGAATCATGGACATTGAAAACATCTTTGAAAAAGAAGGCCACATCAAAGTCAACACGTATTTGCAAAGATTAAAAGATAAATCAAATATCGTCTTGTAAAAACGTAAAATGCCTTTTTAATTTTCTGTAACCTGTATCAGCTACCCCCCTCGCCAACCCTCTGATATATGTTGACAGCAAGACGCTCGTTTTATAGGTGAAGCTAAACTTAGTAGTAGTAAAGCCATGAAACTGATTTATAGTGATGTCAACGTGATACACGGTACAGTAGATTTTGGTAACGAGTCGTAACAATTTGTGGTTGTATGGGGTTAGAATGGCGCACTGACTTGTAACCTGTTTACATTCAAAGCCTATAGCCAGCATGCCAATACATTCAACACATGCAAATATGATGTTTCAAGTATACAGGTTGGTTTACTTCCTTTTATTTAACAAACAGATGAATACGTTGTTTACCCGACTATATTTTCATATAGCAGCGCGATTTTCAAGTAGCCGACCGATTTTTTCAAGTAGTCGACTGACTTTCATGTAGCGGACTAATTGTATATATGGGCCACCGTATATTTAGCCTTGTGTGGATTCACTTTGATTATGCAATTGTGTCAATATTTCGATAAGATTTGGTAAAACAAAACAAATAAAAAAAATGCTTAGAATAAACACACGGGAGTTTATTCTAAGCTTTTTTTTGGAGACATATTAACAAATAATTAGCCTTCCAAACAAGAAGCTTGGCAACTAATATTTGTCTGCTATTGGAGTTATACAACATGAAAACAATGTGATTCACATTATTGACGTTTGAAATACTAGTACATACAGAAAATACGTTTGATTAAACATGTGTGGTCTTCAGTCCAATATATATATCAGAGCACCTCTACTACAAGTTCAATATAAATCTGTTTTTTTGAGATAACAGAAACTGGCTATTAATAATTAGACAATAATTTTATTAAACTAATCATGTTTGTGGATTACCCTAGAACATCTACGAACCAAATTTCAATGCAATGAGATGATAATGCACAATTGGCATTTTCGGCAATTAGTACGAATTTCAATTCAAAACTAATGCATTGTTCCCAGGCACTTATATACCAAATCCTATTAAAATGCAATAATTGTTTAAACTAATTAGTTGCCTTGTGTGTATTTATTTAAAAAGATTTATTGAAAAAAGATGATATACTTGATATATTGAAAAGCTGAAAACTGACTAATTGTTATGCAATTCATGTAATTAATATGCTCAGATTTACACCCAAACTAAACAGGTATGTCCATGCATCCATGGAGCAAGTTTCATTAAAAATATTGGGATTAATACGATATCAGTGGAATCTATGTACCAATTTTCATCAAAATCCAATGAGTAGTTATTTAGATATCAATGGTACAGCTTAAAATAGCTGACTGTCATGCAAATTACGTAATAAATATGCATGATTTTTAACCCCAAACCTAATCAAATCTGCGCATTAGCTCAGAGCATCTATGCATCAAGTTTCTTAAAAAACAACAACATATAGTTCTTGAGATATCAGGGGGATAGACACTTACACACAAACATACAGACACACTAACTACAGACCCCTATTCAAAAAGTCAAATCAATTACTATTGTCGCTTTAATATCCCTCAATATGCGATTCGTATTTCAATTAAATATTTACTTTGTTGTGCCATGTTGTGCCATGTACAGTCAGTGGAATCGTATAATAAACGAGTCATTCGTATTTGTTTACGCTGATATGAAGAGTTAAGTATTAACTATCGCAGATTTATTACAAACGCCTGTTGTAGCCTGGTTCAACACAGTTTTCAGAACGTCATATTGTAACATACCGTTATTACAACAATATGGCTGCAGGCGCCTTTAACAACAACCTCAATGATGTTGATATATACGATTATAAAGTAGGCGATATGTTGGCATTTCGTCACATAGTGTACGACCACTTTGCTGTATACATTGGCAACGGCAATGTAATCCACCTGACGGGAGAGAGCGAAGTAGTTGGTATCAGTGGCAAAGCACAATATGTATTCTCCGTATCAGGCAAACAATACAACAAGGCTGTCGTGAAGTGCGACAGACTTGAAGACGTCGATGGTAAAGCGAGGATTAAAAATAAAGACGCGAAAAACAAGCCCCCTCTACCACCACGACAGATACTCGCCAGGGCTACGGAGAAATTGGGGCCCATTGAATATAACGTTCTATAGAATAACTGCGAACATTTTTCACAATGGTGTCGATACGGAGAGTCTAAAAGCGACCAGGTATTTAACTAGTCTTTATATTTGTAGCTATTGATATGATATACATTGTAGCATAATTCTACGCACTACGAGCAAAATAAGCTGAAATAAAAAGTGCTGAGTTGTGTGTGTGTGGAGGGGGGGGGGGATTCTTGCTGTGGTTTTTGACATTTGCCGGGACGATTCCAACATACTTTTCAACAACGATGCCACACATTATAACTCATTTTAAAGGACTACACTTTAACTATGGGGGAGGGGGACTGACAAGGTGTCTGGGTCAGCCAGAAATCTTAAAGTTCTTGTCAAAAATATGCTAAACGAATTATATTTGACAAAAAGAAAATCAGAAAATAATAAAATGTTTTATCGTCTGGCACGTTAGCTAATCTACTATTCTTGTAAAATATACACTTCATTTTAATGAGTTTATTTCAACCCAATTTTAGCCCGGCACCTTTTCGCAATGCACTATAAATATTATAAATGTTGCGTTATAGATATACAGATTACATCATCCTGTTCCGCTTTGAACTTTGAACCCCAATATGTGGGCTATATATTGGCTTTTAGCTTGCAAATTACATGTTACCATAGCACGTTTTCCTACATTTATAACCTTGGTAACTATGACCCAGGGTCACCTATAATGACGTACATGTAATGTGCATAAAAGTTCCAATCATTGTTGAAAGACTATCACACATATATAGAAAGACCTGCCAGAAGGCGAATTTCCACTATAGCTACACAATGACAATCGCTTGGTCCACGTGTCAAGAACAACCCCTCCATATTTAAGAAAATGTCATCCATATTATATTTTCTTGCTAAAGATCTTTTACATGTGAATATTTGTTGGTACTTGGAGTTTGAAATTTTAACAATGTTTCGGGTGACATAATCCTTTAAGTCAACTCTTTTACAAGCACCTGCCAGTTCTATATAGTATACAACAGTACTGTACGACGCGACGAAAAATGTTATCCTCTCTAGCAATACCACTGAATGCTCCTTGATCCCGTTGGGTTCTCAGAATAAAGACACTTTTTATGCTTATGAATAACAGGATCGTGTTTGATGTGTATTCCCTATCTGATTTCATAGTTTCATATACATCCATGGGCTCGCTCATAGTCGATTTAGATTTGACACTGGGAAATTGTGACAATTTGTCCACAACCTTTTGAATTATCTTTCTATTCCAATCTTTACGACAATCGGATCTAAATCACTCCCAAAATATAATCGATTGACCCTTGTCCAAAAAGCGAACCCTTCTAAAGATGTGTTATAACGGTTTGAATCATCCTACTCACAAGCAAACCGAAATACCCACAATTCCTGCTCTATGACAGCCGCATGCAGATTTATATCCAAATCTGGTGGGCTTTGCAAGCTTCTAAAAACTCAATGAATTTAGTTCTTTTATAACTTTTTGTATAATCCAGCTCAAAATCAACGCACATATTTTCGTATTCATGGTAACCGGACTCAGGTTCGATTGGTACTGGTCTCAATCCAATGACAATAAAGTTACTTTTAATTATTTATTTATATTCTCCGAACTAACTTCCACTGGTTGCATTGTTTGAGTATTTATATATTTTGTATTTACCATGATAAAAATCCCAGTTCCCTAGATTTCTGAACCATGAACTAAAATTATTTGAGCACAAATATTGATTAATTTAATGTTGTGTCATTTGGCAGCTTTTTCTGACAGAGTTTGTTTTTACCTTGGAACTGTCCAGCTGGGTAAAAGCAATTGATTAAAATGCTAATACATTGACTTCCTTACAGTCGTATTGTTGAACAATTTCATTAAAGTGTTCGTCATTGTGTATGGCCTTTTGTGAATTTCCTGAAAAATAAATTGTGATTTAGCACTTAATGCACCCGTAATTCCATATATTTAGTCAGAATATTCGTACCCGTACTAATGTGAATAACATTCTTCTGTTTTCGTGAACACAGGTGGAAGACCTTTTGATTGGAATTGGAATTGGAGCTCTTGGGATAATAGCTGTCGGTGTAGTTGCTGGAGTTATCTTGAACATGAACGACGACGACGGGGATGACGAGGAGGAGAAGAGAAGGCGGAGGCGAAGGCGAAGGCGAATAAAGCAGAATTATGAATGATATGATGACGAACAAACAAGATGAAAGTGCTTATAACAAACTTAATTGGTGTAAAACTCATAATAGCTGCTAACTAGCAAATAAATCAGGTATATAAGACCGAATACATGGCAAAGTAATTAAAATATTAATTCACAGTAAACATGTACTGCATGTGTGACTTGTGCCCACGCTCGCTCGGCAAAAAATGATGCTTAAAAATGAGCCCATCCAATTCAATGCTGTAGTAGATTTTTCCAATTATGTATAAGTAGATCGGCGTGGCCCATATTTCTAATCAAGATATCATTTATGCTACCTTACAATAAAACAATTTACCATTGATCATGTGCGCGATATCCAATACAATGAGGTTTCGATGTTGTGATACGAGAAAATAGTGTACTTTCAGCTGACTATTATTTGCCACATCATTTGGCGTCCGGCAAGTCAATGATGAACCTTTGCCCTTCTGTGTTGTTAAAATCCTAATATCTTAAAACAACTTCAAGAACTTTTCCTGGCTGATTGAAGAATATTACGTAACGTAATTAAAGCAAATCGCGTTATTGTAATTTTGTAGATCTGAAAAAATATCTTTCTATTTACCAAATCTATAACACATCTTTTCTCACTACTAGATGCATTTAAAGTCATTTTTTGGTCTATCCATAAACCCTGACAAATGCGAAGGCATGTGGCTGGGAAGATGGAAGGATCGATTTGATAAACCAATGAAAATTTCATGGACCAGTTCTGTGAGGATCGTAAGCGTGTTTCTATCTTATGATAAGAAAGCAGCAACAGACCTAAATATAGCTGGACCATTGCAAAGTTTGAAAAAAATGTCTGAACGTCTGGACAATGCGTCATATGTGATATTCCGAAAAATGTCTGAACGTCTGGAAAATGCGTCATATGTGATATTATCAAGGTTCCAGTATATTTTAAATATAGTGGATATCCCAAAACATAATTTAAAACAAGTCAATAAACAGACAAAACAGCAGGACATACCAGCCTGGGTCGTCTAGCAATGTCAGATATTTTCGCAATAAAAAATGTTCAACGTATTAATTGGCTGAGAAGATTCTGTGACAACACTTTCTCTCACCCTAGAAACTATTTTTGTAACGCAAATTACACATGGTAGGGGGAATAGATGTTTTACTGAAATGTCATTATGATTTGAAACTCCTTCCGGTCAAACACTCTCAATTCCTTTACTATATGCTTAAGACATGGATCTCTCTGCGATATGAGCAACAAGAATTATCAATTAATGAATTATCAATTTGGAATAATGCCAAACTTTTGATAGCAGGAGTTTCTTTGATGCTGGTCTAATGTATCTTGGCCTATTGTATAACAATGTCGGTTACTGCAGTGGGAAACAGCAAAACAAAGTATATAAATATTCTTAATCACTGCTTTTTAAAATGGTATGGTATAATTGCCGCGCTCCCGAAAGAATGGAGAGGAACTGTTAACACCTCTAATTTTAGACTACCTCAAAATGAGGAACATCTGTATCTTACATTTTTAGACAAATCTTATCATTTGAATAGATGCAAAAACAAATATATAGCAAAAGAATTGTTTCCAAATATTTCATACCCCTAGATCTGAATTGTACTTTACTAATCTATTGAATGAAGTAATCAATTGTTGGGATAATATATATAGCAGAATATTCATACTAACTATAGACACAAATTTGAGAGAGTTTCAATGGAAACTGGTACATCCTGTACTCCAATGAAAAACTTTACAAATTAAAACCCCCTAGAGCAATGTGAAGCTTTTGTAATGCAGACATTGAGTCGGTCTTTTGTCTCTTCTGTGAGTGCGATTATACTAAAACATTTTTGAACAATTTTAATTATAAACGGGGTATTCATATTGGCCTCAGATTGAGATCATTGTCAAACAAAGATATTCTTTTTGGAAATGAGGATTATTCAATACTACTGAACTTCCTAATAATTTGTGGGACAAAAATATTTATACATGTAGAAGGAAAAAGCAAAATCCTAATTACACACATTTTAAAAATTATATTCAGGAGATACAATACAGTGAATATATTATTGCAAACAAAAATGACAAATTAAACTCGCATAATAGGGGAAGTGGGGTGAATATTTAAAACAGATTGTTTCAAGAAATGAGCATTTTTTTCTGAGCCATAACTCATCTCTGTATACTACTTGTATTTATCATTCCATTATATATTATGTATGTATACCACTTGTACTTATCACTGTCATTTGATACTGCAATAGACAGGTAACATTGATAAGTAAATATTACATGATTCCAAGAAATATAAAAACACACAAAAAACAACAACACACACTTCATTTCTAAACGAGTTAAGAAATAAATGAAAGGTTATATTGCTACCAAGTGCAGAAGGGATATATATATATATATATATATATATATATATATATATATATATATATATATATATATATATATATATATATATATATATATATATATAGTTTATAATGACTTATGTTAATATGGGAATTGCTCCAAGGAGTAAGGGTTTGTGTCAAGAGCTGAAATTAAAATACATGCCAACTAAATAAGAAGCAAGATAAAAAATAGGCTCAATAGCAGAAACAAGCAAAATATAGTTGCGCACTCAGTTATTTTAGCTATGTAACAGACTGCGTGGGCAAGATGTATTGTGGAGCTGGTCTAACCACGGTATAACAATAGCCATGATTAATACTATCGTGGAGAATTTACCAAAAATGAATAGCCCGTGTATTTTGTCCGAAAGATTTGGTATTCATGGCATGGAAGAAAAATTTAGTCGAGTATATCAAATATCAGTTTTCTTAGTATCGCTCATAAATCTGATTTTAGTGAGTCAGAGGTTTGTAGTACTGAAAGATCCGAATATTCAACATTCATAATTTCTTGATTGTCATGCCTAAATCTTAGGGGAAAAAATACAAACTGAATTTACAGCAAATTCATCGTGGCAAAATACAACAAATTAGTAGTAGCACAAAACTAAGAAAAGGAAAAAAAAATTGCTGTTTTTCATCAACCTATCCGACGTTTCTAATGCCTACCCATTGCAACATAATTTTGAACACGATAATGTGATTTGATCCTGTGATATTGAACGAGTGCCATTGGCAAAAACAATATTGTTCTCCATGGAGCCAAACAAATTCATGATATTACATAGCACGCAAACTTGTCACAGATTGGAAAGATTTTTTTGTTCAAAAGTTAAAAAAAATCAGATCGTGACAGTGAACCTTTTCCCCAATAAAAAAAAGAGTCGAAAAATATTGAATCATCGGACCAAGCCATGAATATAAAGCCAAAATAAGGTCCATGATGGATAATCAAGGCCAACATGGGCATTTACATAATAATATAATAATAGTTTCCATTGGTTGACAGCAATAAAATGTTAGTAATAAAGTACAATACATATAATACTAAAATAAATGTCAGTTATTGTTATTTCTGATTTCAAATATTTTGTGTAAGTATTCACTAACTTGTCTTATTATTATGTATTCTCTTGAACTCATAATATATTTAAATAGCTTGACATCACTTTTAATTATTTCTGTAATATTAATATAATTAAATAACTTTTGTCTTTCTGTTTGGTACCTAGGACATTCGGTGATGAAATGTTCTTCATTTTCAATTTTGATCTGGGAACATTGCTTACAGATTCTGTCTTCAAAAAGAGTTTTGGGTTGGATATGTCTACAGTGCCCTTCTGTATTTCATAACTGCTTATTCTGAAACGAGTCATTATAATTTTCAGATTACGTAAGAGGTATATGTTTTTAAACTTTATATACGTTCTCAGTTGTCTATTATTCTTTATTACACTCAACTCAACATACCTTTGTCGGATATTATTTTGTATGTATTTTACTTTTACTGTTTAGGTGTCACAGACAAGGACACATTTGCAGTATTGCGACGCCCCTCAAGATTTTTTATGAGGGGGCGACCGCCACTCTGCCCCCCGTGCCACCGCCACTGCTGATTGGTAAATACGATACCAGAGTTTTCTGAATATCTATGAGTAATGGAAATTTACGAAAAAGCATTTGGACGTTTGACTTACATCATTTGGACGTTTGACTTACATCAGCTGTACTAAAAATAATAATGCTTTATTCTCCAGCCATCAGCATACGTAACCAGAATAACCTGTCGGGCTTAGCCCCCCCCCCATAGTACATTATCACACTGGAATGCTGAGGTTGCAGTCATGCATTGTCTGTGACCTCGCCGTACCGCTTCGCGAGGGTACCTTTCATCTTTTTGTAAAATAATATGTTTACTGCATGTGAATTCGTAGAAAAACCCAGTCATGCATGACTTATGCAAATACAACGAGTTCCATGAAGAGTGATTAAAGTTGCAGACTATATTTACCTGTTACGCCAAGTTATATCCCGTTGTGAGATCGCCACAAAAGTATCGCTAACACACGAAGGTCTCGTGCTTGTTGATCTTCATAGTTATGACTGCTGGTGCAGATAAGTACGGTTTGGCGGTAGGAGATATGTTGGCCTTTGAAAATGATTTGTACGATCACTTTGCTGTATACATTGGCAATGGGGAAATAATTCATCTCACAGGAGAATGCGAAGCGGGCATCAGTCGTAGGTCACAATATGTATTCTCTGTATCTGGTAGACGATACAAGAAAGCGGTCGTCAAGCGTGACAAACTCGACCCAAACATGAAGTTAACAGTTAAAAACAAAGACGCGAAAGACAGGACCCCTCTATCACCACGGCAAATAGTCGCCAACGCTAAGAAGAAACTGGGACCCATTGAATACAACATTCTATGGAATAACTGCGAACATTTTGCACAGTGGTGTCGATACGGAGAGTCTAAAAGCGACCAGGTATTTGCAGTATATTTGTAGCTAAAGACATAATTTGTGCCCATATATGTTGATGATATGACACACATTTTGTTATTTGAGAAGAGGGTCCAACAAGAAATTTATAACACTGTGTTGCGTTTTATATTCAATAGTTGTGTGTGTTGAGGGGGGGGGGATTCTTGCTGTGGTTTTTGACATTTGCCGGGACGATTCCAACATACTTGTCAACAACGATGCCACACATTATAACTCATTTATAACTCAATCAAGGACTACATTTTAACTATGGGGGGGGGGGACTGACAAGGTGTCTGGGTCAGCCAGAAATCTTAAAGTTCTTGTTAAAAATATGCTAAACGAATTATATTTGACAAAAAGAAAATCAGAAAATAATAAAATGTTTTATCGTCTGGCACGTTAGCTAATCTACTATTCTTGTAAAATTTACACTTCATTTTAATGAGTTTATTTCAACCCAATTTTAGCCCGGCACCTTTTCGCAATGCACTATAAATATTATAAATGTTGCGTTATAGATATACAGATTACATCACCCTGTTCCGCTTTGAACTTTGAACCCCAATATGTGGGCTATATATTGGCTTTTAGCTTGCAAATTACATGTTACCATAGCACGTTTTCCTACATTTATAATCTTGGTAACCATGACCCAGGGTCACCTATAATGATGTACATGTAATGTGCATAAAAGTCCCAATCATTGTTGAAAGACTCATACACATTTATAAATAGAAAGATCTACCAGAACGCGAATTTCCACTATAGCTACACAATGACAATATCTAGCAATAATAATTTTTTCCAAACAAATCTATCTCTATGGTAATCCAAACTAAATTATAATCGCTTGGTCCACGTGTCAAGAACAACCCCTCCATATTTAAGAAAATGTCATCCATATTATATTTTCTTGCTAAAGATCCCTTACATGTGAATATTTATCGAAGGGTGGACATCAAATGTTTGCAAATGTCATGTGGCCAGCTGTTGGTACTTGGAGTTTGAAATTTTAACAATGTTCCGGGTAACATGATCCTTTAAGTCAACTCTTTTACAAGCAACTGCCAGTTCTATATAGTATACAACAGTACTGTACGACGCGACGAAAAATGTTGTCCTGTATAGCAATACCACTGAATGTTGCTTAATGCCATTGGGTTTTCAGAATATAGACACTTTTTATGCTCATGAATAACAGGATCGTGTGTGATATGTATTCCCTATCTGATTTCATAGTTTCATATACATCCATGGGCTCGCTCATTGTCGATTTAGATTTCACTCTTGACACTGGGAAATTGTGACAATTTGTCCACAACCTTTTGAATTATCTTTCTATTCCAATCTTTACGACAATCGGATCTAAATCACTTGCAAAATATATAATGATTGACCCTTGTCCAAAAAGCGAACCCTTCTAAAGATGTGTTGACAGCTGGTTCATAACGGTTTGAATCATCCTACTCACAAGCAAACCGAAATACCCACAATTCCTGCTCCATGACAGCCGGGTGCAGATTTATATCCAAATCTGGTGGTCTTTGCAAGCTTCTAAAAACTCAATGAATTTAGTTCTTTTATAACTTTTTGTATAATCCAGCTCAAAAACAACGCACATATTTTCGTATTCATGGTAACCGGACTCAGGTTTGATTGGTACTGGTCTCAATCCAATGACAATAAATTTACTTTTAATTATTTATTTATATTCCCCGAATTAACTTCCACTGGTTGCATTGTTTGTGTATTTATATATTCTGTATTTACCATGGTAATAGATTTCTGTACCATAAACTAAAATTATTTTTTTACTTGAGTGGACCTCAAATATCGATTAATTTAATGTTGTGTCATTTGGCAGCTTTTTCTGACAGAGTTTGTTTTTGCCTTGGAACTGTCCAGCTGGCTAAAAGCAATTGGTTAAAATGCTAATACATTGACTTCCTTACAGTCGTTTTGTTGAGCAACTTCATTAAAGTGTTCGTCTTTGTGTATGGTCTTTTGTGAATTTCCTGAAAAATAAATTGTGATTCAGCACTCAATGCACCCATAATTCCATATATTTAGTCAGAATATTCGTACCGGTACTAATGTGAATAACATTCTTCTGTTTTCGTGAACACAGGTGGAAAACCTTTTGATTGGAATTAGACTTGGAGCTCTTGGGATAATAGCTGCCGGTTTAGTTGCTGGAGTTATCTTGAACATGAACGACGGCGATGGGGATGACGAGGAGGAGACGAGGAGGCGGAGGCGAAGGCGAATAAAGCAGAATTATGAATGATATGATTACGAACAAACAAGATGAAAGTGCTTATAAACAACTTAATTGGTGTAAAACTCATAATAGCTGCTAACTAGCAAATAAATCAGGTATATAAGATCGAATACATGGCAAAGTAAATAAAATATTAATTCACAGTAAACATGTACTGCATGTGTGACTTGTGCCCACGCTCGCTCGGCAAAAAATGATGCTTAAAAATGAGCCCATCCAATTCAATGTTGTGGTAGATTTTTTCAATTATGTATAAGTAGATCGGCGTGGTTCATATCTCCAATCAAGATATCATTTATGCTACCTTACAATAAAACAATTTACCATTGATCATGTGTGCGAAATCCAATACAATGAGGTTTCGATGTTGTGATTCGAGAAAATAGTGTACTTTCAGCTGACTATTATTTGCCACACCATTTGGCGTCCGGCAAGTCTATGATGAACCTTCGCTCTTCTGTGTTGCTAAAATCCTAAAATCATAAAACAACTTCAAGAACTTTTCCTGGCTGATTGAATAATATTACGTAACGTAATTAAAGCAAATCGCGTTATTGTAATTTTGTAGATCTGAAAAAATATCTTTCTATTTACCAAATCTATAACACATCTTTCCTCCCTACTAGATGCATTTAAAGTCATTTTTTGGTCTATCCATAAACCCTGCCAACTGCGAAGGCATGTGGCTGGGAAGATGGAAGGGTCGATTTGATAAACCAATGAAAATTTCATGGACCAGTTCAGTGAGGATCGTAGGCGTGTTTCTATCTTATGATAAGAAAGCAGCAACAGACCTAAATCTAGCTGGACCATTGCAAAGTTTGAACAAAATGTCTGAACTTCTGAAAAATGCGCCAATTAACCCTACTGAGAATCCATGGGAATATCAAGGTCCCAGTATATTTTAAATATAGTGGATATGCCAAAACATAATTTAAAACAAGTCAATAAACAGACAACACAGCAAGACACACCAGCACGGGTGGTCTAGCAATGCCAGATATTTTCGCAATACAGAAAGCTCAACGTATTAATTGGCTGAGAAGATTCTGTGACAACACTTTCTGTCACCCTAGAAATTATTTTTGTAACGCAAATTACACATGGTAGGGGGAATAGATGTTTTACTGAAATGTCATTATGATTTGAAACTCCTTCCGGTGAAACTCTCTCAATTCTTTTACTATATGCTGAAGACATGGATCTCACTGCGATATGAGCAACAAGAATTATCAATTAATGAATTATCAATTTGGGATAATGCCAAACTTTTGATAGCAGGAAAGATTTTCTTTCATAGAGATATGTTTGATGCTGGTCTAATGTATCTTGGCCAATTGTATAACAATGGTAGGTTACTGCAGCGGGAAACAGCAAAACAAAGTATATAAATATGAAGGAAGGGAGAGGAACTGTTAACACCTTTAATTTTAGACAACCTCAAAATGAGGAACATCTGTATCTTACATTTTTAGACAAATCTTATCATTTGAATAGATGCAAAAACAATTATATAGCAAAAGCAATTGTTTCCAAATATTTTATACCCCCTAGATCTGAATTGTACTTTACTAATCTATTGAATGAAGTAATCAATTGTTGGGATAATATATATAGCAGAATATTCATACTAACTATAGACACAAATTTGAGAGAATTTCAATGGAAACTGGTACATCCTGTACTCCAATGAAAAACTTTACAAATTAAATCCCCCTAGAGCAATGTGCAACTTTTGTAATGCAGGAATTGAGTCGGTACTTCATCTCTTCTGTGAATGCGATTATACTAAGACATTTTTGAAAAAAATTAATTATAAATGGGGTATTCATATTGGCCTCAGATTGAGATCATTGTCAAACAAAGATATTCTTTTTGGAAATGAGGATTATTCAATACAACTGAACTTCCTAATAATTTGTGGGGAAAAAATATATTTATACATGTAAAAGGAAATAGCAAAATTCTAATTACACACATTTTAAAAATTATATTCAGGAGATTCAATACAGTGAATATATTATTGCAAACAAAAATGCCGAATTAAACTCGCATAATAGGAAGTGGGGTGAATATTTAAAACAGATTGTTTCAAGAAATGGGCATTTTTTTCTGAGCCATAACTCATCTCTGTATACTACTTGTATCATTCCATTATATATACTATGTATGTATGTATGTATAACACTTGTACTTATCACTGTCATTTGATACTGCAATAGACAGGTAACATTGATATGTAAATATTACATCCTCAGAAGAAGAAATATAAAAACAAAAACAAAAAAACACTGAAATGAATGAAAGGTTACATTGCTATCAAGTGCAGAAGGGATATATATATATATATATATATATAGTTTAGAATGACTTATGTTAATATGGGAATTGCTCCAAAAAGTAAGGGTTTGTGTCAAGAGCTGAAATTAAAATACATACCAACTAAATAAGAAGCAAGATAAAAAATAGGCTCAATAGCAGAAACAAGCAAAATATAGTTTAGCTACGTAACAGACTGCTTGGGCAAGATGTATTGTGGAGCTGATCTAACCACGGTATAACATTAGCCATGATTAATACTATCGTGGAGCATTTACCGTGTATTTTGTCAGAAAGATTTGGTATTCATGGCATGGAAGAAACATTTAGTCACGTATATCAAATATCAGTTTTCTTAGTATGGATCATAAATCTGATTATAGTGAGTCAGTAGTCAGTGAGTATTCAACATTAATAATTTTTTTTATTTTATTGTACTTAAACTTAAACGTTGTGGTACAGTGAGTGTACCTTTAGGGAAATCAGTTTATTTTCGGTGATTCAGTTTCTGTTTACCCATTAGAAAACTGGAGCTCCGTGAAATTTGTTCTCTGTAAACTTATTTTAACATTTTAGTTATAGCATTTTACTTTCCCACTCCACCCAACATTCTTAATACATGTTTTCATATGGTTAATCCTGTACACATGTTGACTACCAACACCACCTTTTAAATTCACAAATCGAATTTTATCAAATGTGCATCTTTTGCGGAAAGAATAATAGCTGCTTGAACTAACAAATTAATGACTTCAATAAATACTTGTGCATACTATCATCTTTCAATTATATCATCTTATCACCTTCTCCGCATCACCTTCTTTAATAGCATCTTGAAAATTGCACGTCAATAACCCCATTGCTATTATGGAACAGGCATAGCTGAAAACAATATCTTGCTTGTCATATCCAGGGGATGGCTGTAGTAGTTCACCAAGAAAATCATGACCATGCTTGTCCCTCTCCTCGCGTGTTTTTGTTTTGTGTACTCTACAACATCCGATCTTCGTCTTTAGTCCATATTTTAAAGTATGAAATAATAAAATATTAATAAATACATGCACAGAAATACCTTTCATTGAGTGCTTTATAAATGCAAATCCACATACTAGTCAAAATAAATGTGCTAACATGTCTGAATTTACAGCAAATTCATCATGACAAAATACAACAAATTAGTAGTAGCACAAAACTAAGAAAAGAAAAAAAAAATTGCTGTTTTTCATCAACCTATCCGACGTTTCTAATGCCTACCCATTGCAACATAATTTTCCCCAATAAAAAAAAGAGTCGAAAAATATTGAATCATCGGACCAAGCCATGAATAAAAAAACAAAATAAGGTCCATTATGCATAATCAAGGCCAATGTGACGATATTTCAATATTTGATCTTGTAGAAATGTATTTTTGAGTATATATATATTTGTTCACTAGTCATTGTTCTTTCTTAAGTTCATCTGATTTGCATATGCACTGACAACTTGAGCCATATTATAATATTTGCTACACTTAGGGAGTTTTCTGAGTATAAATTAGAGCAGTCATGTGGTTTGAAGTCAGTACTGTGGTAGATTTTGCTTTGAACAGCAGCTGGACGTTGTCTGATAATTACACATGGCCGGGCACTCCGTGGCGAATGGTTGCACCTGTTTTCAAAATACTTTCACATTTTTGCCTTCCTCCTGTTCGAAAGTCAACTGGCTTTGTGCACCGGCATCTACGAACGCACCAACGGAAAAGATTGTGAATTGGTCGCTTAAACTACCTGAAAATCACAGCAACCTTGACTAGTGTGCGCCGCCTCTACGAAACCAAATATACGCTAAGAAGTTATACAACCTACTTCGTTTCCAGTGTGAACAATGAACTGACTGTAGTTAAGTAATTTACGTATAGCAAATGACATTTATGCCCAACATTTTACGTTAACTACCACAGTGCTCGGCATATTTGTATTTAAGTATTTAGCGCTTATTATGTAATTAATTTTTGAGTAGATTATTATTGTTCATTGATGTTCTGTAGACGCGAACCATACATCTCTCTGGTATTGCATACATATATATTCTATCTAACTTCAATAAACGAGTACGTTCTATTCACGCATATACGTAATTCTGGTTTGTTTTGTTGATTGTTTGAATCACTCTGATTGACTGGGGGCTCGTCGAGCTACACTTGCCTCCTCCCCACGTGACGGTAGCACGTGACAGCCAACATGGGCATTTACATAATAATATAAGAGTTTCCGTTGGTTGACAGCAATAAAATGTTAGTAATAAAGTACAATACATATAATACTAAAATAAATGTCAGTTATTGTTATTTCTGATTTCAAATATTTTGTGCAAGTATTTACTAACTTGTCTTATTATTATGTATTCTCTTGAACTCAAAATATATTTAAATAGCTTGACATCGCTTTTAATTTTTTCTGGAATATTGATATTATCAAATAACTTTTGTCTTTCTGTTTGGTACCTAAGACATTCGGTGAAGAAATGTTCTTCATTTTCAATTTTGATCTGGGAACATTGCTTACAGATTCTGTCTTCAAAAAGAGTTTCGGGTTGGATATGTGTACAGTGCCCTTCTCCATTTCTAATACATAACTGCTTATTCTGAAACGAGTCATAATTTTCAGATTACGTAAGAGGTATATGTTTTTAAACTTTATATACGTTCTCAGTTGTCTAATACCGCCACTGCTGATTGGTAATACGATACCAGAGTTTTCTGAATATCTATGAGTAATGGAAATTTACGAAAAAGCATTCAGACGTTTGACTTGCATCAGCTGTACTAAAAAATTAATGCTTTATTCTCCCGCCATCAGCATACGTAATCAGAATAACCTGTCGGGCGTAGCCCCCCTCCCCCCATAGTACATTATCACACTGGAATGCTGAGGTTGCAGTCATGCATTGTCTGTGACCTCGCCGTACCGCTTCGCGAGGGTACCTTTCATCTTTTTGTAAAATAATATGTTTACTGCATGTGAATTCGTAGAAAAACCCAGTCATGCATGACTTATGCAAATACAACGAGTTCCATGAAGAGTGATTAAAGTTGCAGACTATATTTACCTGTTACGCCAAGTTATATCCCGTTGTGAGATCGCCACAAAAGTATCGCTAACACACGAAGGTCTCGTGCTTGTTGATCTTCATAGTTATGACTGCTGGTGCAGATAAGTACGGTTTGGCGGTAGGAGATATGTTGGCCTTTGAAAATGATTTGTACGATCACTTTGCTGTATACATTGGCAATGGGGAAATAATTCATCTCACAGGAGAATGCGAAGCGGGCATCAGTCGTAGGTCACAATATGTATTCTCTGTATCTGGTAGACGATACAAGAAAGCGGTCGTCAAGCGTGACAAACTCGACCCAAACATGAAGTTAACAGTTAAAAACAAAGACGCGAAAGACAGGACCCCTCTATCACCACGGCAAATAGTCGCCAACGCTAAGAAGAAACTGGGACCCATTGAATACAACATTCTATGGAATAACTGCGAACATTTTGCACAGTGGTGTCGATACGGAGAGTCTAAAAGCGACCAGGTATTTGCAGTATATTTGTAGCTAAAGACATAATTTGTGCCGATATATGTTGATGGTGTGACACATTTTGTTATATGAGAAGAGGGTTCAACAAGAAATGTATAGCACTGTTTTGCGTTTTATATTCAATACATTTAAAGAACTGAAACATATTACGTAAAAAAACATATATCACATCCACCAATGGGAGCCCTTTCGAACCCCGTTGAATTTGAGGTACGTCCACCCAGGGTCACAGTTATCAACACTAGGTGAGACGTTGAATTGGGACCACCAACTCAAAAAACCACACAGTTTCGGATAATTTATTAGTCTTGCCAGTTCCTTCCTATTGTTATTGTAACGTTAATTTTTCTAATTCTTCCTCCGCTTTTTTTTTTAAACGACTTTTTTTCAAAAATGGCTGCACCATTTGGATTGAAATTTGATATATACATTCTACTCCACAGAATGTGATCTACCCACTCAATGGCCATACCTACACTCCCCGTGCTCTTGATGGTAGCTAGCACCCAGAATGCCGTATATTTAGTCAGAATAGTAGTACTAATTCGATTAATATTTTTCTATGTCTTTTATATATACAGGTTTCTGACCTTTTCGCTGGACTTGGAGGTATCGGAATAATTGTTGCGGGAGCTCTATCTATTTTAGCCGTGCTGCGTCGTTGAACAACGACAGCGATGACAATGACGAATTAGTGACATAAGATTGCTTTACATTGTATTGACAAATAAACAACTTAATTGAGTCTTCTGAATATGTATTAAATAAATTTGGATGGAAACATTCCGATATGCAATATGTTTTTCATTGCCTATGTATATTCATTTATGGAAATGAGACATTTTTTTCAAACAATCGTATTATGCACCTCCTCCTTGATTGTATTCATAAACTTCAAACGTTCCAAGTATCGAAAACAAAACTACCGACACTCCGTGCGCCTTATGCGTCAGATCTGTGTAGAAAGGGCAACTTCCTCGTGCCAGATCCCCTGCCAGAAAACAAGACAAACAAAAATGTTAGGAAATCCATTTGAGTGAAATCAGTGTTTAATGTGTCCCAGCTTCATATAAGTAAGCAATGAGAACGATGTTTTTCTCCAGATTTTGTGCATCATGCGCGTCACTTCACTCCAGTAACACGACCTCTCGCAACGTGGACCCAGATAAAATTGTCGGAATTTACATTTATACAGAATAGAAGAAATTGTTAAATAGTTCGGTTGTGACAAACATTTTGTACGTTTTTTTATAAAATAACCGTGCGTAATGAGGTGAATGAAAACAAAATTGGTTTCCTGTGCCAGCATGAAGCGTGAATGCATATTTTAATGGAAATAATTAGAACCACGCTCATTCAATTTACAGTTTATCGACATGGATAATCGGTATGTAAAATATTTGAGTACATACTTAATCGTGGAATGAATACATGTATTATCCAAAATATCGAAGAATTACAGGGATGTAGATAACTGGGTTACTGTGACGTCATTAACCCCCCGCATCATATCAGCTTCGCTGATTCCCGGCGTCCCCTAAGAATGACAAGGACACAGGTTAATAGTAATCAACATGTTGTTCCACTTGGTCATTACGCTGCTGTCTGACTTCACCTCAGGCGACATTCGCGTCGTTTATGGTATTGGACTGAAAAAAAAAACTTGTTCACAGTCATGATGCATATATGAGCAATAACAATGCAAGAAAGTATTAGTCTTTGTCATTAGTGTGTTGTATATTTCCCTTATGGAATTAGGAAAGACATACTGGGGCACATCCTGCGGTCTCTTGTGTGTAGAACCCGCTCACACTCTGTTTGGAAGTTGTCGTTTATTACCCGGTATACAGCCCAAAGCTTATATAATTTCCCCAGTCAGTATCCGGAGTCATACCATAGAGGGCAGCCTTCGCACAGTACAGTCGGAATGGAATACGTTCGCTTAACTGGCTTGACATGAACAGTGTTCATGCAATTTGAATGTCCGTTTACAATGTCGAATAAATCTGTCCAAGGCTAAGGGAACTTTAAAACTCCTAAGGTGAATATTTATTGAAAGGGTGGTGATTGTCGCGCAATGCGTTTTCGAATTTCATGTAAACAAGTATACGTCGCTAGGACATCATGAAATATTGTTTTGTGACATAGAATGAAAAACAACATTAAGATGCGATATTCTGCCATATGCAAGTCAAATCTTTCTTCCAGTATGCATAATAATTATGTTCAGAGGATGTACATTTCATGTTCATAGGTTTCATGTTAACGGTGTTCGAATAACATGGTATGCTCATCTTCAACAGAACACAAGGAAAATAAAATGAACATAATATAATCTTATTTGGCCACTATGGAAATTCAGGACGAGATTATGTAATAATTTTTGAGAGCATTTATGTAGCTTTAATTGGGTTTGGGACGTTTATTAGACATGTTTTACAAAATGAATATGCGCGAACTGTGCGGCCATCGACGGACAAGTTCGAATGTTTTACAGAAAGTATGAACGCTGGCGGTCATTTCGAATTTCCATTAAAAATAGTCATCAAATGAGTTTTAATGCCGTACTATTAAATATTTCACATAAAAGTCTCAAGAACCCAATATAGCTATATTAATACTCTGCAGCTTTAGTCATACGGATTAATCATACTAATTTAAAGACAATAAAACAAAACAGTACAAATCTACCAGATTTTATTATCCTAGTTTAATACACAGAGCAATCAGTGATGTATTTCAGCAATGCACAAATACACACACGCTGACTCAAAATAAAAAAAAATAGGTAAAACAAACTCCCTGAATGTTAAAATTTCCATTATAGTAGTTACATGGTAATTTACAGATTTTACTTTATCAAAATCGAGGTTTTGAAAACAAATATGAATAAAATGTGAATTTATATGCCAATTTCAATATTCACTTCCTAAAGTCCAAATTTAATAATCTACTCTGATCACCGAGGTTCTCCATAGAACATTGTATAATTATAAAACTAAAAATGATGGTTTCGCCATCAAAATGTGTTTAATGTGCATATAGATGATATTTAAAGTTGAACTTCAGTGGAGATTGATTCACAACTTTCATAAAAGTCACTTTCACGTTCTGCCTCAAGACTATTTATGTTGCCTGCGTTGCTAAGCACGTTGTGGAATCGCATTAAAAAATAACCCAGCCTATTACAACCCATTCCAAGAACAGTAAACCCGATGTTATATTATACCAGAATTGCTGTGAAACTGCGTTAATTATGCGCCACTTCTTCCACTACCTTCATTGGAGCTTAATTATTAACACAGCTAAACTCAATCACAGACCTTTTTCTAGACGGTAATCGCATTATTTATTCTGGTTCATTTATCTTAATAAACTTGAATGTGATAAACCGACACACCATAAACGTTATTTCCCCATTAACAGGCATATAGATGCTGTTGTGTCTGTACATGTAGTTATGTTAATGATGATAATTATAATGGATGATACATGAACTCGAAACAGTTTAAATTTTCAAAAATAAATGTCGGCATTACAAACACAGGTTACAACTCATTGCAAATGATATTTTAGATTGTACATACGGCACACGTAAGTTCATACCCGTCAATATATGGACCACAAGGCAGAGATCCACACCTAGCTTCAACATTGTATAACAGAGCTCCGTTATCGTTATCAACACTCCCTGGACGGACTTCAGCATAACGATCAACACAAATGAATTCGGAACGCTGGTGGTTAAAATTTTCTGCCATCAGATAACCGTAGTATTCCCTGGTCCATTCAATCGATGGACATTGGTTGCGAGCTGGGACCATCAGAACCCTGCTACGGGAATTCACCAAGCATACTGCACAGACAGAGTCGTGTTGGAATAGATGAGAAAATGGCGGATATAGGTCGCTTTGATATTCAGAACCCCACATCTTAGCACACGCATCACACTTACCACTGCTCGGTTGATCCCATATTGGATCTAGTGGCAAACACTGATAGTTAGAACCTCCCCCCGAGTTAGTGTAATATTCTCCACCAATAACACCTGCAAAATAAAGATATATTAATTTAACGAATGGCAAACTGTTTGCTGCGAGCCAAACATGGTACTCGCACTGTATAAGAACCAGGTAAATATTGTTGATAATATTCTGAACAGGCTCTAAACCATTTTAGACCAGCATTAGGTAACCATGTAGTTCTCAATATGCCGTATATTCGATGTAACACTTCGTTTATAGCAATATCAATTTGTATAAATTTTTACCTCGCTACAACAGAAAAACGACTAGATTACCGGCAATTTTACAATGTCCCGATTCAAATAGCGTGCAATGTACGCTGATTTACAGTGACTAGTTATACCTGGGCAAGCCAAATTTCTCTTACAGTAACCACCATTTGTCATGTTATATCGTACACCCAGTGTTACTGACATTTAACAAAGTCAAGCTTCCATTGTTTATAACTGCACTGTCATATCAGGTCGTACTGATTTCGTTCTTTTAAACACCCACTGATTTTGTGTGTACACTCACTGTGACAGTCGTCTTGTAGCCCCCCCCCCCAAAAAAAATTCTTTTGTACCTAGTTACATATCCAGTGATATTAGGGATGTAAGACGTTTTACTAATTCTAAGACGCATATGCAAAATTAGCCAATCGATTAATTCACCTTGGAGAAGAAAAGTATATATTCATTGACACTCACCTTGATACACCAGCTCAGCACTGGTAGGACAGGAACTACGACCCCATCGAACATACATAGTACCCGGTCCCTCTAGTATATTGATGTCTGCATTTGAAGTATTTCTATTAATGCTGCTGTTAGATGGCACCACGTGAGACTCGTCTAAATCTGATGTATGAGAGTATTATGATAGTATCTTTGTGGAACGTATATTGCTGTGCTATGACTGGATATTGTTTGTGTGCGGGTATATAAAAGTTACTTAACAAATGCACAGCGACAATTGATTACACTCACAACTAATGAAGATTATTTTGTTTTTACATCTGATATGCGCAGTTTAGTTACGTGTTTGTCTGCTGGTGACTATTTGTTTAACACCAAACTGTTGTAACACAAAACACTGGTCAAACATCTCGGAACATGGTAATTGTAAAATTATTTACGATAAAAATGTCTCATCATATCTCAAAACTCTGTTTTCTGTCAGAAAACGCGCATGTTTAAGGAGTGAATCAGCTGAATTAGCGCCCCTAACGGCGATCTGCGATCGGGATGTTTTGCTACTAATGAAAGCAATACATTATCGTTCCGTGTGCTCTTCAGGGGCGTCGATCATGAGGGGGAGGGACACGTCCCCCCACTATCTGAAGGGTGGGGGACACAATATCAACTGTCCCCTCCACTTTCCAGACTTACCCAAATATCAATAATAGGTTTATATCAAAGCCTGCGTTTGTATGAGGCCTTTGGTTCTGTGTACATGTACTGTATTCTTAATGATCAAGAATGAAAATCCCCAAGTATGTACCAAATGACTTCATTTTGGTTGCATTTTTCAAAAATTTCTACCTTCTGAGGGGGGCACATCCCTTCTCGGGGTTACACACCTATATTCCGACACCCCTATGTTCCGACATCCCTATATTCCGACACCCCTATGTTCCGACATTTCTATATTCCGACAACCCTATGTTGAGATGCTAATAGGTTCTGACACCTACGAAATTTTAGAAACGTTTTTGACATTTCACTGCGTTTTTATCTCTTTACTATAAGAAAATATACCATTATTCTTCTTCAAATATTATTCTACGCTCACCTTTTGTAACAGAATGTTACATTTCTTTACATTAAAAAATAACTATGCCGGATTATAATACTTGCCAGTCTTCTGGCCATGGGCTTTCATGGAGGTGTTTTTGTGATCATCGTCGGCAATATTCTCAGACGCGATGTATCCTATCAAGCTTCAGAGGAAAACTATTTATTTTTTTAATTATTGCCAAACGTTCAGATCAACAAAAAACTATGTACCTGACAGTCTTCATGTGGGCCCCTGACAACTTGTACTCTGGGGAGACCTAAATTACATTGTTTAGTACTTCTATGTTCGACGATCATCCAATAAATTCTGAGCCGGCCAGAATGTGCCATATTTTCAATGGAAATATGTACGCTAGTGGTCGGAAGCCAAAATTGGATACATACCTCTCCCCATGGTAGAACAAAGCAACATGTTTTTTCTCTGTTCAGCGCGATCAGTCTGGTTACAGAATACTGACTGTACAATTAAAATTAAGACAAGGCTGTCAAATTTACATGCCATAAAATAGACAGAAACATGGGAATTAATTTGGTCATTTTTGGCCGTAGAATCTGAGCCGTTTTTCCCCCGAAAATCAGAGTAACTATGTTAGCTTTAAAAAATTATAGACAGCGTCAAATAAAAAGGGAATTTTATGGGATCAACCTTATACAAAGATATAATTACGTAATAACCTGTCACATATTAAATAGGAATACCTCAGACAAACACCATCATGTTATATATCAAATTAAAGCTATATTGGTGTAGCGTACAAGTATTAGGTTGGATATTACATCGTATAATCCATTACTTATTGACATTATGAAATCATTAACTTCATTATACGTTATTCAAAATCATCAAATGGCATTTTCTGGGCAAATCCTATCTATGATAAAATGAATTAGTCATGACATATTCATGTATTTGAAAATAAGTCTTTTTATGCTTTCTAAATGTATATTTATTTATTTATTTATTTATTAGAACGCTATTACACTGCCAAGAAATTACATATAGATAAAAATGGAATTCAAATAGATGGCGAGACGTTACCTGACCTAAGATTTACATAAGTAAATTAAGCATATGTAGCAAAGAGGTTTGGGTAATTTAGACAAACGTAAAATACAAAATCGACGACTGCACAATGGAGCGAATAGGCAGTTTCAAATACATCTACAGAACACGAAGGATATTGACAAAAAATAATGTAAAGTATAAATACGGGATATACATGTTTTGGCAGATATAAGGATATTAAGTATTTAAATTGTGTATTATACCAACTGTAATTTATGAGTGTAACATGGGAATATTTTCAGAATAAAGAGGAACATCAGAACAATGCAATGGAACAACGAAGAATAGAATAGAATAGTGCTTTCTGACTTCCTTAAGGAAATCTGTCTAATATGGACCTTAACCTTGAACAATGAATTATGCATCAAATTTGCAGGTAGTATAAACTTGTGCAATATCCTCGCATTAGAGGAAGCCGGTCTATTGTACATTTGAATTAATCGGATAATTATCCGATAATTCTCGATGTTTTAGATTGATATTAGACAGGGTCTACAGCTGGGTGGTAGTTTAATTTTTTAAACATGGAATTCTCTGAGACCTATCAATGTCTTAGATTGATAGGAAAACGTATAACGTGTGGAGGTAAACAAGGAATGTTGGCCGAAAACACACAATATAGAAATGGAAAGAGATAGTGTAAAACCTTTGTATTTTTTGGCAATCTCAAAAACTTATGCAAACACTACGGAATGCTAAATGCAGTGCCTATTCATCTCTCGCATAATAAATAAATAAATAAATAAATAAATGATTTTAATCAATATGTAGATAAACTTGGAAAGGTGCTACCGGATGTAAACGGCAACCTTGCAATTCCGCGACTGATGAATATCGAAGTACAACTTTCATAAAAAAGGTAAAATAATTCTCCGATAATTATCGATCTAAAACTTCGATAGTTAAGCAATCGGAGGATTTAAAGTTGCAACCACATCCAACAGACACGGATATTGTCAAATAATTGTCGAAGTATTAGAATGATACAATGGGTAACATCTTTCTTTGATAATTATCCGATAACATTATGCAATATCCCGCCTTCACGGACTTTCGAGCATCATGGCCGGACTACACTACAGTTGGATTTCCAGTATTAACCCACAGGACATCCTGGTTATATCAAGGTAGTAAAAGGTCACGCACGGCTAGTCAGATTAAGTTTGACACAAGTATACTGTGTGTCGGAACATAGGGGTGTCGGAACATAGTGGTGTCGGAACATAGAGATGTCGGAATATAGGGCAGTCCCCCTTCACAAAAGTGTCCCCCTCACTTTTCAGAATGGATCGACGCCCCTGGTGCTCTTCACTTTGTAATCGGAAGTTTCTGCTCCACTTAGAAGTGAATGACAAAACTGTCATATAATATTTGTCTTCGTTTAAACAATGGTAAGAAAGCTGAATTCCCTTTTAATATTTGATAGATTGCTAAATCGGAAAAATCCAAAAAACAGTGGATAACGGAATAAATGGTGTGCATTGACTTACCGCTGTATGTAGAGTTATCAGATAAAATCTTTGCTTTTACAAGTTCGCTTTGACTTTTATTTTTCATAGTCGAAACATATTCGCTTTCATGGCCCTCACTGATGCTACTACCGGAATTCTGCTAGAAAAAAAAACCCAGGGATATCAACACATAATACGATTATAAAAAGTGGAAACACTGGTTCTGGTTCGACGTTCTGGTTTACCCGTAGTTTCCATATCTACTGTATTAATAGAAATAACACCAAATAAACGGCTGGGCACATACTATTTCAAATCAAAGTTTATACGGTGTTATTTATTTGCTTTACTTACTATGTCAGCAGCTACTATGAGATAAACAATCTGTGATTGTTATGACAGAATGCAGCAAACGATTGGTCATCGTCGATATATAATAAATGTAATTTGTGAAGTCGGTATCTAACTGAACAGAAAGTGTATATATGACAGTGTAATATATAGGTTCAAAAAAGGCGACATCAACGGTTTGACAATATCCGTTAGATTCTAATCTACTGCCTTTCTGTATTTTATATTCTAAAAATGTTCCACTATTAATATGTGCATAATAACATATTCATACTTCGTGTTCAGCAATTATTGACATTAAATATTCATTCACTGCCTGCTGGTCTTGCATCTTAAAAAACAGCCATGACGTCATAATGATACATATTGTGGTGATTACTATGCAAAAAATGATTGCGAACAGTAATATGCCAGTCTTTATATTCAGCGTGGTCTTTTCCTTTTCTTGTGACATCGTGATTTGATGCTTACAGTGCAGGCAACTGTATATTAGGGTAAGAGCGCAATGGGTTTTTATAGGCAAATTGACAAGAACTGATAACCAGAGATGGAGGGGTGTGATACACACGTCATGGCAAAGATGTATGCGTTTTTAATTTTAATTTAGAATATAATTCATGTGCACAATGTAAACACATTCAGTGAAATTATCGGGCAGCCCTATTTACAAACACAATGATATACACGATTTACTGTAATCGGAAACCCATCTATATGCAGCTCTTCCCCATGCTTACAAAAGTGAACGATTCCTGATACTACTATTTATCTTCTACCTGTTTACTGTAGTGTTATCATCTGTGTGTCACGACAGTATTTACTTTGCCCGGGTATTTCTAATTACTGTTAACGGGTCACACAATGTTGTTTGTTTTCGGGGCTTTAAATCTTTAATTGGTCACGATGTTTCATAATTCAAACGGATCTTGTTTGTGATGTCACGATTACACGACAGAGACACATAACATGTTGTTGCTGTATATTCAATGTATAAAGCAAGTTCAATAGAACCTTGGAGTGGTTTATAGGGGTGGGTCAGCTTGGATTGTATTGCCGTTGCCCATATATCAGACTTTTGTCTAGTTAAGCTTGGAGTAAGCACAAAACACATATGAACAGGCTTCGAATTGAAAATGTTCCATGATTGATGATTTAATGTTGTTGGCAGGATAACTGTTCCATCATTGATGCTCGCATGAATCAACCACAGCAAAGGTAAACCACATCTATATTAGACGTGTTATTACACAGTGATTGTAGTACAACATTTATCACTAAGTGACATACCTACTTGGTTTTACTTCACGTTTTCCGTATCGATTCATTGCATGTAAACATTTTAATCAACCATTCCCTAAACATTACTTCCATTATCTTTATTACTACCACGTAGACTTTTAATATATTGAAGATAGTTACATTCACGTATACTTGTCTAATTTAGTGCACTCTTACTCACTCTTGCTATGTACCTGTACCATTCAATACTTAGCTAGTCTTGCATAGAAGATTTGACGGTTGTCTTAAAGTCACTCTATAGCTGTGTAACTGGAGTACACATTTTAATGACGATGACTGTAGGTTTCCTCCCTTTTTTCATTTGTATGGTAAATGTATTTGTAACGAGTATATTCCAATGAGTCCGAATTATTCGGCAAATTACGTTCAAGATAATATCTCGATATGTTGAGAGAAAAAATAAATAAAACGAAAATGGATTAAGACCAAATAACAGATAGTTTTCGAATGAAGACGAATATGGTGCAGGATCTGCGTTATGATATCATTTACGAATTACGACTTATTTACGTATAGAATGACTTATTATAATTGGAAACCCATATATATGCAGCTTTACCCCTGCTTACAAAAATGAACGATTCCCGATTAAACCACTTATCTTATAGCTGTTCACGATAGTGTTATCATCTGTGTGTCACGACAGACCGCAATAGGTTCTTTGTCGGGGTTTTTCGAATACGTAAGATAACCGTCATATTATGCTGTTGTTGTTTTAGTTTTAAATCTTCAATTGGTCACGATATTTCAAACAACTCCTATACCTTACTAACACTATCTTTATCACTGCCAGCTAGACTGTTAATATGTTTCATTTGTAGGTATATTTATTTGTGATCAGTATACATATATTCCATTGAGTCCAAATTCCCTGACAAATTACGTACAAAGTACTATCTCTACATTTCGGGAGAATTAAAAAAAAACACACTAAATTAGATATAAAACCAAGATAATATAATAACAGATAATATTTGAATAAAGACAAATAGTGTCAAGGATCTGCGCTTAAATGTTATTACAATTTAATGTTAATGTTTACAGGTACAATATAGGTATAGTATAATAGTAAGCTGTATCCTACTATTTTGCACTGATATAAATCGCCAGAGAAAGCACGTCGGATATGTGTAATATATGTCTGGTAGTTGAAGAGCTCACAACGCCTTTCACTGCCTGGCTAAATGCATCCATGCGTCACAATTATTATGAACACAGTATTCGCTACAAGTAAAAAGAGCGTCTTCGATTTTACATTGATAAAATCAAGAACACTCAAAGGAGTAAAAATATAATAATCCGTACTTAGCGTGTATGTGCTGTGCATGAACGCTACTATAAATAATCGAGCAAGTTGTGTGGATAGCAAGCTATTGATGGGGATTTAATAGTGTTCACGCTACACGAAGTACGGGCTAGGACTTAAGCTAATGTTATATGTTTGCATATCGGACAGACCCATTTATGTTCACGCAGGGGACAAAACAGTCGGAAACACGGGCTACGGAACGCCCAAATTGTAATGTATTGAGATAATTAGTTAGCGTTACTGCGTCCTCTACGGCAAATATTAGACATGAGCGATGACGACATGTTTTGTTCATTATAATGGCGGCTAAAAAATTAAGTTATGTTCGCATCTGTACAAAACAATTTGGCGAGGAGGATAACTCGGTAAAAGATAAAGGAACTGAATATGGCATTGATTGCCAAAATAGACGAATTGAATGCCAACGTCAAAGATTGGCAACAGCACAGAGAGCGAATTAAGCAGTATTTCAACGATATCGACACATCTTCGCCAACCAAGGATAGTTTGTTTTGGGTCAGTCATCCAAACTAACCCTTGGCAGATTGAATCACTACAGTGTGTATTTAATAGGCGCCTTTAAAGGGAAACCGCTCAAACCCAGGGATTGCACCAAAGAATCATGGAACACTATTGTTTATGTTGTTTACAAAGTTAATCTATCTTTTGTTATCCATTGTTATTTTAATCCGGAAAGAACATTTGTTGTGAGATTAGGCTTAACTGGAAGTGCCCCTTTAACGAAAAGGAGGGGAGATGCGACAAAAATAAACAGCCAATAGAGCGGTTTTAAATGGCAACCCAAGCTTGTTAGGTTAATAAGGTTAATGTATTAATATTTCTGAACAGCTGATAGTGACCTGTTAGGTTAATAGGGTTAGTGCATTGATATTCTGTGTTGTTATTTGTATGCCCATACTGTTTCGAGTGGGTATCATTACTGTATTGTTTTTATTGCTCTCGTGAACTGAATTATTCATTTAATAGCATGAGAGATCAGTGTGTTTAATAAACCTGACATAATAAGTTCAACGTAATATATGGTATTGTCACCTCTTATGGATGAGCGATTTGTGTGACAGTGTGCGTCTCCTATATGGTATATAGTGCTGATAGTGATTACTTAGATATTGATATGATAGTGGTTTTTCTATAGAGCTAGTTTGATCTAGTGTAAAAAGCGCCCTCATCACTGGTATATGCCGCTTGCCAATCCAAATTGTGCAGCATCAGAAGAAAACTCATAGTGGAGAAATTGACTCATCCCGGCCTTAATCACAGCTCAAACTTGATTTTATTATTATTATTTCTCCCTGATCCCAGTTTGACCTTCACCTGAGCTAGCATGACGAGACTGGGGCTACAGAAATGGCGCCTAACGTGGAGGGGTGGGTGTGAGATTGGGTTTTGAGTACATATATGTGTCAACAGAGTCTTGTGTAATTAGTGAACGTAATTAGTTGCTCTGATTTGCTGTTATAAGGTTGTTAGAGGTAACGTTTTTCGAACATTGCTTGTGATGTTTGTGCTTTGCTTTGGTGTTTAGACCTATTTCAGAGGTTTAGTGTACATCCACGTTTGTTTGTTTGATATTTGATTTTTTGTAGTTACGGGGGTCGGCAGAATTATGATTAGTCACTCCAGTGTTTTACCAGCAACCTCCATGTTCTCTGGTGGTGAGAAATCTCGAAAAGTGGACTTTGTTTCTTGGTGGTATGAGATAGAGAGTTTGGTTAATTCTGGCACATATTCGCCAGAAGTAAAGATGGCAGTCATCAAATCACTGCGAGGTGATGCAAGTAGAGTAGTGAGGTATTTGGTTCCTGGTACAATAGCACAGATATTAGAGAAATTGGAGAGCCACTATGGTAGAGAAGGGTGTGACACTTACTACAATAGTAAAAAGAAGACCAAGAAAATATATCACGTTATGGGTTAAGGATGGACTAGTGTATCTCGCTTCAGAGAGGGGTGGACTGTCAAGGAGTAATGTGGAAGATACCTTGAGAGAGGGATTTTGGCATTGGCTTAGTGATGATGATGATATCTGCCGTCCCACATATGATAGTGGAGCCTCCTACCAGCAGCTCTTTACTGATGCCCAGGATGCTGCACAAGAAGTCAGGTTTAGGCGCACAAGAGTGGCCCCTCTCCAGGAAGGTTTGTCAGCCAAAAGTCATCAGGCGTGGGCAATAGGGGATATGACTAGTCAACCAAAGACCTTGTCTAAGGAGGACCAGATAATAAAGTGTATCAATAGAATTCTGGAACAACTGCAAAAGAATGCTAAACAGGGAAAAGATTAGAAAAGCTTAAACTGAATAATAGAAGAGATGCTGATTCCACTGCAGAATCAACAGATTGTGGGACAAGCCAGAACTCTGACAAATGTTTCACGTGTGGGAAGGAAGGTCAGCATGCAAGAAGATGTCCCACTAGACAGAAGAAGCCTGCAACTTGCTATAACTGTGGTGAGATTGGACATAAATCTCTGCAGTGCCCTAATCCAAAGACAACAGGTTTGAATTCAGTGAGCAAGCCCCTAAGTGAAGGACGCAGAATGCATAGACGGTATGCTCCTGTGCCGAGTTTTGTCTGTGGGCAGCAGAGACACCCTGAGTCAAAATGTACCAAATCTAAGCCAATGTCAGTGGGTGATAAAGGTAAAGGAGATGATCATACCACAGGGTCATGCTCCGAACGTAAGCTGCAGTTGGCTGTCCACCCAAAGGGAAAGCAAGTAGGGAGTCAAGCAGAGTTATATAGTTTGCGTCAGGGTACAAGCCCAGTGATGATGCACACCAGCGTCTATAATCGATTAGTAGGGTTTGGTCGAGAAGAAATGGCGTACATTAATGGAATGTGAGTAGACTGTCTGCTTGACACAAGGTCTCAAGTGTCATCAATGGAACATTGCTCGTATAAGCGGCTTTTTGCTCATGTGCCTTGACTTGGAGTCATTTACTGTTACTGGTGCTGGTGAAGATATAGTGCCATTTCACTAATGTGTTGGACATGAATGCTGGTGGTGGTATGGGGCTTTGTCAGAGAAGTCCTTAAGAATGTTTTCAACTGGTAGGAAAGTATCACATATCTTGGAAGCCAGAGAAAGATTTGTGCGAACAATGGTTAAAACTTACACCGAGATTCAACTGGATTCTGACCGTGTTATGTGGGGAAGGGTGTCTGGAGGAACCCCTGCAGACAGTATGGCTGTGACCAGCCCAACTGTTGGAGTACTGACTTGTTTCAGACAAAAGTCGCAAGTTCCAGTTCAAGGACATCACCATCAAAGCTGGCGAAATAATAGGTCAAGCTTGTGCAGTAATGAACATTGAGTTTGGAGCTAAGCTCACCACCACGTAAAATGAGTCAGAGTGCACAAAGGAAGCAAAGACTAATGAGGTGAAATTTCATTTGGATCAGATTGATTTTGACTTGATTAAGGCACAGTTGAGTTTAGATCAACTGGCGCAGGTGAAGTCATTCCTCGCCAAGAGGTGTTCTCGCAGCATGAGAATGACACAGAATATGATTAAACAATAGTGAACAAATCAATGAGAGACACCGCCGAGTACCCCCAGCGAAATACAAAAGCTCAGTCATGTACTGAAGGGAATGCTAGACAGTGGCGAGATAAGGGAGTCCCACAGTCCCTAGTAGTACATTGTTGTGTATTGATTACTGAATGCTTAACGCATGAAGCATCAGAGATGCATACGCGTGCCATGCATTGATGAGAGTTTTGATGTCCTTCGGGATGCATCATGGTTCACCACAGTAGACTTAAAGTCTGGTTATTGGTAGGTAGCTGAGGATGAAAAGGACATGGAAAAGACTGCCTTTACCACACCGGTCGACCATTTTGAATGTCTTAAACTGCCAATGGGACTCACTACCAGTCCAAGCTCCTTCCAGCGTGTCTTGGTGATTTGAACCATAAGATCTATTTAGTATACCTAGATGATATCATCATTTTCTCCATGTCATTTAAAGATCATTTAGAATGGTTACATCAGATTTTTCAGCGACTTGAGAAGGGTGGATTGAAACTTAAGGCCAGCAAATGTCATTTTTTTTTAGGGAAGTTAATTATTTGGGACATTTTGTTTCTGAATCTGGGGTCCAGATTGACCCGGCCAAGACTGAGGCTCTTCGTTGCTGGCTACTATAACCGTTTTGTCAAAGCATAGCAAAACCTTTGAATGAGCTCACTAAGGGGTTGTATGTCCGTACAAACAAGAAAGGACGCATGGAGAAGGCCAGAGGGAAGGAACTGCCTAAGTTTTAATTGGACACCAGAATATCAACTCGCATTTAACACCTTAATTGCCAAACTGATGTCTCCTCCAGTGTTCGCATTTGCAGATTACACAGTGCCTTTTGCAATCTACACTGATCCACAGTTTGATAGGGCTTGAAGCTGCACTTTACCAAGGTGAAGGTGACAATCAACGAGTCATTGCATATGCCAGTCGAGGGTTGTCCAGAAGCGAAGTCAACTATCTGGCACATAAGTTGGAGTTCCTGGCACTGAAACGGTAACCCAGAAATTTCATGATTATCTCTACGGAAATAGCTTGGTGGTTGTTTGGGATAATAATCCATTAACCTATGTGCTGACGTCATCAAAGCTTGATGCAACCAGGCATAGTTGGCTGGCAGCACTGTCAGCCTATCAGTTA
This sequence comes from Saccoglossus kowalevskii, assembly GCF_978046115.1. NCBI lineage: Eukaryota > Metazoa > Hemichordata > Enteropneusta > Harrimaniidae > Saccoglossus > Saccoglossus kowalevskii. The sequence continues at coordinate 27,015,021 of NC_140642.1, forward strand.
AAGTTAAAGTACCGTCCTGGCAAACATAATGAGGATGCTCATGGCCTCTCTAGGCAACCTAGACCTGATCGGTCTGTGACTGAAGAGACTGGACAGCTGTGGATTGATGGGATGCAACCAGAATCCAGAGAATTTCAAATGATGTCTGCGACTACCATTGAGGCTGTCTGTAGCAATAGCCAACAGGTTTTGAACACACTAGCTGTAGAGGTGGTGGGGGATAGTGGTGCAGCAGTACCCATGGATGATAGGTCTATAATGCTGCCAGATATGGGACATCCCAGTCAAGAAAAAACGTTAGACCTACTCAGATCCCGATTCTACTGACCAAAAATGAGTAATGATGTGGAAAGCAAAGTTCGCAACTGCTACAGGTGCACACAGAGCAAAATAACACCAGCGGGAAGAGCACAAGCGCCATTGGTAACCATTACTTCACCTTATTGTTGGTCTGCATAGATTTTTTTTACCTTGGAGCCAGCTAAGGGAGGATGTAAAGATATCTTACTGATAACAGACCACTACACTAGATATGCTGTAGCTGTGCCAAAAAAAAATCAAAGTGCAAAGATGACAGCTGATGCTCTAATGTAGCGTTTAATTTCTGAATCACTATGGGTTTCCTGTACGCCTTCACTCAGACCAGGGCAGGAACTTTGAGGCAAGAGTAATTCGGGAATTATGTAAGATGCTTGGAGTGGTTAAATCAAATATTACACCATATCACCCCCCGGGAAATGGCCAGTGCGAGCGTTTTAACAAGACACTGATTGACATACTTGGTACCTTGAGTGATGAACAGAAAGTGGAGTGGAAGATGTATGTGGGTCCCATGATTCACGCTTATAATTGTACTCGAAGTGATAGCATTGGTTTTCCTCCATATTTCTTAATGTATGGTAGACATCCAAGGCTGTCAGTAGATATATAGCTAGGGCTGCAACCAGCAGAGAATGCCCAAGAAACACATGAGGTATATGTAGCTGCTTTACGCAAACGATTAAAAGTGGCCTATGAATTGGCAACTAAGGAGGCTAGGAAGAATGCCGCTGCTAACAAGGACCATTATGATTTAAGAGCCCAAGAGGCCACTTTAGAAGCTGGAGATTAGGTGTTCAAAACATAAGCCTTCGTGGGAAGCACAAGCTTGCCAACAGATGGGAGAAGGGAGTCTACAGGGTAGTGAAGCAGGTAAATCCAGGGATTCCAGTTTATGAACTGAAGCCAGTAGGAACAGGCAAGTCTCGAATCTTGCACTGAAATCTGTTACTGCCATGTAATGCCCTGCCCATGCCATAAGCTGAGAGACCCATGCGTGGACCCAGGCAAAAGGTTGTTAGGAGACCTCACATCAGAACTAGACAGCAACTTATTAGTAGTACAGAGTCTGACTGACTCAGTGTTTTCTGGTAGTGATATTGAGTGGGGAAATGGAATGTGGTTCCGGAATGACAGGCTGCCATGAATTACACTTAACACAGCCACTAACGATGATGTAGGTAGCAATGACTCCTCTGAGCTTGATACAGCTCAACTAGTAGTTACTAGTAATTTACGTAGGGAAGGCACTACTATTAGAGATATGGATATCCAGTGTAATCCAAATTGAGTCTGTTGTTGATACCAGAAGCTCATCAGCAGGCTCAGAAGAAACTGCTCCAATGGGCCCAGAAGCCACAATCGAATCTAGTGTACCACGGAGGTCTACCAGAATTAGGCAACCTCCCGTTAGATTTGGGTTTGACCAAGCTCTGAGAGTATCATGCACTAAAACAAACGATCCTGAAACTTGAAACATGTTACTGATGTGAGGCTTGAAATGAGTGATGGAGTTGAGCAGACACGATGTGAGTTATTGCAACCAACACAACAGGATTGTAGTCCTGATGTGGATTTCATTAGTTCCCCGATTACTGTCTATTTCAATGACTGTGAAAGGAAACTTACCTGAATCCGGTTTGCAGGCACCTGTCTTTCATCCTGGGGCACAGGACATGCATCACATATTAAGAATTGGTGGAATGGAGTGACAGTTAAGTCTGATATTTAGATGACTGTTTAAAGGGGAGCAGAGGTGTGGCTTTTGACACTCTGTACATGAAATTTGAGATTTATGAATAAATTCTGTCGATAAAAACAACTTGTATGTGCTGCGAAATGCCCTAAATATCGGGTATAAAACGGGCTGTGAAGCAGACGACAAACTTCCGCTTTTTCTGGTGTCATTTCGCCTCTAGAGGGCCAGTCAAATGACGTCATCAGTGAACACTGATAATTGAAGCCATTCATGCTAGTACGCCAATCCCATAGAAATGCTACTATGAAAGAACTTGTTAACTGACTACTTAAAAGTTGAAACATGGCGAAATGTTGTGCGCATGAATGCCATAACGATTCATGTTAAGTTTCTCGAAATTCCAAATAAAAAATCACGTTGTTGGTTGCGAGAAAACGGCGGAAGAACTAACCTGAAAATGAAGACACGTACAGCGCTCTAGCTATAGTAAACAGTGAGTAAATAAATATTGTTTGAGTTACAAAAATAAATTAGAAATACGCTAATATCATTACAGTAATCATTTCACCCAACTTCCCACTTTTAATCGACCGCTTATTGCTTAATTTCCGACCGCACTGTATTTTCCGGCCGGAAAACGACCGCATTTTTATCGTAATTTTTCTCTCACCGACCCATTGAAAACACCGACCGGTCGCCCAAACACTGGTCATTGGCAGAGTAGTGATCGAAATAGTGGTTTTGAGTGATACAGTTTGGGGATACAACGGGTACTAACTATTATTAAATTCCGAACTACTCTTCAAATCTATACCACATTGTATCATTCGCGGAGGAAACTTCACCTGTGTCCAATATTAAATAACTGACTTTGCGTAATTATTATGAAACCGATATATTACAATGTTGAAATTTTTAGAGCCGGTACAACATTCTAAACAAATTTGCGTAATTAGAAAAGCAGCGCACTAAGTAAACGATCTCAAAATATACAAGTTTCCGTACAGCACCGTCAGAACTAATAACAATTTTACAAGATCGACGCGCGGAGCATGAAAGAAAATGATTGCTAAGATAACGCGCTTGTTCAGTGCGTGACTTGGGGGGTCAAACTTCGGTCAACACACACTTGATGTCAGCATCGCCGCACAGAAAGTTACGCAATGAAAGTACTTAAAATTCAATTGCATCCTAAAATGATGTCGTTGATCACTCAGTCTTTTGCAAAATATTATAACTAGTTTCCAAGCTTTTGATGCAGCCAGATTTATTTAACTTTGTGGAAATATAATCTTTTTAATTTCTCAGTCCTTTCTGGGCGACCTGCGGCTGTTTGTTTCCTACTCGCTCCTAAGCTAGCGATTGGTGAGAATGGTTATTAATATATTACCCAATACACTTGTAAATCGGACAGTCATACCGCAATTGTGTTGAAACATTTTGGGGGCAGTAAGTAACGTCAGAATATTGTTTAAAATAAAATATTCCATCCCAATCAAATCTAGGTCAAAGGGTCAAAGTGCGTGCATATAATTATAGATAGTTAAAAACTAAATATATTTGAATGTTTGACGGCTATTCAACGTTTGTGCAAACAAGAATAAAAAAGGTAGTGTATACAATAGCGATATGACTGAGATATGGCATTTGTTTACAATATTGTACCGACTCTAGTATTTGACACAGATGAAGTTGTTCGCGAACGATACAGAGTGGTATAGATTTGAAGAGCCGTTCAGAATTTATAATAGTTAACACTTGTTGTATATCTCCAAACAGTTTGACTACTCCTGTGCCGGTGACCAGTGTTTGGGCGAGTGGTCGGTGTTTTCAATATACGAGCGAGAGAAAAAAAACGGTAAAAATGTGGTCGTTTTCCGGTCGGAAAATACAGTGCGGTCGGAAATTAAGCGATCGTTTAAAATCTGGGAAGTTGGGCAAAATGAGTACTGTGGTTCAAGTGATATTAGCATATTTCTCATTTAGTTTTAACTCGTACAATATTTATTCACTCACTGTTTACTATAGCCAGAACACTGTACTGTCTTCACTTTCAGGTTAGTTCTTCCGCCGATTTCTCGCAACCAACAACGTGATTTTTTATTTGCGATTTCGAGAAACTTAACATGAATCGTTATGGCATTCATGCGCACAACATTTCGCCATGTTTCAACTTTTAAGTAGTCAGTTAACAAAGTCTTTCATAGTAGCATTTCTATGGGATTGGCGTACTAGCATGAATGGCTTCAATTATCAGTGTTCACTGATGACGTCATTTGACTGGCCCTCTAGAGGCGAAATGACACCAGGAAAAGCGGAAGTTTGTCGTCTGCTCCACAGCCCGTTTTATACCCGATGTTTAGGGCATTTCGCAGCACATACAAGTTATTTTTATCGACAGAATCCATTCATAGATCTCAGATTTCATGTACAGAGTGTCAAAAGCCACACCTCTGCTCCCCTTTAAGGTAGCGGGACTATTATTTGCATACTTGTTTTCATCTTCTAATTGTGACTAAATGACTACAAATAGACCCGGGAAAGTATATATTTTTAGAATCGCCAGACTTCAAGCTTTTCACAAGCGTATTTTGCATGCCCGTATCTGCATTCTACGACGCGTTACTCAATCAAAGGTGTAAAATTACTTTTTCTGTAAAAAAAATAATTACGCATTTATGCTGGCGATAAGAAGTATTTTTTTCACTTTTCCTAGTTGTTCAATAGTCCGGTAAATTGAATGTGTCTGGTCAGTTTTATTTAAGCAACGCGTTTTAAAAAATAGTGTGCTGAATTTCAATTACTGTTTTAGTCACATTGCCGCCAACTCAAACCACAACTCGTTGGTAAATAATCGATGAAATAGTTTGTCTGGACACATTCAAGTTCCTCTCATTGTCACCTTAAAGCTGTGAAAATTTGGTGTTAATCCGACGACAATAAGTATACGTTATTTTTTGTTAAAGACCTTGTATTTTGAAAAACATAAACTCCTATAAAACGTCCATGAAGTAACAGCAAAGATTTTCAAGCTTGTTTATCGGCACAATCAATTTGTTTTCCCATCAAGGTCTGTTTTACCATGTGTAGGGGCATCCAATTGTGTAAGGCTATTAGAAACCAAAAAAAATAAAGGAATGGGATAGCTATAATTGGATAAATTCGTCATATGAAAACACCAAAATCAATGATTTTTTTCAGTGGCTGTGTGACCTTGTGTCTGACACATTCATATGCAAATGACTAATCTGTGAAACAAACAGGGGCGGAGACAAACTACTCGAATGTTTGGAAACACTCATTGTGTGTCAGATAGCTACTGATAACACATCCTAACATTGCTTTGTCTTGAGTTTATCTTTGAAACTTATAGGCACACAGATTAAACCTGTGTTGTTGATTTTGGAAAACACTACTGAGGCTGCCTTGCTTCCCTTCAGAAAATATACATTTTAACCAACTTACATGACATTCTATGTTATGTTGATTTTATATGAAAGTTTATAGTGCATTTCATAAATTAATCAATAAATGTGAAAATCGTAATTTTCAACACAAATAATAGTCTCGCTACCTTAAATGCTGCTTTTGAGTGAATCTGACCAGTTGTTGCCATGATTGGATGTCTTCAGGTGAAATGTTGAAACTCGCGTTTTAAGATTATGAATTACACATGTCCTATACTGCTTGTGTTGTTGATGCCAGCTCAAGAATGGTTATTTCGCGGAACCTCTTTCGTTCAGGTTGCATTGAATATCATTGTGTTGAATATCATTCCTAGAGATGATTATCAGACCTGAGTTTTATATGAGTTTTATATTGATCGATCTAGTGTCATGTTGATCTACCTTCACCGGGTACTTTGGGAACGCCCTCTATCGGATTTCGTGAGAACATAGTAACTCGGAAAAATAAGAATATTTGCACTAGTGAGAATGTGACTGCACGTACACGTAATGCATTGTGGGAGAGAACAAGTTAAAATTCATATCAATAACAATATACGAAATTTCCAGACTGCATCAGAATTTTGAGATGCGAGGAACTAATTCTAACATGGAAATTTGGAGAATTTTTCATTACATTTGAATAACTGTTTTAAAATTATGAAACCTATACACATAAATTAAACACTATGTGTGACAATTTCAGGGCACCCACGTTTGAATGAAATCTAATAAACAGTATTCTATTTTGTCTGTCCTTGGTATGGTTGAACTTCAGCAGGCCGTTCTCTAGTCTGAAAACAGGTACCGTATTTTCTCTATTAATAGTGCATCTTCAATAGATGTGCTGATGAGAAATTATTTTTATTATATACAGGATCATCAAAATATTACTTATTTTGGTCTGAGACACACCTCTGTCATTTATATGAGAGCGTACATGTACATGTAGCGCATGTATTTCGTGCCTCTGTAGTTTACATGCCGCAAACGACGTCTACGCATTGAAAACAAGTCACGTTGAGAGTTTCAACAACACTCTTAGCATTGCTCATGACAAGCAAATCGCTTTTCAATCCAGCCACTACGAGATGAGAACAGATTTACAATGGAACAATATTACCGATCTCATTTAGAACTCGCCAGATGACGACAGCGACAGGAATATTTCAAACTGTCGACAGAGTGCATGGGGTAGGGTATTAATGTAGTGTAATAGACGCAGTCTGAGGATACATATGGTCAACTCGCGTGAATGTAATAATATTATAACAACGTAAATAACAGCAAAAGACGCAGCATCCGAAAATATGTTTTTTTTTAGCAGAATGAATCACCATAAATCAGCCAACCAACTTTCAGCGTGCACATCCATATTCTGCGCCCAGGTGATTCTATGCATTCATTATCTCAATACAAATATCGTGGTTATATAACTTCATTATGATGAAGATATACTTTGTAGTACCACGAACACTTATGCAACTATTTGGGGTTTTGTGCATTGTTTTTTCAAAACTGAATTCAGAAAGTCATACCAGTAAAGAATGGTTAAATCCTTTTTTGTTATCAATGACATCCATATTAATTGTTCTTCAAACTACAAAAAAATTTACATAATGAATGAATGCGCAAAACCAGAAATAGAGCCCAGTGTTCACGTGTCTATTGATGACTGACCTCTGACCGGTCAAATTCTATCTAGATTATGTACTGTATAGAGAACAAACAGAAACGAAAACACATTGTCGTACATAGACTCGGCTTCACTGTTGCCAGCGTGCAAATTCAAATAACACACATCGAAACATACGGAAAGTGAAATACTGCGGTGAAAGCAGAATGGATGAAGTTATTTTTTTTACTGTTTTACACAACTGCGTGAAGACGTACACACTATGATATTGTCTTTTCTACATGGTCTGCACATGTTGTACATCAAACCGCTTCTGAGATTAGGTTGTCTGAAAGCATAAACACCGTGATTAAAGCGGGAGGGTCACCTGCGCACACTCAAGAATTGAATCCCAAGCGACAATAACAACGCATGCTAAAAACGCAAAGGCTCATGGGTAGACGTATGTTTGTAAACAATGACACGCTATGGCCACCTGACGCATGCGCAGGTGACGACTCCCCCGCTTTAAAGATATATTTAAACTCGCAAAGTTTAGGAACTATTCTAAAAACAACACAATAATTGAAAACTCTGAAAATACCTTAGAATCATGTGGAACAATATCCTTCCCATCATATTCCGTACTCATGGACCCTGAAAAACTTCATACACTATATGTCGCAACTGCTTCGACTACTGGGAAATGTGTGAATGTATCAACATAAAGGACCTCACAAAGTTATTAAATATCAGATCAAAACGTAGAATCTGTTGCGTTCACATGATACATACTTCAAAATCACAAAAAAAAAAAAACGTTCATAAAATCGACAATAGGGAACATGCATTATATTACACAAATTAAATAATAGTCCTAAGTTTTTGAAAAAAGTTCGTTATCTTGGATTCCTGCATGTCTTTCCATATCGGGAGCATTCGTTTTACCGTGTCACCTCTGTAATACACGGTGTTAGTTAACTTAAGCGAGCATAACATATACTAATAGTCTATTGCCATTCTCATAGTTTCTGTATGGCATAGCTTCTTTCATTTGCGTTAGTTTGGTCTTTACAATGCGTCAGCTGAAAGAGTTTTCCTTGTGCTTCTCATGGATATACTTGATTCAGTTGTTTGTGTCACGTTGTTTCTGATATCATTCACTTCACACTGATCATCCAGTTCTTGAGGTTTTTTGGGTCTCCATCTTGTCAACGTCGTGTCATCGGTGTTATTTGGGTAAATCTGTCTTCAAACGCGTCTATTTCTCCTTGATGTCAGCAATTCGGGTTTCCACCATTTCAAACGGGACCCAGTCTCGCGTGGTTGATAACACTTAATCTATTTATCGCTATCATAACACAGAACACATCTAAGAAAAAAAGATGGAAACAGTGTGGGTCGTGAATAAAGCAAAATCGACCAAGATTGAGAACAATGAATCGCAGACTATTTAGTGGAGCTAGTAGTCTGGGGTGGAACATTGTCCGATAACTAATGATAGCTTATAAGCGATGACAATAGGTCCTGGTTGTCGTCTGCATGTCAGTGCTGTCGGACGCGAACTTGAAGAATGGTCGATTTTTTTCAATATGTTGCCTAGTACTGAATAAAAAAAAACACGTTACTTACAATGATTGGAAAAAGTAGAAATCAGATACACTTACCTATATGTCCCACAGTCAGCTTGAAGCCAAGAACGGTAACAAATCATATATATATATATATATATATATCTATCTATCTTCAAAACAATCTTCCCAGTGAAATTAATTGAAAGTTGAATATAACCATACAATACAAAACACACACACACTACACGTTACTTGAAAAAAAACAGGAGTGGATCACATTTGGTGGAAAAGATACGTATTTGCCCTCAAACGTCCTCTATAGTTCAATTTTCTATCCCACAGTCCTTTGCAAATCCAATATGGAGTTAACACATTTTTGCCCTATATTGCATTTGCCAAAGTGTAGTAATAAGGCGATGGCCGAATAAACGAACTTTGGCTAGCGAAGATGGCCCTGCTTATAATAATATAATTACTTTACACTCATTGTAACCGTCATTGGTGACTACAGTGAGTAGTCATTTCGCTAGGTTTATTTAGGTGTTTCTGGTAGTACATGTACATGAGTTTCTGCACACACTCGTTTTCAGCTCCTGCGTACTGTCTAAGATACGGTTTCTACACCACGGTTGTTATAGGACTACTTTTGCCTGCAACTTATTATTCGGTTCTTCAAATCGGCCTCTGTGGGCATTTTACCTGGCAGTGAACATATATTATCATGACTGTAACAATATTTGCTACCAACATGGTGTTATTTTGTCCATGAATAATTTATTTCACCATGCAAATATTATCACCTCCATCATTCTTGGGTTGCGCAGAGATATTAATTCCTCCTGTTATAAGTTGGGTTACTCAAAGATAATATTATCTTTTCTTTGTTGTTGGGGCTGTTGGACCCAATAATGTAATAATTACCGATAATGTACCACTAACCGATAAAGCAACAGGATTTAACCGATATTGCAATAAAAACCGATAACCAATATTGTAACAAAATTAATGCATAATGTAATAGATTTGTTTTCAGCCGATAATGTTATATATTTTTTGGAACGACCGATAATGCAACAAGATGACTACGGATAATGTAATAACATAATTGCAAGATCAGATTCCCTTATCTTATTCGGCAAGGCATGAACGGATTTAAAAAGCAACCAGGCCAATCATATTTTAAACAAGTCAATATCGTTTTTGTAATCGTGATATTATACGAATTTTGAATTGATAACAACTAATAGTGCCGTTCATGCACAACTCCTCATTAGATAATATCAGATAGTTAAAAATTTCAATGTCGCGCCTTCCTCCACATGCACTACAATGTGAGTTGAGCCACAACTCCAATAAACAATCACACAGGGCGACTGAATTGAGCCTTTAATAATTTGCCGTTTCACAAATCTGAACCACTTTTTATACCCTCCCAAGTACTTCTGTACTCTTTTTAATTTATTTAAGGATGTATTAGGTTTTTCGGAAGTAAAATACTTAATTTTCCTTTTTTCGTAAATATGAATGTTTACTGTATAATTCATGACATGATATATAAACCTTCGCCCACTGCTTTTATAGGGAAATTTCCACACGCTAGTGTATAATCGCTTGCCCTCTGAAATGCGATGCGCAAGTCATGAAAAACGTTCAACGAGATATTGACGCTTCCAACATGACTGGTATTCAGCGTTGTTTTTCTAAATCATAACAAAGTTCTGAATAAATGAGGTGGAGTAATTCGCTGCCATTGGGTTTGTTGTTAATATTATATTTCCTCGTAGCGAGGATTATTATTTTCATAGTGACCCAAGACCAAATTTGGCACGAAGGACCACAACAAGACGTACAGTTTCGTATTGCTCGACCAAGTTTTGCCGTGACCACGTTTCAGGTCCGTAGCTATTTGTCATGGTCTTTACAATGGAATTGGTAGCGTGCCATTTATCATTATAATTCTCAGCCTCCGGTATGGCAAGCCACATGGGTCTCAGGTCTACAGGTGATATGCCATGTAATAGTTTTATTATTAGTTTATATTCAAACACTATTATATTATGTACATTCGCTAATGCATTATTATCAAACACTATTGTTTTATATACATTTGTTATTTTATTACTAGTGTAGTATAAATGGCCTATGTGATTTACGTATCGCCGAAGGATCCCGACAGGTACCGAAGTTCCCATTCTCCAACATCCGGGAACTTCGGCAGTCTGATCGGAAGCTAGAGAAATAACGCAAGCTTCAGCTACCGTTCCTTCGCTAGTTTCGTTTAGATATCCATTCTCAACGTGTGTATCATCTCACCAAGAGACAGCTTAATAAAGGTAAGACTCTGCCTTTACTTTACTGGCGCTGCGAGCAACTTTCGTGCCTGTGTTTTTGGTTTTTAACCCTTTCTTAAACAGGGTTGGTGGAAAGTTGTCTCATAGTTAGAGTCGATCGTCACGCGATAGACGAATTGCGTTTTTCGCACATTCCAGCGTGAGAGCTTAGTTTAGGGAGTATTCCCTTAGATTTTTTAAAAAACAAAACATTGTTAGTGTTATTTATTGTTTTTAAACCAATTTCTTGGTTCTACGTACTTTTTAACCGATGTGAGTTAATTTCATAAACGTACGTTGTTTATATATCGACGCCATTTTCACGTGACTTCGATTTGTTGTTTTTGAAGTTTTTTTATTGTTGTTAACATTTCTACTGTTATTTAGTAGGATATTTCATTTCTTCAGTTTGTCCGGTATTGTTATTTTTTTATCCGGCACAATTCTGTTGAATATTTATCGTTTTAGAGAGTTTTGAAGTATTTTTTCACTCTCAGTTTGTTTATATTGGGGTCACGAGACGTCGTTTTTCTGGAAAACAATTTTCCCGAATTTTCTTCTTACTTTGTGAGCATTTCTGAGAATATTCACAGTAATTTGAATATTATTTAGTATATTTATTTGTTTTCCCACATTTTCGTGGGATATTTTTCGTAAATTGGTGAAAATTTTAGTTGTATTTCATAAAATTCTGTGCTGTGTGGAACGGACGTATATTTGTTTATACCGCCTGTTCCTAGTCTCACGAGAGCAGACGCCGTTGAATAGAATCAATTTTAAAAGTTCTTCTGTTCGTAACGTAAGAGGGTGTTGTATATTCATTGTATTCTATGCACTGTAAACTAGTTTTCATAGCTGTGATTGAATATCTTTGTATACAGTGTGTTGTAGACCTTCTTTATTGGATTTCTTTTTGTTACTGAACAAACGAACTGTTTAGATTGTGAGTGTTTACATTACAGTGAAGGTCAATTTACTGTAACCATTATACTTTTTTCTCCATCATTTTTAGGAGATATTTTCTTCAGACCCTAGTACTGTTTAAGGGTTGCAATATTAATTATTTTTGTGTATATTATGTTATCAATTTTTTAATTTTTATTGTGTCATTCACAATTTAGTCGGAGGTTTATAGTATTTATTTTTCCTGTATTTTTAGGAAGTATTTTGAATACTTAAATCTAGATTTTAAGAGTTCATCATTGATATTTTCTCATTGTACTTAAGTGTTTACCCTTATTATACGGGTATTATATTTCAAAATTGTACTGTGTTATTTTTAAAATTTATTTCTTGTTTCAAAATGTCAAAGAAAATTAATATCAATGATTGTAGTTATGATACATTGTTACGTCTGCCCAGAGTGGGTCAAAGAACAGCAGACAGAATAATGCAGTTGAGAGAGGAGAATGGAAAATTGACCATGGCAATGTTGGAAGACATCCCGCATTTTCAAGTGTCAGGTGAGCTGAGGGAATTGATTACTTTTGGGAATATTGTAGAAGATCGTCCTAAAACCCCTGATGATTGGTATGACCGTGTATTAGAGGAGGAAAGAAGAAGTTATTGTGATAGAGAAGATGACAGAGATGAGGATAGAAGCTTGGAGAGGGATAAAAGAGATGAACGTCATTTCAATCGTGACTATAGTGGTAGAGAAGATTATCACAGAGACTACCATTATCCCTCAAACAGTAGGGAGGAAGAGGAGAGAGAAAGGAGGAGACATGATGAGAACTCCAAATTCCAAGAAAGGATGGAAGGGGTAATTAGAAGACAAAATCAGGTACCAAACAAATATCTCACTCCTACATCAATTTTCCCTAGACAAAGGGAAGATAGTTTCCCCCCTTCATATCATTATAAGGGTGAAGCGAGAGGAAATAGATCAGACCAGGCACCTATGTACAGAGAATATGATCACAGTCATTTGGCAGGGGATAGATCTGCATCGCCAGTACAAATTATTTCCCCTTATGAAAGAGCTGAGAGGAAACACAGGGGAGGATCAGTGGCTATTCCTAAGCCGTCCAGTATCCCAAAGTCTTTGATGTATGATGGGAGTTCTAAATGGCGTACCTTTTTCATCAAATTCACCAAGTATGCGAAAGCTCAACAGTGGTCTAATCTGGTGTGTAAAGACTTCCTGTGTTGGTTTTTGGAAGGTAAGGCCAGTGATCACTACACCTTATTGGTAGACCGGGATCCAGAGATCCGTTATAATGAATTGATAGAAAAATTGGAGAAGAGATTCGGATTCAGGGAACTTCCAGAGACTGCCCAAGTTGAATTCCATCAAACAAAACAGAAACGAGGGGAGTCACTGGAAGACTGGGCAGATCGGGTTTTATCCCTGGCGACACAGGCTTATGCGGATGTTCCAGATGAACATATGTATAAACAAGCTGTGATGAGGTTCTGTCAGGGCTGTGCTGATAAAGAGGCTGGACAGTATGCAGCCAACAAGCGTCCTAAAACAGTAGAGGATTCAATAGATCAAGTTCGTTGGTATCAGCACATCAATAAAGCAATATACGGAAAGTCTACCAAGCGTGAGATTGGATATGAAGGCAATGATAGCGATGGTAATGGTGATGAAGTGTCCGTAAAGGCTATAGGACGACAGTTTTCTCCATCTAGACAGTTCAGTAACAACTTGCCACGTGATAAGCATGATTTTGGTCGTGATGATAGAAAAATGGAGAATCCTAATGGTGTTGAAGTACGTTTGTCACGACTGGAGGCTCATATGTCAGCATTAAGATCTACCATGGAGACAATGGTGACACAGTTTAAAGGGGTAACTAGTATGCTTAATAATCGTCAGCGAAGCAGTAGTAGATCCCCTTCCCCTTCCAACAGGGGATGTTTTTCATGTGGAAGTTTGAGTCATTTCAAACGAGATTGTCCCAATTTAACTGGGAGGTCAGATTCTGATAACAAAAGGGTCCAGTTTGTTGATTTAAACGAACAAGGGTCAGTGAATCAGGCCTAAGCTTGACCCTGCCACAAAATAAGGGCCTTCCGATAATCACTGAGAATAATGTATCTACCAACATTGATGATGTGGAATCCAAGACATGTAATGTTATGGTGAATGTGGGTGCAATGATTTCGGAAGCAAAAGAAGTAGTTACATACCGTTTGAGCTCAGGACCTATGTACTCTGTACCTATCAAAGTACAGGGGTACTCAACTCAAGCGGTAGTAGATACAGCGGCAGAGGTAACCATTATTTCAGATAGACTGTTTCAACGATTGCAGAATAAACCCTCCATTATTCGAAAAGTGAAAATGCAGACAGCTGGTAGGGAGCTTAAGATGGATGCAGCAATCGTGGGACCAGCTACTATAACTTTAGGTGAAACTGAAATTGGTATGAATGTATATGTGGCTCCGATTGAAGATGATATGTTGCTGGGATTAGATTTTCTACAACCAAACAAGGTGCGAGTAATGATGGATAGAAATCTATTGGAGTTTGGTAATGAGGCTATTCACATGACATTTTCTGTCAACAAATCAAGCCCTAGGGTTAATAGGGTCATTTCAATTGCCAGGGTTGAGATACCCCCTAACCATGCAGTGAAAATGAAATGTCAAATCAATACTGAGATGGGTTTATATATGTTGGAGCCATTGAACAATCTGGAGGTAATGCTTATGAAAACTCTACATAGTGGTGGAAATAATCCAACAGTTTGTTTGGTGAACCCAACAAATTATGAAGTGGTATTGGGCCCTGGTAGGGAAATAGCTAACGCTGTACCAGTCGATATGGTCCCTATGATGGGGGAGGATGAGAAATTGGTCTGCCACACACGGGTGGAAAATATCCCTTTATGTTCAAGGGATGGGAGTGACTCTATGCAAATCCCTGAACATCTTCAAGAATTGTATCAACGCTCTAGTGCACATCTTGATCCACATGAGACAGAACAATTAAGGTTATTATTGTGTAACTACAAAGATGCATTTGCGGTGGATGATTTTGATTTAGAAAATTTTTCTGCAATCAAACACCGTATTGATACAAGCGACAGTAACCCTATAAAACAACATCTACGAAGAACTCCTCGCTGCTTTGTACAGGAAGAAGAAGCACATCTCAAAAAGATGCTGGAGTCTGGTGTTATCGAACCATCGGTGTCTGAGTGGGCGTCGGCTCCAGTGCTGGTAAGAAAACGAGATGGTAAAGTGCGATGGTGTGTGGACTATAGAGCTTTGAATAATGTCACTGTGAAAAATGTTTTCCCTCTACCATTAGTAGAAGAATGTCTAGACACGTTATCTGGTAACAAATGGTTTTCAAAATTAGATGCAAATTCAGCATATTGGCAAGTGCCTATCGAACCAGACAGTCAGCATAAAACAGCATTCACAACCAAATATGGTCTATTCCATTTCCGTAAAATGGCTTTTGGACTTTGCAATGCGCCTGCAACCTATGCCAGAATCATGGAGTTGGTGCTGAGAGGATTGACATGGGATGTGGTGTTAGCGTTTCTGGACGATATTTTAGTGTTGGGTCTGGATTTCAGTCATCATATAAAAAATCTAGAAAATGTGTTTAAGCGTATGCTACAGTATGAACTTAAACTTAAGCCCAAAAAGTGTGAGCTGTTTCAAAGAGAGGTCAATTTCCTAGGTAGAAACATTAAAAATGGTACAGTGGAATTGGAAAAGTCTTCAATTGATGTAGTCAGAGATTGGCCGGTACCAAGGAACTCCAAAGAGGTGGAACGATTTGCGGGTTTGGCAAATTATCATAGGTCTTTTATCAAAGATTTTGCCAAATTAGCAACCCCATTGTATAGTATTACTGGTAAGAAACCCTTTAAATGGGAGGGTGAACAACAAGCAGCTTTTGACGCAATAAGAAACGCATTGATATCAGCTCCAGTACTTGCTCTACCGACTAGAGGGGATCCCTTTATACTGGATACAGATGCCTCTAATTTGGCGATTGGAGCTGAGTTACTGCAAGTGCAAAATAATGAAGAGAGAGTCATTACATATGGGAGTTTTGCATTATCAAGTGAACAAAGACGGTATTGTACGACGCGAAAAGAATTGCTCGCTGTAATACGTTTTACAAGACAATTTCGCCATTATCTTCTGGGTAATCATTTTATTGTTCGTACTGATCATAGTAGTCTTACTTGGTTATTGCGATTTAAAGAACCACAGGGGCAGTTGGCAAGATGGTTGGAAGAATTAAGTCAGTATGATATGACAGTAGAGCATCGCCCTGGAAAGAAACATCTCAATGCAGATGCGTTGTCAAGGATTCCCAATGATTTGGGATGTGAAGAATACCGTCATGGAAAACTTCTGAGAGATTTACCATGTGGAGGATGTAAATATTGTTCTAGAGTCCACGAGAATTGGTTTGGTTTTGTACGTGATGTAGATGATGTTATCCCACTATCAGCCAGAGATAGGAAGATGGTGAGAAGTATGAGTACATCATCCGAAAAAGATGAGCTGGATGGTGTGCAAAAATATCTAGACCCAAATATATGGGACCCTGGAGGTTTTGAATGGTCTGACAATAATAGTGGTGATTGTAATATTCCTAAGGATACAGGAAAGTGTACACATTCTAATATTGAGATCATGGTCGATCCAACCGAAGAGGATGCGATTCAATGGTATCCACGTGTGTACATAACAACTAGGGCAGGACAAAAGAATATTAACAATTCTACAGAGGAATATCCGGATGAAAATTTACAACAGGCTCAGTTAGAAGATCCTGATCTTAAAATTTTATTGGATTGGATGAAGTTATCAAAATATCCATCCGAGAATGACCTATTCTTGTCTAGCCCTGCCGTTAAACACTATTGGATTAATAGGGAAAGGTTTTCCCTGGAAAATGGAGTGATTTGGAAAAATAAGTTGGAGGGTACTCAACAACAATTACTGGTTCCAGAATCTCTAAAAAAAGAAGTAATGGAATTGAATCACAATATCCCAGCAGCTGGACACCAGGGAATTGGTCGTACGAGAGCTCGTATGAAGGATAAATATTACTGGTATGGTATTTCACAAGATATTCAGAATTTCGTAACCAAGTGTAGGATATGCAGAGAAAGTAAAAAGGGAAATAAGCACGCAAGATACCCATTAACCAGATATCATGCGGGTTCTCCAATGGAAAGAGTACACATGGATTTTTTGGGACCATTACCCAAAACATCCTTGGGAAATGAATATATTTTGATGATGGTTGATCAATTTACAAAATGGGTAGAGTGTATTCCCTTACCATCTCAAACAGCTGAGGTGACTGCACAAGGAGCGATCACCGAATTTTTCGCACGCTTTGGTTATCCCTTTCAGATCTTCACAGATCAAGGGAGAAATTTTGAAAGTAATCTTTTCAAATCTATTTGTGAAGTATTGCATATTCATAAAACAAGAACCACTGCTTATCGACCATCTGCAAATGGTCAAGTAGAACGATACAATCGCACCCTGATGGATGCAGTGAGGTGTTTTTTGAAAAACAAACAAAATGAATGGGATAAACACCTTCCTCAGATAGCAGGTGCTCTTCGTTCATCAGTCAACAGGAGTACTGGTTTCACCCCAAATAAAATGATGATTGGGAGAGAAATAAATCAACCAGCAGATTTGGTATATGGCTTCAAGGATCTAGAAAAAATGAAGACATACGATGAATATGTAATAGACTTAATTGAAGCGATTCAGATGACACATGTGATAGCACGTAAGACTCTGAAAACAAATCAATTAAGAATGAAGAGGGATTATGACCTTAGAACACATGAACATTCTTACAGTGTAGGTGATAAGGTATATGTTCTGGATACAGCTTCGGTTAAAGGGAAAAGCCGTAAGCTTTTGAGACCCTGGAAGGGTCCAGGAATTATTATTAAAAAATTTACACCCTATCTTTTTAGGGTCAAGATTAGAAAAGATATTATTACTGTTAACCATGATAGATTAATGCGCTGTGAAATACAGGAATTACCAGTATGGATAAAGCGTTACCAACATAGATGTTTGGGTGATCAAAGCAAAATGTCAGACAAATTATTCTGTTTATGTAGGAAACCTGACGATGGTAAACTCATGATCCAATGTGACTCATGTTATGAGTGGTTTCATGGAGATTGTGTCGGGGGTATTTCACGTGCGGAGTTAAACAGTAATAATTATATATGTCCCTCTTGTAAAGGGCCGGAATAAAATATTTAAGGTTAAACATCGTCACTCAGAGTAACTGATCCCTATTAGGGATTTATATATTTTATCTTACAGGATGAGTGACGAAGAGAAAAGGAGTTGGAAAAGCAGCAGTAAGAAGCCAAGACACCCTTATGGGGTTGAGGAGGAGGAGGCTGCGGAAGGCGAGATTCCAAGAGACCCCTTTGGGGTTGAGGATGAAACTGTGGGAGGAGGAATTCCAAGAGACCCCCTTGGGGTTGAGGAAGGAGCTTGTGGTGGCGAGGATCCAAGAGACCCCCTTGGGGTTGAGGATGGAGCTTGTGGTGGCGAGGATCCAAGAGACCCTAATAGGGTTGAGGGGGGCACCAAGGCTAGTGAGTATTCAAGAATCCCTAATAGGGATGAGAAATTAGAAGAGATAAATAGGGCAAGTCGTCGGGATAGATTACTAGATCCATTCAAGGTAATTCTAAACCTGGCATTATGCAAGGGAGTCAGCGAAAAGAATCTGAAAGCGGCACTAGTAGATCAATACCGGGTGGCGGTGAGATATGGCAGATGGGGATGGGTGCGTGAAATGCACAAGGAAGCTTTGCAGTTGTTTGGCAGGAGTTGGATTGTAGAAAATATACCTCACCAAAACCCGAGATACAACACGGTGCCGCAGAAGAAAGCTATTAGGTGTGTGGAAACCCCGGCTGGTTTGTGTAGGGATGTTCGTTTAAAAAGTGACAAAGATCTGGAGATTAGAAGGGAAAATGCAGCCGAGGTGACACAGCAGGATAAAAAAATGAAAGATGTTCGACCGAAAGAGAGAGGGATATCCCGGGCAATCGGGAGTCCCTCTAGCTCTGAGCCCAGCTGGAAGAAATCTAGGGTGGAGCCAGTGAAGAGTACAGAGTCCCAACAAATTGGGAGATCTAAAAAGGAGGACGAAGAAGACCAGAACCACAGGTAACAAAATCGAGATTAGAAAAAGGAAAAGGCAGAGTATCCCAGGAAACTGGGGTTTCTGAAGCTGGAAACATCAGGGAAAGGAGGGTAAGAGCACATTTGCTGGGTGGTAATATTGAGGTTACAGTAGATGAAAAAGACCCATCATCACTGCCAGCATTACCAGCCGGTGAGGCTTCTGGTTCGACAACGACGTCACTGCCAACTCGAATAGTGACGCTAGCTCGTTCTGAAGAGAAGAAAAGTGAGTTGATTCCAAAGTGTGCTCCTGCACCACCACAGCCAGGGAGAACCATGGAGAGAACTTCCCCGTGTCCACTCCCGGGATGTAGGATTTGGACAAGAGCCGTAAAATGGCATTGTTTTAGAGAATCTGAATCCCCTGAGAGGAAGGTTACTTTTGCGATAACCACATTGGGATCTCTCGCTTTTGGAAGAGAAGCAAGATGGGAGAAGATATATATCTGGGTGGTGAATTACTTCCATAGAGAATTTGCCGACAACTGGAATGTGACCCCCACGTATGAGCGGAAGATGAACAACATCTGTAGAGAGTATGGTTGGCTGATCCCACCTAGATATACATTTCGCCCACCGAGCAGCCCTGCGGTGCTGATCCACTGGAGAGTTATCATGGTCCTTCTGAGACGGCTGACGCCAAGTCAGAGGGAACATTTTAAGAACTTGTTCCCTGAAGAACAACCTCCAGCTGAGTAGAAGTACCACAGGAGAACCCATCAATTTGGGTGGAAGGTGTACCCACTGTGGTGGGTAATTTTTAACTGACTGACTAGACTTAGTTTACCCATTATTATGGGTGACTTACAACAGATTGACTAGACTGGGCTGTTCATTTATTTGGGAGTCATTGACAAGACTCAGTCTACCCATCATTATGGGTGGCTTACAATTCACTGACTGACTCACTGACTGACTGACTGACTGACTGACTGACTGACTGAGTGGATGACTGATTGCACTACGCACATTCCCCATCTATATGGGGTAAATAGACTGACGGACTAACTGATCAGATAGATTTTGGATGTATTGGAACATGATGGATGTTGAGTTGCGTTTTGTTAGTTAGTCCATATCATGTAACAATGCATTTGATAACCATCTGAGTTACTGACTTGACACCTAGGCGATACTGGCCTAAATCACATGGGCTTGATACTGGAAAAGAAGATTATAGGATAATGGAACCATCACCGAAAAAGATGACGGAGGAGAGTGTAGTATAAATGGCCTATGTGATTTACGTATCGCCGAAGGATCCCGACAGGTACCGAAGTTCCCATTCTCCAATATCCGGGAACTTCGGCAGTCTGATCGGAACCTAGAGAAATAACGCAAGCTTCAGCTACCGTTCCTTCGCTAGTTTCGTTTAGATATCCATTCTCAACGTGTGTATCATCTCACCAAGAGACAGCTTAATAAAGGTAAGACTCTGCCTTTACTTTACTAGCAACCACTATTATTCTATGTACATTCGTTATACTACTACTACAAAACGATATTACATTTTGAGCACTCGTCATTTTATTGTCTATTACTATTTTATGTACATACGTCATTTTTAAATAGTATTATTTAATGTACATTCGCTATTTCGTTATTATCAAATACTATTATTTTATGTACACTCGCTATTTCATTATCATATTCTATTGTTTTATGTACATTCGCTATTTAATTATTTTATATAAATTCGTAGTTATACAATGCGCGCACTCTATTACTTGTTTATCCGTCAGTAAATTATTCACTCTTACTAGTATATGATTTACTCATTCTAGTATATAGAGGGCGAATGTTACGTTTAAGTGACGATACCGTTCTGTCCATGACTGACGGCGAGTTGATAGGCCTCGGAGTAACGCGGAACGGTGATCGCGTAAGTATTCGCGATCTTTGCAGAGAAACGGCGAAAGATGGACAGGCAGGTAACGTTTTGGGTATGCCTCGATCAGTATGTGCCGAAACGTTTGCCCGTGACGCCAGAACTGAACGAAACCTGTTATTTCGCTCTCAGTTAGGTCCTTCAAGAGTACGACCCAGAGATTGACAGGGAAAGTCAAAAAAAAAGGCAACAGTCATATTTGGAGGTCAGAGGTCATGAAGTTTGAGTGAGAGTCTACATTGGTTCGGGAAATAAGGCAAAGAAATCCGGGAAGGACAGTTCTCAAAATATGTTACCACGAGGAAACACATCACAGTCAACAAATAACCCTCCGCGCGAAGACCACAGTGAAGAAAGCGACGATTACTGCGTGGGAGAAAATAACAATCGAAATGGTGTTCACTCTACTGAAAAGGTTGGATAGAAAGACTGATGCACACAACAGAGAGATTCAAGAATCTTTAGAAAGGCTTAGAAGAACAACAGACCAAGTTCCAAGATCAAATGGAGGGAATCATAGAGACAGTGAATAACCTAGACTACAAGGAAACGCAGATAGATCTAGAACGAATGGACACAGAGTTGAAGGAAATCAAGGTTACAAAGATATTGTCGCGGCTTCAATCTTAGATTCGGAGGTATCAAAAAAAGACAAGGGGAAAACCCAATGGAAATGTTGAAAAAAGTGCTAGGCAAAATTTTCAACATAGAAAAAAGGAGAAGTAGAGTACGCACATCGCATTGGCCAACAAGCACAAAACCGTCCGCGCCATATAATTACCAAATTTCTTCGACGACCCACACGCCGTGAAACTCTCATGAATAAATCGAAATTCGAGGGAAGCGGTATCTATGTAAAGGAGGACCTTTGTGAGTTGGATTACACAAAAAAGAAGAAAATGAGGCCCTTGATAAAGGAAGCCTTCGATAAAAGTCATAAAGTGCGGTTTTCTAATGGCGTCGTGCTCATAGATGGACATAGATACACAGGAGGAGAAATAGCTGATCGAAGACAGAGTCGGAGTTAACAATAATCGGTTAGTAATGAAATGTAAACATGTCGAACACAGTTGTATACAATAATAGTGTGTGACTGGGAAGGCGTTCTGTTTGTTTGGATATTGTTTTGAAATTGTAAGCCATTTTTTGTTAGGCTACCCAATGTCTTGTTCCGTGGTTTCACTGAACCGTGTTTGGGCCTATGGAGTAAGAGTTTCTTTTAATTATTGTTTGAGTTTTGTTTCATAGAGGTTTACTCTGTATTTAGTTAAGTGTTTTATTGTTAAAAAATGAGTTGAAAACTTGAGGTACTTTGTGGTTGTCACTGTGTTCATACTGACAGAAAAATCAGGCACGTTATGGGCTCTAATATAAAGTTTGTAAGTCTATATAAGATAAAAAAGCGGAAAAAATGTTTAAATGGCTTAAAGAAACAAATCCTGAAACATAATTATGTTACAGAAAACTCACAGTACTGATAAAACTGGGCATCTCAGCTAAAGATTTTTCGCATGGCTCCAGCAATAGCAGGGGAGTCCTCACCGTGTTTAGGGTGTAGATTTCAACATTAATACCGTAACAAACGATCCTAAAGGGAGATTTCTAATCACAGATGTTAACATCGCTCAGAAACAGTTTGTAATTGTGAACTCGTCTGCACCAAACGACGAAGTTAATCATATGTTATCTTTGAAGGCGATATTTAACTAAAAGAATATGTTCAAGACCCCAATATTAACATTATGATGGATCTGAAAAATGATCATAAAGGGGGAAATCCAACACCCTGAAAAAATGCAAAAAACTAATAAAAGAAATAATGAAGTCATTTGGCTTAATTGATATATGGAGGGTGAGAAATGCAGACAAAAAAATTATACTTGGAGACGCTTCCACCCTGAAGTAGTGCAAAGTAGACTTGACAATTTCATAATTAAGCAGTTACTCTTGAAATGTCATGGGAGGGAAGTGGCCGTGGGCCATCTTACTGGAAACTAAACAATAGTTTCTTGAGAGATAATAAGTATCTTTGATTGAGGACAAACTGGGCACAGGAAGGAGTAGATATTCAGGATCCTGGGGTGAAGTGGGATTGGATAAAATTTTAAATTAAATAAGAATCAATGAGATTTGGTAAAATTCAAGCTGCTGTACGAAAACAAAAAGTGTTACAATTAAAAAAGGAATTAACAGAAATAGCAAAAATGAGCAATAAGCCAACTGAGGAACTAATTACACAGAGAGACAGAGTTAAAGAAAAATTGGAGGAAGAATTTGAACAGAAAATTGAAGGATTAATGATTAGATCTAGGTGAAACAGGGTAGAATTAGGAGAGAAAAACACAAAATATTTTTTTCAAATGGAGAAATACAATAACAATAAAAGGCTGTTAAATAAAATACCAGGGAAGATGGTGTAGAGATAAGTGAGCAAGATGAAATAAACAAAGAGATAAAACAGTTCTACATGATCTTATACTCCAGTAAACTAGAAAAGAATAAAGAGAATATTATCAGGAATGAAAATATGTTTTTTAATAATCCTGAAATTCCCAAGATGGTTGAAAACAAATCAAAAATGTGTGATGGGCCAATAACTGAGGAGGAAGCTGAAAGGGTGATAAAATCTATGCAGGTTAATGAAACCCCTGGTAATGATGAGATAACGTGCGAATTTTATAAACAATTCTGGCCAATCTTAAAGCCTTATATGATAGATTCGTTTAACGCTACATTTGAGAAGGGAGAATTCTCACCATCACAGAGGCAAGGGGTTATCTCCCTAATCGAGACAAAAGGTAAAGACAAAAGATTCATTCGTAATTGGGGACCAGTAACGCTCTTGAATGTGGACTATACAATTTTTATTTTATTTTATTTTTAGGTTTATTGGAGACGCAATAAGATTAATTGAAGGGGTGATGAACTATACAGACGAAATTAATATATCTGGCATTTTAATAACAAATAGATCTAGAAAAAGCCTTCGATTCATTAGATTGGTCTTGCTTATTCAAGGTATTAAACAGTTAAATTTTGGTCAGAATTTCATAAGCTGGATAAAAGCATTATAAAGCAACTACCAAAGTTGCGTTATGAATAGAGGCAGTCACCGGGTACTTCAAGCTTGCCAGGGGAGTCAAACAGGGAGATTGCATCTCCCCATTACTGTTTGTTCTTGCCCTGGAAATTTTCCTAATAAATCTTAGATCCGATAAAGGCATCAGAGTTATAGAGATAGAAAATTAAGAAATTAAAAATGTGTCATTTGCAGATGACCTCACATGTTATGTTGAAGATGTAAAATCTGGGGAGAATGTTTTCTAGTTGTTAGAAAGCTTTGAGAGTCTATCAGGCCTCAAGGTTAATATTAACGAAAATGAAGCAATGTGGTAAGGGAAAAATAAAGATTGTAAAGAAAAACCACTGAGAGTCAAGTGGCCAGAAAGTCGAATTAAAATTGTAGGCATTTATGTGTCCTATAATAAAAATAAGGCACTTGATCTGAATCTGGCAGAACAGTTGGAAAAACTCAGAATTAGTCTAAATTTCTGGAAATCTAGAGATTTAACTATATATGGCAAGATTTAAATTATTAAGAGTATGGCTATTTCGAGAATTCAATATGTTATGAACATGATAGATTTTCCGACACATGGTCTCAGGGATGTAAATAAATTAATTTTCAAATTCCTTTGGAGTGGGCCGGACAAAACTGCTCGACAAACAATGATAGGTGCTGTGGATAAAGTAGGGTTAACCATGCCTGACATAGGAGCAATTTATAAGGCACAGCGTATTAATTGGATCCAGAGGTTTTGCGATACAAATATTAAATATCCCTGGAGGACAGTGTTGGAAAGTGAAGTAGGAAAAGTAGGTGGAAGTTCTACTGTAAAGTAATTTTAAGGTTCAAATATTGTCAGTTAAACTATCTGGCTTCTTTAAAAACATGCTACATGTGTGGTCAGAAGCTAATCAGTTGGGCAACGATAATGAGAAATTATTGTTAAAACAAGTAATTTGGAACAATCAACATATATGTAAAAAATTTATTAGAGCCGGAATTATGTATGTGGGGCAGCTATTCAAGAAAAATAGCAATATTTTGGTAGGGAGGATGTGAGGGCAATGGGAGTTGCACAGTCTATTATGTGTTAGTCTTACTAATGCCGTACCACGAGTATGGAGAAATTCTATTACTGCAAACAATATTGCTAATTTTAAAATAGGGAAACTTTTTTCAGAGTTGGAGCAGTATTAAGGGGAATTAAAGACTAACACCAGAAATGTAACCAAATGCTTTGTAGATTTTTATTTTATTCCTCCCAGGTCTGAAATGTATTACACTCTTTTATTCAATGAACATATTGAATGTTGGGATCCATTGTACCAGCTTACTCATAAAGTGACAATTGATAATAGAGTAAGAACCGTCCAATTTAAGATATTGCACAATGTATTACCCACTAATGTTATTCTGTCCAAAATGGTGCCACCAAGAGTAGAAACTGAGAAATTTACTTTTTGCGGCGAAGAGAAAAAGAAACTTTAATACACTTTTCATTTTATAATTGTGAATTTGTTATGGAGTTCTGGGTATGTATATGTTGTGGGGAAGACATTTAGGGCTTCTTGATATTCCCAATGCAAAACAAATTATTCTGGGAGAAGAACAATTTTCTGTATTGCTAAATTTTGTAATACTTGTGGCTAAACGCTATATCTATATATCAAGCTGCAAAACACAAAAACTGAGTTTAATGGCGTATCAAAGATTCTTATAAAATATCCAGAATATTGAATTCCATATTGCTATTAGAAAAAATAAGCTCAATTTCCATATAAAAAAATGGGCAAGTTTCCCTAAAATTGTAACATAAAATTTTCAGTATGGTGTAAATCTTCTAGGTAGTGTATAACTTCTGTACAATGGGGTACATTGTGCGAGATCTTACAATAATGTATTACATGTATCTTTTTACAGTAATGTATACAATTTCAGTCATGAATAGCTTCTCTACAGTGAGGTACAGATCCTCAAAATAATGTAAAACTTCACTTTAATGTATATCTTTATTACAAAGATGTAAAATGTATTTGGACAGGCCATTTCTTGTGTCTGTCGGACCGCTGTGCGTCCAAAATACCAAACGAAGCTGAAAAACAAATCTTTCACAAAATGGGATTGGGATATAAGAAAATTCAGTTGAATGCAGAAAGCAGTGCCAAAGAAATGATTGAAAAGTTGACTTCCAATGAAAGACTACACAATGGAAATGGAGAGTATGTAGGGTTTTCCCAGTTGCGTGACTGTGGGGGCTTTGAAATGCTACATCTGGGGGTGGTATCAGAACTTTCCATGGACACTCGATTATCTGTAATGTTGCAGACCTAAAAGCAAATATAGTTCCACAAAGTAAAATATACATGATTGAAAAGAATCTTTCAACTAGCCCCATTGTGTCCGAAATGGCACTTCCATGCTAATCAAAGACACATGCCAGGGTTTTTTGAAAGAGTTTGATGTACGAGAACTTCTCAATCACTTGTGGAGCTGTGTGTCGTATTCCAGCAGTGAATCCGAAACAAATGTACATTCCATTCCTTCTCTCTTCTCATTGATTTCAAACAGATGGTACGCTTACTACATTTTATTCGAAACAGAACCAAGTTTAGCTCGCTTGTTAGACTGTTGCCAAGAATGGTGCTACTTTTGTATTACTACAACATATAACAATGCTTCAAACACAACTGACGTATTCGACCATTACTACACCTCGTCAGAGTCAGTGTTCTTGGGTCCACTGAAATTCCATCCAGTTTTTGATCTATTGTCACTGATTGTGTAGGACACCGCTGGCATTTTCTCCATCAGCTTGGCGTACATAACCAAGCACCACAAAGTTGTCAACGTCCTACCCATCACGAGACATCACACTTTCAACGCGTGCCAGCTTCAACTTCGACGCTCCCCAGGCATTTTTCACAGACTAACCCAAAGCGTCCGTCACATGATGGCTAAGCCGGGTTATGAGGCTATGGTGGCCTACTTGGATGACTTTTTGATCATTTCAAAAACATATGACGAGTGTGACACTGCCCTCAACACGCTGCTTCAACTTCTAAGACGGCTTGGTATTCGTATAGCCTGGCATAAGGTAGTGGGATCCTCACAAAAGCTCACTTTCCTGGGTATTGAAATTGACACGGTTAACCTTACGCTACAATTGTCGCCAATGAGTTTCATAATTTTTGCTGGGCACCAGCTGCAATTTCTATTGCCGGTAAACTGGCCTGGGCTTGTCATGTTGTCAAAGGAGGTAGAACTTTCCTCTGGTGCATACTGGATGACATGAACCAGCTCAAGCAAGCATCCCATAAAATCCGACTCTTCAACGACTGCCAAGTGAATATCAAATGATGGCTATCATATTTAAAAGTATTTAATGGTTGCCACAAATTCATTGATCCACGTCCTATTACTGATGTACACATCGCGGGGACTGGCACAATATGTTGCCTGGCACACTGACTGGCCGGCCACAGCCTCGCTGCACATTAACCATAAAGAAGTTCTATAAATCCTGTTAGCAGCCAAACGTTGGGCACCATATTAGCGAAACCATTCTGTCGTTATTTATACAGATAGCCAGGTAGCACTGGCTAATAATAATAGTGATACCTTTCGCCACCCTATCGTCATGGCAGCAATGCGAGAATTATGCAACCCACCGCAGGGTCTACCTTTCATTTTGCTTAGAGCATGGCTATACTCTTGTCCCAGTTGATCCTGTAGTCCTCTGTCGTCTGTCGGTATGCTGCCTTTCTTGCCAGACGTCTGGCATTGTCCTCTGTTAGGCAGTACCAATACACCACCGATCTTGCTGGGTATCCATTCCCAACTAAACTTAACTCTGACTGACGATAAAGTATTCTGGGCTATTTGTTTGTTACTATTTGTTGCATTACTGAGAAAATCCAATGTACTGCCGAAGACAGCTCAAAGTTTTGACAGGTCACTCATCAAGACTTTCGGAGTTTACATGGGGCTGATCAATCTGATTAAAATCTGATGTAGTGTACGGGCTTTAATTATTTTGGCTATAAACTTATTTTTATTTTATTTTTTATTATATTTGTTATTAATGCCCTTTTATTTTATTATTTTACTTTGATTTTGATTTTGTGATTTTTTTTTAATTCCGCCCTACCTACATCTGAGCCGATGCCTATGTAACGAGATTTCAACGAGACCCACTATCGACGATTTTAGTCAACGAATCACAGACCTCCTTCTATAGTGCACATGATGACGTCAGGTAGCAAACAGACTCAAATAAAATGGCGGATTATACAGACGTTAGCGACCGAGAATGACACCCGGGGAATGACACGGCTTTTTCGGTAAGTTTATCATTGTAAAATGCAACGAAAGTCATTTTTATGTTAATATTGTGGCTCGAATGGTTCGATCCTTATTTTGCATAGTTATTCTGGGAGTGACGATTTTGTTTCCACCGGTTCGACCGAACACCGGTGTCTTTTTTCAGTCGCCTGCCCTGGAGACAGGTGATGTTTTGTTGACGATCGGGCCAAAATCGTCTCCGGTATTGAAGCCGTAGCTGTAAATATTCATCAAATTGTATCAATGTTTTGTACATTATACAATAACTCTTTATTAAAGTAATTGAGCTGATTTGGACTGGAATAAAATATTTTTTTTATTTGGAACACATCGCATTTGATCAGGAAATATTATTTTGCTCCAATTTTCTGCGTCGATGCCGTGGGCCGGTGACCGCTATACAATTTAAAATCAGTTTGCATTGTTTACTATAGCTGTTTACAGTGTTCTAATCATTACGATTTACTTATTTTTTTGCTTCCATTCTAGATAATTATGCTCAGTGATGTAAAATTGAAGCGATGACTGAATGAACGAACCTTGGCTGGCGAAGATGTATCTGGAAGTGTACACATTTGTTGGAAGTGAAAAACATATTCAATGTAATGACAAAAATTGTAAAATGCTGTGGAATTTCTTTTGCAAATAAAAATATACTAGCAATTTTCTATTAATGGTTTATTCAAGTGGGCAAAATATAATGTATAGATAGATTGCCCGTATACACTGAAAAGTAAGCAACCGACAGCCTGTATAAAAGGGGGTCTGTGATTGGCTGTTACTTACGCGAGATTTGAACGGGACTTACATAGGCGTCGGATCAGATGTAGGTAGGGCGGAATTTTAAAAAAATCAAAGTAAAATAATAAATAAAAAGGGCATTAATAACAAAAGTAATGAAAAATAAAATTAAAATAAGTTTATAGCTAAAATAATTAAAGCCCGCACACTACATCAGATTTTAATCAGATTGGGGGCTGATTATTTGATGGTCCAAAACTATCCAGACCAAGGAGAGGAAACTAATTTTGCCACTGCCACGCTTACAGAGAGACACCCGTTCTGCCCGGTTTCGTCACTCCTCTCAACCTGCTTGGCCTCACTAAGCCCTCTACTCGCTAACCCATACTTTCAGCTCACTTTAACTCTAGGCTTCTCACTCTGTTAAAATCGCTCGTTCCTATGACATCCCACTACTCGACTCATAGTTCCAGTCATGGAGGTGCCTCGTGGGATACCAACAGAGTTGATTAAATTTATGGGGGATTGGAAAAGTGAAGCTTTTCAGAAGTATCTGTATCCTTCTCTGCCCTTATGTATTAACACTGCCCACCGCTTGGCATCCCAACTACCCGTGGTGCAGCTCTTAACTAACCTACTCTACCTATATACTTTTACAGGTGTTTGGATATTTGTAGGTACTTTGGTCCAGTATGTACCAATTTAGAATTTTAGTAGTGTACCAGCGCTCCCTGCTTTAGAACCTGGGTTTTAGTAGTAGTGGTACCAATGGTATAAACTACCCCTATTGTTTTTCCAAACACCTGTTCGTTGTGTCCACCGTAGCCTTGTTGCCCAGTGACAGACAGTCAAGGATTTAAGTTTGCTGATAAGTATAACGAATCTTCAAGCACGAGAGACAATGAATAATCCGTCTATTTGCCGTGCGCTCACGTCAATATATCACTGAACAAAGAATTCGATTACAGCGTTATATGAATGCACGTCGTCGACTGAGATATTCATTTGTACTTTTCATACAAGAAGCTGGCTTACGAACAACAACTGTCCTTCGTACAAGGAGTACTCATTGGTGGGACAGGATAGTTTTACCAACCTGGGATAACAAAGATTTTATTGAAAACATTAGGTAAGCTGAAATTGCATTTTTAATTCGATGTTTGGTGATGCTTATGTTCAACTTTCTGCTTTTTATTATAATGTTTCATGTCGTAATATGTGGATATTTTAGAAAACTGATAAATTTAATTTACTTCATTTCAGAATCAACAGAGATACATATGTGATCGACTGCGTCCATATTTAAAGAAATCAGACACTAGAATGCGATATGCCATCTCAGTGGACGTGAGAATTGCAGCAACACTACAGAACTATTGCTCATTTATTTGGAATTGGTAGGTCAACAATTGTGCATGTCTTTGGTGCAACCTCAACTACATTTCCATCTTCTTCATCGTGTGGAATTTTATTAAGTTTTTTTACTGAAGGTGGTTAAAATAAAATCTGGGTTAAAATTATTGTCAGTAATTTTTCATGTGGCGTCACTAAAATTATTATTTCTGCTGATTGGACAATCTGTAGTTAAAGTTGATATTTAAATGTTTATTGAATCAAAAATGTTTATAATTAGCATACAATTTCTATATTTCAATTATTATTTATATTATATAAGGACTAGTGAGAATCAATCATCTTGAATGGTAGTATATGTAGTTATATTTTCGTTTGTTGAATGGATTGGTCACACATATATTATTAATTTATTATTCTCATGTCTGGATTTTTCCTAAATTTTACAGTGATGTGATTTGTACGATTATTTTTCAGGCAACAATGGACAGTTTTTAGCAAAGGTGGGGCTTCCCATATGCTGTTGCTATAATAGATGGATGCCACGTACCAATTATTGCCCCAGAGAATAATCTCAGCGACTGTTTCAACAGAAAGTCATTTTATTCTGTTATTTTACAGGCTCTTGTAAATTTGTTGATATAAATGTAGGTAGGGCTGGTAGCGTACACGATGCCGGAGTATTTGCTAACTCTCATATTCATAGCAAGTTGACAGATGGTACTTTGTTTCCAGAGCAAAAACATCAAGATCACCAAATACGACCGGTAATATTGGCTGATCCTGCTTATCCATTAATGCCCATTGTGATGAAACCATTTTCGGACAATGGCAGCTAACTCAAGATCAGGAAAGATTCAACAATAGGCTTAGTAGAGCAAGAGTGGTCGTTGAAAATGCATTTGGGCGTTTAAAGGGGCGATGGAGATGCTTGATGAAAAGAAATGATTTACGTCTAGATAATGTTCCAATAACTGTTACTACATGCTGTATACTTCACAACATGTGTGAGGATAGCAATGTTTCTTTTAATCCACAACTATTGAAAGGTATTGACAAGTTTGATGTGCCAAATGTACCATATCAAGGTGCTGGTAATCCTACTGTAATACCCGTGAGAAACAGTTTACTCGAGTATTTTTGCACAACATTGAGTACTTTATCCTTCATTGTAAGCACTGTACAATTTTATGGATTCCTTTTTGTAAATAAGTTAAAGGGGCATTTGTAGTATTTAAAAAAAAATGTTTCTACATCATAACTTTCAATTTCAGTATGCCCTCAGTCTTCATTGACCAGCTCTAAGAATGGTTAATTCAAATCAAGTTATACTGCGACAAAACCTTTTTTTTATTGTTTGTACTCCTGGTAATAAACAAATTCGAATTGCAATGAATTTTTTGTTTCAAGTTTAATGTATTTGTATTTGAGACTGAACTAAATCATATTTAGGTTATCCTGTGTTATATTATTGTATATATACTGCACGTTTTGAATATCTGTT
The DNA here is from genome assembly GCF_978046115.1 of Saccoglossus kowalevskii. Classification (NCBI taxonomy): domain Eukaryota; kingdom Metazoa; phylum Hemichordata; class Enteropneusta; family Harrimaniidae; genus Saccoglossus; species Saccoglossus kowalevskii. The sequence continues at coordinate 27,047,069 of NC_140642.1, forward strand.
TTCACTTTGTGAATTTTAAATTAACAATTATTTATTTGTCTGCTAATTTTAAAAAGATAAACCTGGTTGACTTTTTGTTCATGGTTGTAAACTGTAATACAGTTGTTCTGTTGATTTTGAATTGCAATAAAAAGGTGTGCACTTCAATCTGATTGAATTCTGTCTGAATATTTTTTATTATGTTTTAATTATTTTTGCTATATTAATCATTTTTACATAGTTTTGTTATTCTTTGTAGTATGTTGCCCTACCTACATCTTGTTCAAGCAAGACCCAATCACAATGCAGGTTACACAATACTACCGAGTGCACAAGACGGTTACAGTTCTATTCATGTTCAGTCAACGCAGACAATATCGACGACAGACAATGAAATGTATAGCATTAGACAGTGATGTTGTCTCGTCAGTTGGATAACAAGGATAAAATAAAGTTAGAGATTTCATTGAAAACAACCTACAAAGCGAGACAAACATTGGTTGGAGCTTAAAATGTAGAACAGTTACATGCGTCAGTTTCACTCGCCGGTCTCGTTACACTATAACGCCTTGGCACGCGCCCAGTAATTTCGAATTATTGCTCCTATACTGACCATGAATGTCATTGGCTAAATTATTATTGACGCCACCGCGAGCGCTGTCACTAGTCTGGAGAACACGTATTGGGAAGCATGATTTATAGTTTGAGTTGTCAATCAACTGGTCGAACCAAGGAGCAATGGGTTATTTTTCTCCCAAGATTCAAATGAGACCCTGTATTACCGCCCATATTCTGTGACGTTTGCATAAATCTGAATAGGTAATTAGGAATTACTGGGCGCGTGTCTACACGATAGTGTAGCGAGAACGGCGAGTGAAACCGACGCATGCATTCTAGGCTACATTAATGTAGGATCTACACGCGATTATAACATGTTACAAATAAATAACACCTATTGATGACTCACCTTTTACTTTCTCTGCTGATGTACCTTCTGCTACTTCCAACATTCTTTTCTTGAATGGAACATTTTTTTGACCTGATTGAGAAATGCTTTGACATTCAGAAAAAGGCAAAATAGTAATGTAGAAAATTGCTTATTCACTTGTATCTTATTATACAAACACCTCACCTGTAGTTTGCTCATGTGTGCTATCCTCTAGGTCTGATCCGCTAGATGACTGCACCTCATCACTTATATTTTGTGGGTGGGTCAAAATAATGTCCTATCACATGGAAAAATACTAACAACGAAAACTAGATTTTACTTGTGAATAGAAAACTACACACTATTGTTATGTTTTCCCTTTGTCCATGTATGTATTGTAAGATACTCCCCTAACAATGGACATTATTCCCACCAGACAGACAATAAAACATATATTTTCAAGAACATGGCGTCGTTTTGGAAGTTGATACATGACAATTCTACTTTTTATGAAAATCAATGTGAAATGCCTATTACCGCAAAACATAATTCACCAACGAAAGACGAATTCAGTTCAGGTTATATTAATTTATTCACATATCGCGATATGAAAGAAAAATGTTTACAGTACCAGTAATTTCGATCACCATACTTGCTGGAGGGTTTATGGAATCTTTAAATCCCAGGATTTCTCCTCTGCCGCTTTAAAATTTTGCATCAATTTCTTCACTTGTTCCAATTGTTACATACATTGGTATTTGACTTTTAAAGTCTAAGTCTAAAGTACTGTTTTGTTACGAAATAATTTATCTTTAAAACGAAAATTTGAATTTATTGTGAAATTGTTAAGTACCTGTTGTATAATTTTTGTGCGAGGTATATGTAGTTACGCAGTCAATGTTTGATTTGTGTAGAAGTATATAATCAAGTGTGCAAATTGAAATCGGTTGTTTGTGGCGTTCACGTTATAGATCTTGGCGTTAGAGATCACAGTCTAAAAAAAACTCAATCTCGTTCCCGATAGATGCTTGGGAAACGCTGCACTTGCCGCGATTGGCCGAAATCACGCCCTCTGTGGTGAATATAATAGAAGATACACTGATTTATATGACATGTGGCAATGGAGGAAAGTACTGCTAGCTTGTCGAGAAAGGTATGGTCAGATGCTGAAGTTTAGAGCACATTAGTGTGTGGCGAGATGATGACATTGTATTTCAAGTTGACAGCTCCGTAAGGAACAATAAGCAAGTGTATGAGACGATGAGAGAGAAATTGCAGGCAGTGGGGTTCGTCGGATGGTCCTGTGACGCAATCAAGACCAAAGTAAAGAAACTGAAACAGAAATTCAAGGAAACTGAAGACCATAGCTGAAGAAGTGAACGTGCCAAAATAACATGTCCTTTTCACGAGGAACTAAAAGAAATCCTCTGAGGTAAAGACAATAAACCCACCGCCCGCGATTGTCGTAGATATTTTAGGGAAGTTATTTTTGAACAACTGTTGTTCAGAAACTGGAGCCGGGATCGATGATTTTCCCGGGGATGATCTAAATTTGTCACTCACTATTTTATTTTATTTATGTACATTTGGGTGAGGTCACATGTTTTCACATTTATTTCTGTTTTGGGTTTATATATTGTGTGAATCCCCAATAAATACTTTAATATACATGGATAGTCTAGGCAAGGCAGACCATTCATATTCGAAAGAGTTATACCAATTATTTGTGTTGGAAATTAAGCAATAGTTCAATAATGATAATATCCACAGCTTGACCTTGGTAATGAATGTCCACCTGCTGTGTGAGGGCGATTGGAAAAAATGACAACTGCAGAAATAATACAATAATATACTAACCGATTTTAGGTGTGCCATGCATAGAAAGTATACTGACATTTGAGAAATAACCAATGTATCACCACATTGTCGGAATTTGCATGGTGGGGCAAAAGTTAAAACCAACCATTAGCAGAACAAATTCATGGTATTTACCTTTATGTAAGTCAGGACAGCCAGAATGATAAATCTTCTTAATATGTACAATTTTAATGTTATTTACAACTTGTAGTTTCTGAAATAAATGAATGACAGGAATCTGACATTAAAATAAGTTTGATGAAATATAATTTAAAAAGTACAATGGTTATTACACTTAAAATCTAAACAAACACACCCTTTATACACTAACAAATGTATAGACATATGTGCTCAACTCGTTTTACTGTGGTAAATGCTGCATAAATATGCAATGTGATATTTTTTGTTTTTTACTTGTGGGTTATAACAGAAGTGTTTTTAATTTAAAATTATGTGCAATTTCCATATGTATATGCAGATAGATAACTATCTAACTCAAAAAGTTGGTTTCATATTAATATTCAGAATTCTCTCTTGGTAATCATCTTGCAACTGATATGTATATATGGCATCAAAGTGGTCATATTTGATGTTGTACCATGTTGGAAATCCTGGCACTACATTAATCACTCTTCCTGTATAAGTTATGCCATCATCACATTTATGATCCACATCTTTACCTACCAAGAGTGGAACTCTTCCATCCACATTTTCTAATGTGGCCTCGCAAGCTTTTGCTTCATTTACTAAAGTTTCTACACACTTCAGATCAGGCATTGTCTTTGGAACATATTTGCCAGAAGGCAGTTTCTTGGCCAAGGTAAACAGTTGAGGATTGGTGGAAGATTGCTGTAGCATCGTCTTTCTGAATTTTAATTGTGTCGTTAAATTTTTTTTTTAATTGTGTTCATTCCTCCCAACTTAGCGGCAACTTCCTCAACCGACTGCCACAAGCTGAAGAACACCATTTCGTCGCTAAGTCTGTTTTTTCTTTCAAGACCTCTATGTTTTTCCCCCAGCAATTGTTTTTTGTGCAATGCTTCAATTCTCCTTTTCTTAATCCTCTTTCTCCCTGGGGGCTACTACACACATGTTATTCCAAGTCAAACTTTCTATGGTGACTCATTTGAAATGTCATTTAACCAAGGGTGCAAAGTTGCATACTAAGTTGTACTTGAGTATTACGTTACAACTTACCTAATTTCATTTGAGTGCAAGTAACTGCAAATTAATTTAAGTTGGGTAACCATTGCTACGAATTTATTGGACTTGAGCTTAACATGTACAAGTAAATTCTAATGGGGCTAAAGTAACTACAAGTAAATTCTAATGGGGCTAAAGTAACTACGAGTAAATTCTAATGGGGCTAAAGTAACTACAAGTAAGTTCCAATGGAGCTAAATTAACTACAAGCAAGTTCTAATGGGGCTAAAGTAACTACAAGTAAGTTCTAATAGGGCTGTTTTTAACTACAAGTAAATTCAAATCTGTCGGTGGAAATTACAATTAATTTCAACTTGGGTGACTGTTGAATATAACTATTTTTGACTTGGGTCCACATACTGTCATCAGACTATGTAGTCTGATTACCTTCATGAGAACAAGTACTCTTCTGTGGACAACAAAATCTACAAGTCTAATAATTTTGTAGTATTATATTACTAATTTGTAAGAATACATATAACAAAGCAATGTATCATAAATACATACATTTTGAATTCATAACATATGCATGTACAATATATGTATGCATGATATATAAGTTATATCGGTAATACCCCCAATCCATACTATATAATAACTTGAAACAGGATCCAAGTTTTATCAACATCATCGATTTCTCCTTCCTCGAGCACACTGCCGTCACCACCACCCTCACCTTTATCTTCAACCTGTTCATCCTCACGCTTATTGTCATCTCCACCTTAAACAGTACATGTTCCGACCCACTATCCATATGTTCAGTATTCCCATGTACATTTTCATGCTCTCCATCAATTTCTCCAATTATCTCATGTACATTGTTATCATAGACCTGCCAACACCTGTGCCTTAATTAGAACTAAGACTGTCAGTGCTGCTACTCAAGTGATGTTTTTTCTATGGCTTCTTGGCTTTTTTCTAGGCTTGCAGCTGTTTTCCTCATCACTGTCACTAGTATTGCGATCATATGTTTTTTTTTCTGACTTTCTGCGGTGTTTTTTAAGTTTTCTACGTCTAGTACTAGTACTAGCAGTATCAGTAACTGGAGAATGGAAACTATCAGGGACAAAACTGTAACTATTTGTGTCCATGGGTATAGGTAAATATTTGTCAGATCCTACCTTTTTAGACTCGTGTACATGTGGGCAGAAAAACCTTTTTCACTCTACCCGATCTGTTGCTTGATATCTCTGCAGAAAGATCATGTTCTTGGTCAGTAATTTTCAAAGAAGCCACCTCTCTCAAAGTCATATTTCATGCAAGAAATGAACAATAGAAGCTGGTCAAAAGTCATTTCCTGTCAGCTTGGGGTGTATTCTAATGATTTCCTGTTGACTCAGGGAATTCTGCCTTTAATTAGATGCAAGAGCCAAGAACTTAATCCATTGTTTTCAAGGGTCCAGCACAGTCCTTTGTTATTATGAGTGGTTCTTTGTTTTCGTAACCCAAGCTGTTTTTTCTAATTGTTTTCTTTGTTCCGCTGCATAACATTGTGCATATAACCAAGGAATTGCCCAGTATTATACCAGTTTACTAAGTCCTGACAACATGTACCATATTACAGCAACAAGGAAAGTAGGCAATGTTGAGTTGTTTCTGTTGGCTGATCCCAACGAGCCATCCAACAAGTGGAAATGGCTGTGTGAAAATGATGTTCCCATTGGTCCCATTCAGCGATTCTATCAAATGATACCTCCAGAGAAGTCAGCAATTCAGGATGGTCCGTCAAGCACTTGGCAATCCACTTAAGATGGTATATTCTGACACTGTCCCAATGCACCGGGATGTATATGATGCCTTATTTGGTGGGGATATTGGTATCCAACAATATAGGAAACACCCGAGGCGTTTTGACCCCACCAATAAGGACATATTCAGCCCGGTGTATTTTCCTCGTGAATGGTAAGAGTATACCACCAATTTGGGCACCAAGTGCAAGGTGGCTAACATGGAGATGAAGTTTTCATTGAAGACCAGTAAACCAAGTGTTTTAATCACAGATGATGTTACCAGGGAGATTTACAAGATTGAAACTGTATCTGTACGTGTAACCAAAGAATGGTGTGCTTAAGTGAATAATCATTCACACAAACCAAACGGCCGTTTTCAGGGCCACCACATACTCCAAAAAAAGAACTACCGTATTCTTTTATATTTAACAAAGATGAGATTGTATTATCCGTCCTTATACAATTATAAATATAAAGCCCCCCCCCCGCCCTTACAGCCATTAAGATCAATCAGTGCATTTAAAAATAAATTTATATCATATACAACTCAGGACTGAAACATAACAATAAATATCCCTCATTGTAAACATGCCAATAATAAATACAAGCCCCCCCCCCCCTCCCGTATGGCTATTCTGGTTAATGCACTGGCCATCAAGATTAAATGACAAAATTGATATTGATATTGCATTTACATTTTTACAGTTTTAAAGCCTTAACAAGTCTTTCCTGTAACTTCTTTTTTAGTCCCTGATACAGCAAGATTATGACTGCAGCACTGATCTTTAAGTTCAGGAAGCCGCATCTTCATAATTGTCTGCTTGTCTGTTACTGGTATATGTGATGGCTCACTTGTCTGTGAAACAGTTTGTTCAATATTCTGTGTTGTTCTGTCACACTGTTCTGTTTGGAATGTAGGCTGGTTTGATACTATAATTGCAGCAGCATTGGTTTTGCTAATGCATGGCCTGCATTCCTCTCGTCATAGATGCCATCCTCCCAGTACTTGGCCTTTCGTTTGACGTATTCTCGCCTATGCCTTTGGAAATCCTTTAGCATATTCTGTGTCTTCTCAGACTGCAGAATATCAGCAGGAGTATCAGCTTTATTGCTGCGTCTGAACTACACTCGCCTACCATCATCATTGTTCTTTTCCACACCTGAATATCAAAGGATATGTATATTTATTGTAATAGACTGGTTAAAATGAGTAATACTACATAATGAAACAAAACAGTTGTTATTTTATAGTGATTGATCAAAAGTTGAATAACAAAATTTACAATAATTGATATACAGTTATCCCCCCCCCCGTACATATCACTGGAGTACTTATTTACTATCACTGCTCTATTAAGAGCATGGAATCAGTTACTAACCTTGTCCAGTAAAGAGTGATATCACCATGAAATTTCATCATATTGGGTACTTAATATGCATGTATGGGGTGATTCGTTCTCTTTGGTAGACTGTACGCCTGTCAGATAGCGTTAGAAATAGGTTTACCCATTCTTTAGCTTTCTCCTGGAACACATGTGGAACTGGATTGTTCTTCATCAATTGGTATAAATCATTGAAATTCTAATAAAATAGAAACAAAATGTCTGTTATAATAGATTAAAAGAACTATCAGTGTTAGTCTGTAGCAACCTGTAGATATAAAATGAATATACAACCTCTAGGTTATGATTTTGCCATATTGAATATTCCACAACGATTATCTTGGGAAGCATAAACATATATCCCCCCCCCCACATCAACGAAAACTATACCTGTAGGCAGAGGTTCCACTTTTTGAGTACGGGGAGCCAGATTTGAATGTAGCAGGTATACACTTTGAAATTTGAAGCAAAAACTGCACATTGCCCCAAGAATCATGTTAATCAGGCAAAGTAGCTAAATGGATCACTGTGCAGGGTTGAATTAATTGACCCATGCATGTATCTCTGGCAGTTAATTACAAAGACAAATATAAGATGAATATGAACAAAACTAACCTCCCAAATTGTCTTGACTATTTCTAATGTTTCACTGTTCAGAATACTTGATAAATGACTAGGTAATTTCTTTAACAACAACTTCGTATTGCCACCTGTCAGACTAGTCCAGTCCAATTCAGAGGTTCCTTTTTTGACCCAAACGTTGAAAGTAACATATACTGTGTTGTTGATACACTCGACCAATGACTTCACTGCGTTTTTCTTCTCCTAAAGGATATAATGTGGTGGATATATGTGAGCATATAAGTGAGAACTGCTTCAAAGTGTGGAAATTTGAAGTGTATTTTTAGACTAATTTATTTACAGTAAATATTCAGTACCTTTAAGTCCAACTCATGACGTTCCAGAACAACGGCTCTAAGCAGGACATCCATTATCCGCAGTAACAAGTGCGGTTCATCTATCACAACACAATCCAATGGGATTGAAAAAATAGGATCAAGATGAACTGAGAACTGTCCTTTAACCAATCCTTCTATTGACATGCAGTGAGGCTGAATAGTCCAGTGATCATTGTCTTTGCTAATATCATGCCTATTAATTGAAAAAACAGTAACTACTACAAATCTTACATGCACGGCTTTCAAGATACCATATTTACTCCATTAGAAGTACATTTCCCATAGAAGCACATATAAACATAACAAATCCATATGCTGTATACTGAATTATTAAAATATTGCTTGTTTTGAGCATAGAAAAATCTCTAATTTAAATGTGCTAGTGATAGATCAAATACAGTACACTGACTGGCATGTACAATGTACGAGTCTGTTCCATAGTTAGGCAATTTCTATTGACATTATATATACTCATACATTTTAAAACATATTGATCAAATTATGTTGAATTATAAGATAACTGTACCCTTCTTTCTTTGGGCAATGACACCATGCACATGCATACTGGCTTGTGGCTCATTTTAGTCCAAGGACCATAAGAATAAACTGAAAAATAATAAAAACTTTATTGATACATGATACTTATTGCCATTACACTGTATATGTGCACTACCACTTTTAGCAGGGCACCACCACAATAATCTTCAGAAAATTATTATAAGGCTGCTCTCTATTATGCTACAGGACAAGTTGAATTCTGGTGTGTTTGTAGGAGGTACTGTGCAAATACCTTGTAATCGCCTCCAAGAAAAAACTAAAGCTTTTCTGTTCCATTATTTTATTAATCTCTGCAATCACTTCCCTGAAAGAATCTGATAGTTTCATAGAATTCCTTGCCTTTAACACAGGCAATAGTGTGTTTACCTAAGAAAAAAAGTATTAAGGAGTGCTAGAAAGTGGTTTTAGACAAATTTAAAATATAAAGCAAAATTAAGTATAGACAGCAAGAAAAAATCCATGTTCATCGATTCCACTTGCACCTGTAAGATTGCATTTTGTGATTTTTTAATTTGTGGTGAAAAATCTTTGACTGTTGCCCCTGATGTGAGATTCTTGATAACTGAGACCACGACCGATAGTTGTCAGTTAGTTGAATTCATTTGTAGCAGAGTCCACCTAACTCTAATTCTGTTCAATGCAAGCTCACTTGAGTTTAATTCATTTGTAGCCAAGCCCACTCAAGTTCAATTCATTGAGAGTTACAACTATTCAGATTGTACTTACTTGGTTTGCCCATGATTCAAGTTGAGTTCACCAAGTGTCACAATGCTGGAAAAGTTTCTGCTTGGAGCACCAAAGGGCTGTGCTAGAAGCTAACAATGCAGTACACTGTATATTTATGCTAAGTATGTTTGCTTTTTGCACTGCCTAGCAGTTTGACATAAGACATTGACTTACCCCCTGGGGAGGGTCAGATGTGCTTTCCATACAAAGTTTAACTTAGGATAAAAGAGAATAGATTTATGGTTGCCATAGTAAGTTAGACTTCGGATATGATGTCAATCAGAGGAACTGACAAATGATGCACCATAGTAAGACATGGGGGAAAAAGAGGATTGAGCTCTATACAACGTTCTATACATTTTTTTCTTGTTTATCTACCCTCTTTCTTGGACGATAAGAGTAGATTGTCTCTTTCCTGTTGGGGTAGAGACCTAAGCCAGTCCCTTGTTGTGTTTACTGAATACATAATGTATGTCTCATTGGGTCCATACCTGAACAGGAAATCAACAATACCAAAGATAAATTCTGACATCTTGTAAGTTGGTAGAACTGATTTGGTTCTAAGGCTGTTCGATGGCTGATGAAATACACCACGTTGTAACAAAGTGGGTAGCCCCAGAAAAATGGATTGGGCAAGGGCAAGGCAATCTCATCCATGTTATATTCCTCGACGAGAGCTTCAAACATTTTTATGGAGCCAATCTTCAGTAAATGAGTGATCTTTGCCTTTGATAAATTCTGTGGCATCTTCTGCTGCACACGTGAAAAATGTAGGAGCCGATGGTTGGTATTCAGTTCCAGAATGTGGTTTGTACCCTCAATGATTCGCCATAAAGTACAGTTACAAGTTTGTCCAGTAGATTCAGTATCTTAACTCCTGCGACATACAAAAGATGTTTTAAGCTGGTTAATAGAGCTTTCTGCAGAAGGAAGATGATGTTATATCTGTTGCCACGAAAGGTTACCAAAGAATGTCAATGACCAATGGAACAAAGAAAAGTGGTAAATTCTCCATAAGCTCCAGACTTTTCACCCCCCATCCCTTGCAAAGCAATTGGCAGCCATCCTCACCAGATTAAGAGCACCAGCATCTTGAATGGATCATTCACTTCCGTTGATGGTATATGATGTTTCGAACTTGCGAAAGATTTCTGATGAACAATCAGCATAGTTGACTAGGAGGTGCAATCCACAGAAGAAATTATTTATTTTTGAGTAGATTCCCTGTTCTTCTTCATTCAGGTCGTTGAAAGCTATGTTGTTACTAGCTCGGTCACTCAACATGTTTTTCATGTGACTTGCAATGGTCTTGCCAACAGAAGTACTTGAAATTTCACTGATGTCCATCAGGATCATTTGGAGAGTGCTGAATAGTGTTCTTGATGTTATATTTTCTATCTCCCCAAGTTCAAGCACAAATGCAGTCTGCTGTTCATCGCTGACGACATTGATGTTGAATGTCCGTCCAAACTTCCTGGTTTCATCCTGGAATAACAAGTGTTCAAAGCTGGGGTTACAGCTTGTGACGTACTGGTACTCTTGAATCCATGATGTTATCAATGGTTCTCTATGATGGCAACCTATTTGCCTTTCCCACACAGTGCCAGAATTTTAGCAATTACCTAGCTCATCTTACCACTGGCAACGTTTTTACTGCCAAGATTCATAATACACTCCATGAGGGCTGGCGTGTAGGCCTCCTCAAATACTTTTAGTTTCTCATTCTCCAACATTGACAATAAACTGCCTCTTTCATGGGTATTTTCTGCCAGAAAGTTTCTATGATGAAGTCTATACACTGCAGCTCTCCACTTTCTTATTTAAATGTTTCTTAAGACTAATAATGGAGGTTGCATGTTTATTCTTTGTCCTCGCTACTTTTCGTAGGCTGTGATTGACCAAATGTGTTGCTTTGAGAGATTTCCAAAACGAGTCTTTTTCTTGTAAAGACTGGTTTTGTTTCTTTATTGTGTCGATTTGGGATTGGCTGGCCTTTTCTGGTATAGCTCTCTAGCCAGGTCATTTGCCACACTCATGGGAACCATTTCCTCTTATTTTAGGTGGACGCTCTTTGGGTTTATTGACTGGTACAACAAAATCTGTCTCTAGGATTAATTTTCTGTGCTAACCTTTTAGAGATTTTGTATCTCGCTTGACCTTATAAATTTTAGTTCTGATCCATTTATGTCAAATGGCTTCACATCTACAGCTTGCTGAACAGAAATGACTAAAAAAATGACATGCATTACTAATCAGTATATATACACAGCGCAGTATGGTTTCTCAAAAACGGTCTAGCGCTTTTGGAGAAGTAGTCGTCCACGGATGGCTGGGCGGCAGGTTAAAGGTCATTGAATTTCAAACATATTACATCGAAAAATAATCTTCAATTTTAATTACCTGATATGGAGTTGACTGATGAAATATATAACTTCTACTTACACTATACTTACCAACAAGATACACTGTGGGCATGTACTAGATGAACACGGCAAGAGCTTTGAAATATAATCGACTTCGAGTATGTGTCAGCTAAAGCGCCCGCTATAGGCGATCTGCTCGATTTCGGTTGATTCGCGTCGTGCTCGCCAATGCTCCGTTTCCTGTGGAAGTGTTGGAGGCATACAATGCGTGTGAATTGTCTATTAATAGTTCTAGGACGATGGTTCGAACTGATGTTGGGATTGTCACTCACTATTTTATTTATTATTTGGCATGTAAGTAATGCCACAGTTGTTCCTTTTTGTGCATTTCTATTTTTTGTTCATGAATTGTATGAATCTCCAGTACGTGAACTTTGGTTGTTTGTTGTTGTGTTCCATTTTCTGTGGAAATGCTAGACATACGATACGGGTTAATTGTCCAAGTACAATGGAACAATGGTTTGGATCAAGAAGTGCAAGGGGCACGCTATTGCCTTTGTTATAATATATTTTGTTTATTGTATTCATTTAGGAAATATCATTGTATGATAAATCTTATTTTCTTTTAGACCTTACAGACACAGATAGGACTAAGATGACACCCAACTAAATTTAGACATTGACGATATTACCGATGACGGTAGTGCAAGTCCTGGAAGCCATGGAACAGTTTCTAATGAGCAATGTACAAGTTTGAAAGGATGATTTCGGTTAATGTGCATTTAGTCTAAAGATCAGTGGGAGAAATGTTGATTGCAAAGGTAAGCAAATGTTTTTGGCTGATAAAGTTCAATGTTCGGTGTTTTATTATTGTTGCAAATATAAATCTGTAGTTCCATGGCACAATGAAACAATGACCTGGTAACTTTAAACTTTTAAATGTCTTATCGACCATGAGCTTCATTTGAAAACTAGAACTGTATTTTATTGTATTTCTTTCAAAGGAATAATGTTGCAAGTAGGCGAAAGTACTTCAGTTTAAAAAGTTACTAGTATATTTCAATACAAATAGAAATATGCTTGACATTTTTTGTCACCAATTATCTCACACCACTTTAGTTATTTGTACAAATAAAAAAAACTTATTGTTACCAACCAAAGTTTATATTATAAACACATTATTTCTCTCTCCTATAATAATCATTTCTCAATTACATCAACCAATAATGTTTTCCCACCATTTCATACTCAGAGCCTAATACTGCTAAAACGGGAAGCAAAATTAGAGGGAGACATGTCTTCCATGTCCTACAACTTGGTTGATTTTGAAGGAAAACAATTCAATAAGTTACAGCAAATAGAAATAAGGCGGGGAAAAACAAGAACAATTTGATCTAATGATGCAGAGAGAAGCCCAGGCAAGAAAAGCAGATAGAGATCAACTAACAAATGTTTTTAGTATGATGATAGCAAACACATCAGCCAAATCTTCGCCAATCTTCATCCAGTACAAGTTTTTGGCATTTCACTACACCGCCACAAGTAAGCCTATAAATCAATCTATCAACCTGCATATCTTTTATTCTCCACATCCTCCAATAATAGGTCAGCATCCCGGAACTTTGCCATAATTTGAGGCAACAAAAACCAGCAACGATACACCGAGAACCAGCAATACTACTGCCAAGTATTTTATAAGAGCAAACACTCTCAAACAAAAGCTCATTATAAGGGATAATTTCTATATGTATCTGTATTTTGTCACATTTTGTTTTGATACAGGGCAAGTAACATTTTGCTATCTGAATGTTTTCGTCTTGTAATAAATAATACTATGTTGCACATAATTATCGGGAAGTGTTGCTCACCTGTAAATGTAGTCGGCTACCATTTAAGCATATCGCCAAATTTTATAGACTTTTGACGCAGTTTTATTTTATGCTGTCGCTTACAACTTTGTAATAAAGTGTGCTTGTTGAACTATTTTCCGCGCAAAACCCATAAAGAATTGTTCCCTGTGGTAAAAAAAGAGCGCTTTGCACTTATTTCAGTGGTGCACTCGCCGACCAGATTAATCTATTTAGCATTTTCTTGTACAAGTCGAGACAATTTGGTTATTTTTATTAACAGCAGCCAACTACTTTAATTGGCAAAAAGAATATGTCCTACATTTTGGGTGTTCAGAATATAAAGTTCCATTAACCAATTTACTGTAGAGTTTGCATTAGGGAATCTCCATCTTTGATCAAATTCATTCATGGCTACCTAGAAATAAATTGCATTATTGCTCAGTTATTTAATTAGGCATTGAATCTATGTATTAGAACAGTTATTGCAACTTTATTTAACATACACTATTACACTACTGTACACAGTATCCAAACACTTCAGTACGAATACAAAAATGACGATTTATATTCAATTTTGAATTATGTGAATTAAAAATCATTGCACAATAATGAGTAGTGTTCAGCAGTTTTGGTCTCGGTTTGCTTTGTTTAGCTGTTCCGATTGTCAAGGGTTTTTTTAATCTTTGTGTCTTGTTAATTTTTTTCAACTCTTCAATTTATCTGCTGCTGTGGTCAAATCTGTGACTGTTGTTTTTTTATTCTTTCTTTTCTATATTCTCTTTGTCACTCATCATTCTGTTCTGCCAACAAATCTACAGCAGATCACTCCCAGTCAGTAACACTGTTGGTAGTCAACAAGTTGACATCAATGTCTATAAGGGGTTGCACTGGACTGCCAAAAAGAGCATTGGCGGCGGTATGAGGTTCATTATCACCAGTGTCTTCATTTTCCATGGTTGTATTGCTGTTGATGTCAACAGGATGAAATCCAGATTGAGATGCTTGTGACATGCTGCTCTGTCAAAGAAGAGTTGAGCTTTTCTTTATCTGGCGATCTAGTCTTCTGTCAAGCCACGCAACCAGTCTTCAAACACATTTGATATCATCAAGCCTTTTTGTTTGCGTAGTAACTGACTGGTGATGTCCTGGGATTAATGTTTTTAAAACATCGTGGCCTTTTCTTTTCCCCTATCAGATTGCTGCATAACATGAGAATTTAACGTTCTTTTGATTTGTTGTCACCACTGCAATCTTCTCCTTTTATATATATACAGGGGACTATCAGTTGTGCATTTATAAAATATATCACATATACCAAAATGGCAACAGTAACAAAAAGACTTCCCTGGCGGCGATGATAAAATACGAACACGGAGCCAACAGATGAGGTTTCAACTGGTACTGGTATTATTATACTCTGCAAACATCAAGTACAATAACGCGGTAAAACTCCACTACTCCAATAACTAGATACTTAAACTCCAATACAATTCAACAAGATCTCCGATCTGATCTCAGTGCTGAACAACTCCCCTATATATACCCACACTGTCTATAAATAGACCATTACATCAGCATACATAATGAGTCTGCAACTTACTACAAATTTCTAGAATGTTCTATTACATTATATTGCCTTCTACAGTGTCCTATTACCTATTCAACCAACTTCTAAAAATTCCACCCAGACACAATACGGTTCTAGAACATTCTCAGTGACACGGAAGTCGTATGCGACAATATGCCTTCGCATATGACTGGCAATCTCGACACATCACCAAGATCGCCGGTCATTCTTCCAAACACGATGTTGTGGCACTTACGAAAAAACTCCAGCCAACCATTGGATGCCCTAAAATCATCATTGTGGAGGTCAGCAGCCAACTTCAGAGCTCGCTTTTCAATCATAGTACCACTTATGGGTAGCCGGCGTGATGCTGCATGCCAGAAATGGACAATAGAATCTGGTCAAGTAGGGATTTCCTGTCTATCCCATTGCATTGACTATAATTACATGCAAAATTATTCAAGACAACTGATGATTTCATAGACTTTAAAGGTCTATTGTTTAGTCTAATTGAGAGTCTATTGTTATGTTAAGTAGTTCACAGCTTGGGGTTGGAAATAATAGTAAGTGAGGTAATTTTTTGTTTCCGTTGTTCTGTGCCCACTTGTATTTTTTTTAGCTGATAATATGAAGCCATGTAATACATGGTTGTGGTAGCCAGAGGACGGGATACCCTTAGGTATACTCTTATGATGGCATTGAAGACAGTCACCTGCTATATTACTTAATACAAAAATATGTGAACAGACTAATCTTGTAAATATCATTGTGGTCGCCAATGGCAATTGATATGCAAATTAAGTTTGTCTGACGCATTACAAAATAAAGTAGAGACGGTCGTGGAACAATACACAACTCACGGACAGACAGTGTGCTGAAAGCCCTCTTTTATAAAGAGGAAAAACGGCGGATACAATACATTGATCTTGTGGTCTGACCATCAGCATCAAAAGCAGTATGGCGTTAGTGGTTCGCGTTTGAAAGGTGAGGTGATTTAACATGGAATATCATAACATAATCTGAAATAATCTTGATTCAGGTTACTTCCTGTTGTTAATTGGATTAAAACAGTTATATTTGCTAACAACTGGACCGTACATATGTGTAAAAAAATGCATGAATTTCAAATCTAATTTGGGCAGCAAATACTGCGTCAGCTGCGTCGCCATGTTCATTGAACCAGAGAGTATCCAGAACGAAGCAAACAAACTTGAACAGTCACCTGCGTTACTGCATTTTCTTATTTGTAAAAACAGTCTGGCACACAAATACACATCGTCCATTGGTAATACATTGGGCCAGTGTAGAATTTGTCATCATGTTTTACGGCAAGTTGGGCATTTAATGGTGGAGTTTTAATGGAAATATCTATAACATATCGTAAGCTTGGAACGTCACCTGTCTATTACGAAGCACACAAAAGTGAAAAAAAATGAAAAATATAAACTCAAAATTATATTTGGTTTTAATATATGTTTTTAATATATGCAATGCATTCTCTATGGCACATTCTGTGATGTTTATTTGACTGGGGAACACTGGCCAGGGCGGATGTCAGCCATCTTGTCCACTCATTTCTGGTGATGCTTAAACGACTCGCAGCTCAGATCATTTAGCTCATTTCCTAAAAAATAAATAGGCATTGAATGTATGTATAGACTGTAGCTATGAAATTGAAAGTCTGTGGTGTTTTTCTCATAATTGAAATAAATTACTTACCAGTTTTTCTACTTTTCTTTTTTTGTCACTGAGAGCATTATTCTCGAATTCGTCCAATACCTCAGCTTTTCGTTTCATAACACTGTTTATTTGTGTTTTGCCAACACCCAGAATCTCTGCTACCTTTCTTGAACTCCTCCCATTTTCATAAAGCTGGATTACTCTAACCCTTTATCCAAACTCAACACATTTCTTTCAGATTTATTCGCCACAGTTCAAACTTTGAGAACTAGAAAGGGACAGAATCAGCAGTGATTTATTGATCCCTACAACGTACACGAAAATGAAAACACCCCAACACAATTTGCGTAACATATTTTTTTCAAAAATCTTTTTGACATACCCTAGTTACGAAATGGTTGACCCCTTTAATCCACAGTCAGCTGGCGCACACGTGATAATAAAATAAATACGATATTTACTATATGGGGGCCGCCATCTTGAATGACGCATAAAACTAAATAAGAGACAAGTTGTGAAATGCGTTTTCCAGATTCCTACCAATCAGGACAAAAATACCAATCTTTCACAAAAATACGGTCCGTTATATTAAGCCAACCGATAACAACATTTGGCCGAATTCGTCGTTTTTGTGTCACCGAAATATGCACACCGACAGGACAGACCAGTAGCTGTCTATTGAACGTAGACTGACATGCTTGTGATGTTTAAAGCATGTGGTGATTTCTGTTTTTGCTTTTTGTATTGTCAAGTAACTGATTGTTGATTATTTGTATTGTATTGTATTGTCTCCCATCACGGGTACTGTTTGACGCCGCCAACCCATGTAAAGGTACATAGATACTGTAAACAGTTTCTAGGTGGCTTTCAGCTGCTTGTTGATCCACAAATTGGAGCTGAGATGAGTAAGTTTAAATTCTGTCCAGATTCAAAGCAGTCTAGTCAAAGCTGAATAAATGAACTGGCAAGCCATAGTATGTATGACGTTGTTACCTGGTGACATTATTATGAAAAATATAGTATTGCTTTTAAGGCACAATGGACTATATTTTCCTATACAACGTATTTTTAAATCCTACTTTGTTATTAATCGACGGTTTGAATGATGGCCTAATCACATCTTCATTTACTATATATTCAGAAATTAAACATTCCTTGAACATATGACATACTGCTAAGATTCTTACCAAGAAAATTATCAAAGTAGGTAGTCTTGTACAAATGTCTGCCCGTCCATGAGTGTGTAGGTGATTTAAATGCCACAGAATCATGTAAGCATTTGCTGGTGTTGTATTTTTGTTCTATTTTGATGTTTCATTTCCAAAGTCATAGTACATCAATTTACAATTAATCTATTTATTTTGAGATTGTTGTGTTGGTAAAATAGATAAAACACTTTTCTTTGTTGAGTAGAGCTAATCAGCTATGTTTGAGTAGAATAGTATTCACTGGCATCTTTACCAGCAGTAGGCATATAAATTTAATAACAAATATATATTATAAATGTTTACTTGTTTTACCATATTAAAGGGACAGTGCTGGTATTAATTAGAGCTAAATAATTCAGCAAACTGAGGAGGAATGTGCAGTCATAATTTCTTGTAATCTCATCAGATTGATTATGAATTTTTTTGTAGTTTATGATAAACAAATTCACAATAATTTTGACAAATGAAAAAATAAAAAAAGGGCCAGATCATTCAATATAAATAAACAGCATGGATAACTTCAACTCTTGTTTCTGTGCATATTACACACGTTTTTGAATTTCTCTAAATTGTTGCTTTAAAAAACCATTGCTACATTCTAATTAGGTGATTACTATTAACATTTTACAGATATATCTATATACATAGATGATTTTCCCCACCCTTTGCTATGATCGCTGTAATCACCATCCTCTCATCTTGTACTGTGACCTGTCCATCCTAAAATGCTAATACAAACTGGGACTATGTCATTGACAATGGCTTTTGTTCAATAAAAGTTTAACAGGGTTTATCTCTAGAAAAAAAAACAGCAAGAGGGAGCACTGCAATTCAGTGGCGCCACCAAGTGGGGGTGGGTAGGGTTCTCCCTACCAAGGTGTGGAGTTTTTGATAATTCCAAGTTAAAATGGATCATTCTATGGCTTGAGGGAGCTGCACCCCTCTTCCCTTGTTTGAAAAAATCCTTGGTTTAATGTACATGGTAATACTTTGTTTCAATGACTGCTATTGTGTCCTGAAATGGAAATCCAAATGAAATCTAGGGTGGAGCCAGTGGCGAGAAGAGAGATCCAAAAAAGAGGGATGAAGACCGGAACCTCAAGTAAAGAAATTTAGATTAGAACTAGGAAAAAGCAGAGTATCCCTAGAAACTGGGAATTCTGACGCAAAGAACATAAGGGAAAGGAGGATAAGAGCACATTTGATGGGTGGTAACATCAAGGTTAGTGTGAATGAAAAAAACCCATCATCACTGCCAGCATTACCAGCAGGCGAGGCTTCTGGTTCTACAATGACGTCACTGCCAACTCGCAAAGTGACGCTAACATGTCCTGAAGAGCAGAAAATGAAGTTGATCCCAATGTGTGTTCCTGCACCGCCACAGCCAGGGAGAACTATGGAGAGAACTTCCATGTGCCCGCTCCCTGGATGTAGGGTTTGGACAAGATCCGTGAAAGTGCACTGTTTTAAAGAGTGGTATTGAGGGAGAAATCCGTATCCCCTGAGAGGAAAGTTACTTTTGCAATAACCACATTGGGATCTCTAGCCTTGGGAAGAGAAGCAAGGTGGGAAAGGATATATATCTGGTTGGTTAATTTCTTCCATAGAGAATTTACTGATAACTGGTATGTGACCCCCACTTATGTGTGGAAGATGAACAACATTTGCAGAGAGTATGGTTGGCTGATCCCACCTAGGTATACGTTTCGCCCACCGAGCAGCCCTGTGGTGCTGATCCACTGGAGAGTTGTCATGGTTCTTCTGAAACGGCTGACGTCAAGTCAGAGGGAACATTTTAAGAACTTGTTCCTTGAAGAACAGCCTCCAGCTGAATAGAAGTGCCACAGGGAAACCATTAACATGGGTGGAAGTGTACCCTCTGTGGTGGGTGATTTTTAACTGACTGACCAGACTCTACCCACCATTATGGGTGGCTTACAACTGATTGACTGAATGAATGAATGACCGACTGACTGACTGATAGCACTACGTATCTGTATGGGTAAATAGACTGATGGACTAACTGATCAGATGGATTTTGAATGTATTGGAACATGATGGATGTTGAGTTGCGTTTTGTTAGTTATTCCATATCATGTAACAATGCATTTGATAACCATCTGAGTTACTGACGCGATACCTGCCTAAATCACATGGGCCTGATACTGGAAAAGAAAAAGTACAGGATGATGTAACCACCACCGAAAAAGATGACTGAGGAGAGTGTAGTATAAATGGCCGATGTGATTGAAATATCGCTGAACGATCCCGACAGGTACCGAAGTTCCCACTCTCCAACATCCGGGATCGTCTGATCTGAACCTGAAGAACGAGCGTATGCCTTGGCTACCATATCTTCGTTAGATTCACTCAGATAATCACTTGACGTGTGTTTATACTCACTGAAAGAAAGCTAAAGAAAGGTAAGACTCTGCCTTCACTTTACTGTCTTGGATGCTTTTATCATGCATAGTCAAGAGTATCATGATGGTCACACTCAAAAGATCCCGAGGTCCTTGTTACCAGTTCTTACGAAGTTACTAATGAAAGGTGGCCTTTATGAGGTAATAACCATGAATTTCGTGAACAGACGCTTAGTGCTTAAGCACGATAAATATGTGGAGCGTCTGTTTGGGTATCTTGATCAACTTATGCGTTTCTAGCCCAATATAATGGTATTAGCCTCAGAGGCCTCTACAATGTTTCTTATGAACAAGACTGATCTGTGGTTATCATCTCAGGATGATGACACAAGTCAAAAATTGGTTGCTGCTGCAGGAATGAAGTCTATCCGTGCTGCATTCCAAAAAAGAAAATATGTTCTTTAGAAAACTATGGGGTAAGTTGATTCTATGTTAGAATCAATGCGCTCAAATAAAGGAAAAGATCAAGCTCTGAAAATAATAATGTATTGAAACGAGATGCAGGAGACAAATCGGTCTTCAGTTTTTTTGTGAACAAGGAAGGAAGAGAGTAAACTTGTCCTGCAATGAATTGGCCAGCAATGTCGGATTCACAAGACCCAGAAACCGCTTTCCTTGTTGGCAAAAAGTGCGACATAGGTCGGAAATTTGTAGATTACAGAGGCACAGTTCTCTCACAGGTATGATCAGAACAGACATATATCTTAATTACTGATAATAATATGTATTTAGAATTTAGATTATTTTCATTGGCTTATATTGTACCACTCAATTTTACCTGGAATGCAGTCACCAAATTTGTTTTTATTCATTAGCCAATTGGTAATCTCATCGAATCATTATAATACCTTTTATGTGGTAATATTTTATTCCATGGCAGTTGTCTGTGGCATCTCAATAATTATAATACTTTATTATATATTTCAGGCGTCTGAATTCCCGAAATGGTACAATATAGTATATGAAGGCGGCAATGTGGAGGCAGTGTACTCTTACAAGTTACAAGATGACATGAAGAATGGAGACCTGGAAATAATAGTTTAATTTTATTGTAAATAAAGGTCCAGACAATCACTACAGTTTCGCTATCTTGGTGCATTTAAAGTGGGCGCACAGGAACTCTGCACACAAACTAGTTCTACCTCTAATATTGTATTATTAATATTGTCATAACTTTAAAAATAACAAGTGATGGTCGAAATAGCTCCACTGTCTCTATAGATCTTGGTGATTCTATCATGGTTGCTGTGACATGATTTTTGAATGATTCTTACAGTGGATAAATAGAGATAAATGAACAAATACAAAGTATACATACATAGTACCCCATATTTCTCTAGTTTCTGCTGTATGCAGAAAACTGTACTTGTATTTGTTTAGATCGTCACACCAAGTGTTTTTCCATATACCACCATATAAACTAAAACGTATTGACTAACTGTGGGCATTAGGTGATTTCTGTTAACAATATTTTACTAATTCGAGTCAAGCGTAGTTGCCTAACCTATCTATCCATCAGATAGGTATACATGTCCATGTCTGTCCATTTTGCTTATAATAATTCATACATAATTATTTTAATTAAATAACAATTTTATTTATATTTTACAGAAACTAAACAGAAGAAAACAGGAGTTAAATCAGAGAAGATCGATTACAGAAGTAAAAAAAAGCAATGTACAGCCAGATCATGTCTGTCAATTATATGTCAAGTAAATTATCTTGTTCGGAGGAGGAAGGACAAGACCCGAGGAAGTGTCTCATTGTTTTAGCTTTTCCATGGAGATCTGAAGAAGTGAATGAATTATTTAAAAAGCTGGATGCATGCATGCATCTAGAATAAAAAAAAAGGGAATATCCTGATGACATTCCAAAGTTTGCTCTCACTGAGTTCAGGGGAGGTGACAGATGCAGAGGCCCAAAAAGAGTAAAAATTTGACTTTTCATTCTGAAAATGTAATTCCAAAATTATTCACCATCCTTACCCATGTATATCATAAATATTTACAAAGTGGGAATGCAACTATGTTTGCATATTTACACATGTTTTTGTATCTTAAATTACAATTTTGGATGTTCAAAATGAATGGTCGACCGTTATTGGGCAGTAATTCTCAGACTGAATTCTCTGACATTGATATCGTACATTTGCAATATCAACGGTCGGAGCTTACAGTAGGGTAAATGTTGAATAGTATTAAGTGTGTACTAAAGATAGCGACTGAGCCCATTAATAACTTTGTTGGCATTACATTTGCTTTAAAATATGCACACCAGTTTGATGTTTTTTTGTTACCCCCCGAACGTATTTAAAATTCATATTTGCTGAAACTGGTATATGACATTTGTACAAAGATTTTGTTTATGAAATTAACTGTATGATGAAATAAAAATTGGTTGTTTTATCCATTTTTTGGAGTTTAAGGTGTCTTCCTGAATGTGTGTTTGAGTCAAGAACCGTTTATGATATTTTGATGACATTTGATACATGTATGCTTTGGGGTATCAGATCTGATTAGTTTTTGGGCCAAATCTGTTCAGGGTAAATTAGATAATTTGCATAGGGTTTTTACTGAATTGGGATTATCTCGTGGACAACTCAACAGATTAGGATAAAATTTGGTTGAATGTTGATGTAATATGCATGCCATATTATTGTTGGGGATAATTTCCATATTGTTTTTTTCTAAATTGGGATTATCGTGAATAAATCAATGGAGTTCAATCAAATTTGGTAGGCGTATACATTGATGCAGTCCGCACGACATATTACTAAATGGGTGATTATCTTTCAAACAGTATGCTGAAAGTGGGCAGTGGGGAAAAGGCAGCATCCTCCCAAGGGGAAGGTAACACAACGAGAGAAGAGTAGAGAGCTTTTTAATGAGAGGGAGGAAAAAGATGGTTTGGTAAGCAGGAGGGCAAGAAAGGCAAGTTGGCGGTAGGAGAGTAGACAAAAAAGTTTTTTTAATGAGGGCAGGGGAAAGATGAATTTGGTCAAAAGGGTAAGAAATTTTTTTTTCAGGTGGAGGATAGCTTATGAACAGCTTTTAATTTCCCGTCTTTCCTTTATATTAATTAGCATAACAATACATTTTGTCCCAGAGAATTGACTATTTTAATTTATTGCTCGTTGGCCGCACCTGATAAAAATAATAAAGTGTTCGATTTCAACAATGAATAAAAAATGATTGTTTGATGAATGTTTGACTGGACGCTTACACGTTTTAATAGTTGAACCCATCTCAAACCCTGGTCTGTTTTGAAGTTTCTGGGGGATGTTGCAAAGTCCCTCGGTAATTACCTACCGGGTGCGGGAGTTAGGTATATGTAAATATCTTGCGCTCGCTGTAATAACAAAATTATTCTTCAGTTGTTAGAGAAAAGAAATTCTTCGTACTTCAAGCCCATCGCGATAGCCATATATTTTATCTTTTTTTCACAGGAAGGAAGACGGGAAGTTTAGTCCCAGGGTGATGTCTAAGCTCTTTATCCCCAAAAATGTACGAATAACGGCAACTAATAATGGGTGGATGACATCGAACAAAATGATTACTTGGTACAATCGTACTTGGGGGGGGGGGGGGAAAACAGCAACGATGTTAGACGCCTCCTTATTATTGACAGGGCGTCAGCATATGACCAACAATGCAAGACCTGCCGCCGATAGCTGTGACACTGACTTGGTATTTATGCCAGCTGGTTGTACTGCGATAGTTTCAACCCATGAATGTCAGTGTTAATAAACCATTTAAAGATCATCTTAGAATAGAGTGGGTGAAAAACATGCGGGAAGGACAGCACACGGAAAAGAACAATCTGAATCAGCCAACGAGACAACACATTATAGACTGGGTTAGTCAGGCTTGGGAAGCTGTGTCCACTGATGTAGTCAGAAAGTCATTCCTAGTGACAGCCATTGCAAATAATTTAGACAGTTCTCAAGAAGACTTGATTTCTGAGAAAATTGTGTGCGACGACATAGACTTCATGACGAAGCTGTAGGGATTTTGTTCGACGACAGTAACGCGGACTTCAACGAAGATGGCAATATATGTAGAGCAGCTAGAACTATATTAGCTTTGAAACGTGGAATACCAATTGAAACAAAAAGGAAATGATACATCGGTTTAGTTTCGAAATTCAAAAATACACAAAAGCTTGAATTAGAAGCCTCACGCTAATACATTAAAAATAATGTAACATCCAAAGATAGAAAAGTCCATGTAAAGGTAAAACGGGAATTTGCAAATAAGGAGCTGATTAATCACCTAATTGTTTCAGCATCAAATACAAGAAGAAACATAATGTATCCAGAAACACTGGGCAGTTCACAAAACGTGGTCTTATCCATGTAACTGATGGAGCTTATACATTTTTCATCAAGTTAGAGCAAGAATGAATCAAGTTGTTCACTGTTAAAAACTTGATAAAATTCCAGCTCATATCCAGTGCTACTGAGCAATTGATCAACAATGATAACATTTATATCATCTTTTGCTGGTATATACATAAACTATCCAGGAACCACTTTCAACACCATGGCTATAAAGATTCTGTTCAAGCGTCTTGTCCAACAATACATGTGAATGGGAGCAAGACAACAGAAAAGACTTACAATGAAAGAAAAATTAGACCCATAGAGCTAAGATAGCTGCAAAAACTGAAAAGAAAATGAAGCAAAGTGATTTGAAGCAAGACCGATCATCATCGTCGTTTGCATGCATTGTTCACAATACACCACAAAGTGCAGCTCCTCGTTTTGTCAGATGCATACAATGTTGCCGGCTCATGTCGGTTGAAGAAGAGTGAGTTCAGAAGATGTCTCAAAGAGAAAATACTGTTCTGGTGCTGTTAAGCATATGAGGCAATTCCAGTAGATGTAGCTGATCGTTTTGTGATGAGGATATGCGGAATTTAATCAGGTAAAGATAATATTTATGTATACAATATCAAATATTACACTTAGAAGAGGTTTACAAAATATAAATTCTACAAATCAGGATACTGTATGAAGTATCTTTCAGTACATCTCCCTAAAAGTTGCACGTCTTGATTTATTAAAATGCAACTTATTTTGACCATAGACACACTTAAAATTCAGGTGAAAAATATTTTATTTTTTTGAACAGATGACAACATAAATCTTTGTCTCCAAGAATGACAAATCACCAGGTACATGATTGATTGAACTAGACAAGTAGCACGCATGTCTGACAAATTTATTTTTCCATGACCATTATTTCTATCTATTTATATAAAATTGTATAATTTTACTACATGTAATTATTTTTTTGTGTATAAAATGTAGAAAAGTGATTTGGAAAGTAAAAAAAAAAGAAACAGTGCTGGCACTCTTACGAAAAAGAAAGGTAAACATTTTTCTTATTCTAAATAGTGTAACTGTCTTTTTGTGGACTGCAATGGGAGCCTTTGTTTTTAGAATTTATGTATATTTCTGTGCATTGAAATTTAATCAATTGAACTAACATGTGGATTTCTTTCAATTCCATTTCATTTTTCAGATCAACAACATACTAAATCCTGATAGAACAGCAAACTATGAAAATATTGATGTATATTTCTGCCGAGACTGAAGCCTTCCTTTCCGGACACATGACAGATGAAACTAATGTAACATCAAACTGTACACAAAAACTTCAGATATGTCGGACAAACGTCTCAGCGAGGATTATTTTGTGAATGTAAAATGCACATTGTTGTGCAAATAAATGCTCTGGTGCTGGTGCTTTGATGTGTAACCTTGAGTGGGTTTCCTTGTTTATCTTGCAACCACCTGATAATTTGGATCAAAGCTCCACTTTTTGCTCTTTATTTAAAGCGGGGGGGGGGGGAGAAGTGTCGTCACCTGCGCATGCGTCAGATGGCCATAGTGTGTCATTGTTTACAAACAAGCGTCTACCCATGAGCCTTTGCGTTTTTAGCTGTGTTGTTGTCGTCGCTTGGGACTCAATTCCCGCGCGTGCGCAAGTGACGACCCACCTGCTTTAAAAGTTTCAGATTATTGTTGATAATTTGTTTGTTCTTTCCCAGTCTGTATTAACACATGTACATGCTTTTTTTCATTCTGTTTTCGTTTTATTAAATCAAATAAGTGAGTATATTTATTATCTATTTTTTCACCTTTTTCTGTGTAGATCAACCTGCCTTCAACAAAAGGTATTGCAGGCACATAATTACACCTGTCAACAGTGTGGTATAAGTTCTGATGTCAATTCCATTCAACATGACCATACATATGTGAAACACTGGCATCCAGTATTGCCTACATTGGGGGAATGTTTGCAAATATGAAATGACTGAAACCAAAGAAGATAACAAAGATAAAGAGACTAAAAACCAGAATCATTGAAGATTGAAGATGAAACAAGGCATCTATTCGGCATATCAATGAAAAAAAATATTGTCCATGAGTTATTACTTGATAGTCTGTTGTCAGTAATACAGTGTAGTGAATGTGGTCTGTCAACATGTCCAGAAGAAACTAGGAAAAGCTGTAAAATGAACACAACTGTCACTGTCATTATGCTTTAGTGGGCATACAATTCTACAGTGGTATTCCCAGCCATCCATTGAACAAATGCCTGTCACAAATCTTCTTGCATCAGCTGCAACGTATAAGCACATCAAGAATTTTGCCAACCTTCCTAACTTACAGTTTTTCTCCAAGCAAACAAACTACACAAACCAGCGGCAGTATCTACTTCATGTTTTGAATAAAAATTGCAAGGAGCACCAGCAAAACCTGTGGTTATGGGTTTTCTGGAGATGGAAGGTGTGATTCGCCTGGATATTCAGCCAAGTATGGCACTTGCACCTTAATGCAACAGATAACTGGAACCATTCTATACTTCAGTGTTATTGAGTGTACTGAAACAGGTAGTTCTGTTCGAATGGAAAAAGAAGGATGTTGGTGGTCACTGGACAATATGAAAGAAAGAGGGATAACAGTGGACACCCTAGCAACTGATAGACATGTACAAATCCGATCTATGGTAAAGAATGAATATCCTGAAGTAGAACACCAGTTTGACATATGTCACTTCTTAAATATTATAAAGAAGAGATGGGCACAAGCCAGTAAGAAGAGAGGTTGTGTGGAGTTGATGCCATGAATGAAGTCTATCATTAATCATCTGAGGTGATCCATACGGCATTGTGATGGTGATGTGGTGTACCTGCATGAACAATGAAAGTTTCTTTTGCACCACATCTGTAATTGTCATGCATGAATTTCCAGGAGAGAAGGTAACACGTTGCGTTCATCCACCAATTTTACCAACAGAAGAAAGAAGAAGTGACCTAAGAAAGGAAGCAAGGCCTAAGCAGCAATGGAGTAGGTCATTCTCAACACTTATATTAAGAGACATAAAGCATTTGACAAGGTTTTGCCATACTGGCCAGATTGAAGTCTACCACAGTCTTATGTTGAAGTATTGTCCAAATAACCAAGAGTTCGCCCATGACCAAATGGTAGCATGGACACAGCTGGTAGCAATAGATCACAACAGCAGGTAAACACCAGAGGAGTACAAGTTGTCCAAAAGCAAGAAAATCATGGGTCAGTAGGAAGTCCTACAAATGGGCGAGTGAATTTAATGGAAGCAACAGTGCAGCGGAAAATAGATTAGGGCAGAGGACAGCCATTATATCATCGATTTCGGTATTGATTTTATTGGAGTTGAAATAATGTTGCTATACGCCAAAAGAAAAAAGCTTTACTGTGGTCTTTGCAAGATACACAGAACAGAGACTTCAATGCAACTTAAATATATTAGACACTCTTTCACCCACAGTATTACCAGGAATGATTGGTAAATGTATTTATCCAGTATCCAGTAGTTCCTTTGTTTTTCATGCAACTTGAGGCCAGTTTTTATAGGCATTTCCGCCCAGACTGTACCTCTTTCAGTGGTGTATCGTGGGAGAGGGGGTCCACACTTTATTGTCATCCCTAGGGAGTATTTTACCGATTGCTTTGTTCGTCATTCTACATCGATTTTTATTGCATTGTGTTTTGTTGCATTCACTCTTATTTTTTATCCCCTATTACGTATTTATTCGTTTATTGGTGATCCGTTTCGCTAGGATTGCCCTGATAATCACTTTTGTGGCCTTGTGTGCGTGTCTGTATGATTTCCAGTGTTTCCACGTATTATTTCTTCTGTGATTTTTTTGGCTTGGCCGATTTCCCTCGAACTTGGCAGGTAGGTCACACCTACATCCTAGTTATTAGGAAAAATCTGTAAAAAAATTGGTCCACTGTTGCCATAGAAACAGCCAAAAAACTTTTTGGATAGCTTCGCGCCAAATGTATCTCTTCCTACAAATTTGGAATAAAACACCTAATAACATAGCTCAGCTTCAGTGTGGGCATAAATTTACTGTATTTTTATGTCTATTTTCATTTCAGAGAAAATTGACATGAAAGTTGGGGTAACTTTTTCACCAGCAATGGCTTTTAACTGCTCTGTGATTTTTTTGGCTTGGCTGATAGGCAGGTCGTACCATCACTAATGGAAAAAAAACTTGGCCCACCGCTGTCATGGACACAGCCAAAAACTGATTTTTGAATACTTTCGCCCCACATTTATTACCTCCTACCAGTAATAATAGTGTTCAGATGATCATGCTTTTTATTTTGGCTACGTTGCGCACTGGTAAGAGACCACCGGCGCGACATAGTATCAACGTAATCCCAACGCAACTTTGAAATTTGAATG
Organism: Saccoglossus kowalevskii; assembly: GCF_978046115.1. Lineage (NCBI taxonomy): Eukaryota > Metazoa > Hemichordata > Enteropneusta > Harrimaniidae > Saccoglossus > Saccoglossus kowalevskii. The sequence goes on from NC_140642.1 coordinate 27,076,226, forward strand.
AACTGTATATGCTGCCTTCAATCATAGAGGTATATGCTTCAATCTAAAAAAATATCGCAAAACGGTTGGAAATAATAAATTTTATAATAATATAAAGTAACTTCGCAATGGTTTTAGTTATAAACCAATGTTATCTTCACGTTCATGTCCTATTATGACAACTTGTTGCATGCTTTTTGAGCGAAGCGGATCGCCAACCAGCCTTCCGCTTGTTCAGTTATGTTTTATTTCCATTTATTTTTGCCAGTTGTTTGACTCTGATGAATTGTCGAAACGTCAGTAGAAATAAAATCTTAAAGATTAAGTTCTGGTTGACCTGATATATCGTCCAATTTATACCATTATGTTATTTACTTCTGATATTATGCTATGTGGATTCCGTGAAGTGTGCCCACAAAAGATCATTTGCAAACCAACTTTTCATGTTTCTGAGGTTTCCATACTTTCCAAAGCGGCAACCAGTAAACAATCCAAAAAGGATAAACAGGTCACCAAAACAATAAATCTACATTTCTTGTAAATGCCAAATGAAGGTGCATACTGATTCCCAAAAAATGTTGGCTGAATATTACTCCTAAGGTTTTGTATTCGTTGTATATTAGTGACAAAAATATAATTTATACAATGGAGGCCTCACAACTGGATGCCTCTCTAAACCTTTACTTGGTCATCAATTATTGTAATCATAATCCAATTCTTAATATGCAATCCCATTTATTTCTTACAGGAGCTAAGCATTAAATTTAAAGGGTGCTTTAGATTTGAAAAGACAGGGACAGTCATTTCAGGCCCTAATGACATTTGGTAGGGCTGTCTTTGTAACAAAGGAAATGGTTAATCAGTTAATTCAGGCAAGTAAATCGCCAACATTATTTAGATTGTCTATCAATTTCAAAAATAAATAGCATTCATAGATCGTATTTTTAGATACTACAGCAAGCCAGGGTTGATTAAATTGTGGCCCCCAATGAGGCCGACGGCCAGCTGTCTTATTTATCAAAGATGGGACTTGTTGATTACATAATAACAGAGGATGCAGATCTACTGGTTTTGGGAGCACCAAAGGGAATTCTGTTGTTCAAATTGACGCTATGCTGGATTTGTGTGCAGTGCTGAGAACCACATCTCATCAATACCAGGTCATGATTGAGATCCTTATTGTGTACTAAGAACCAAAATATATTTTCTTGTTTTTTGTATGAAGACTATTTACTACACCTGGCAATAAATTCAGTCCTAATAAATTACTACTTACCTTATACTTATATACCATTATAATTATAATACCTTATACTGTGGGTTATTTCATTAAGTTAATCGTTGCAGGTTATTTATACATGGGACAGGTACAGTGGTTGTGGTCATTTGATGATTTCAAAAATTTTTCAGCATTTTGGCTGGCTGTGATTATTTTATATCCATTCCAGGGATCGGTATTGCCAATGCAACACAGTTTTTGGTACTGGAGGTATTGGTACAAAATATATTATAAACGTAATTTGACTTCTTAAATGATTTGGTACCCATGCCTGGGCATGGATTATGGAGAAAATCTGAACACCATTAGCTGGAGTGTATCCTTTTCTAGAGTGCAGTGGTTGGTTGGCTCTAAGATTATGTTACATTTCCATAGTTTTGTATGTATGGGGCCCTAGGGCCCTTGAGAATATAACACATTATTTTCTTAATGAATATCAGTAAACCAGTTGATGCAAACACATACTGGCGACAGCAAGTTTCTTAAATGCAACAGGTAGAGAAAACATTATTTGAAATGCAATGGTGACTTCCACAAGCTGAAAGGAAAGTGGGTTAGAAGTGGTCAATGTACCGTTAACTAGAGTTGACAACAAACAAGTTGTTGTTTTACTGAAAGCAGATCAAGCCATGGCAGTTATGGCAGGCTTGTGATATTTCTGTCACTAAACAATGTGAAATGCAAATTGACGTATTTTGTTCTTTGGGAGTGGGATTTCATTTAAAAGGGTTGTCAGATAATTTGAGTGAAATTTCACTGTTTAGTGTTTAGTTCACCTTGCAGATACTGATGACAATGCCATTTCAATTACATCACACAAGCTACCATTTTAGAGTAGTGGGTGTAACCAGAACATCCAAGAGACAGGCAGTTTTAGAACATCTACACAAAGATAAGGCCAATGTATAATTGATGATATATTTTTTAAAGTAGACTGGGAGACACCAGGTTTCCATATGCGGCTGTCCATTATAAAGCAAGGATCCTAGGATGATGACGTTAACAAATCATTAAGAGTCTGTTGATAATTTTCTAAATTCAGCTATTAAGGTAGCAACGAGAGAATACGAAATTTATATTCTCAATGGTCCAATGAGGAACAGGCATCCCACAAAATTATTAAAACATTTTGCGTTGGAGATGGGGATTTGTTCATAAGAGAATCCACCATTAATTCTGCAAATAGAAGCCAGAAAATAGTGGAAAATGTTATTTTTTTTCTATTTTTTGGTTCCTTTGGTATACAGGTGTTGTGTAATCTTCGAGGTCACATGTGTATTGGTACTAAAGGGCTTTTGTGATAGTTGATGGCCCCAAATGTTTTCCAAAAACTTCAAGGTAATTGCATGTATATGGGTGCTATTCAATATTGGGGTCTGTCTTCGGCATGGTTGCTTGCTTCTTGGGCTCAAAAGGTTTCCCCCCCAAGGTCGCATGTTTCCTGCTTACATATTTGTATATTTATTTTACATAAATATTTTTTTACAGATTTGTAAAACTGTACATGTTAATAACGTATTTAGGAGATAGTTTCAGTTACATGGTGGGTGGAGGTGGAAATTGTTATATTTCACAAAGGTAATTATCCCTTATAGTTCTTGTCCCTCTTCGCGGCAGCTGATGATCGCAATTCGGTACATCAATACCGGGGTGGGCAAAACAAGAGATTTTGATTATATGTATTTTCTGTGTATCTTTCAGTTGGTCTCTTGTAGTATTAGAATGGCATTAATAATATTACAAACATCTTTACTAATACGTAACATATTTTCCTGTAAGAGGAAATCAAAGAAAGCTTAGATGTTTAATGGCCGTATTGTTTCAGTCCCTTGCAATTTACCATGTAAATGTCACTGGATAGAGCTGACACCTGTTTAAAGCGGCCAGCGGTCACGTTAAACTGTGTTAATTGGCCGCTATACCAGTCACTAGCCACCATAAACAATGGATAAAAAATCAACAATGACCGAGAACAATAAGGAACACGTTATATTTTTCAGGATTGTAGGTATAAATACAAGTCCTATTTTTTGTCCAAATAAGTATAAATACAGAGTATAAATATTGGCAATATTTGAGCTGTAGATAGGGTACTTTATTTGAATATAAATTGATCTATATGCAATACCTAATATCCCTACTCGATTTTTAAATTGTTCACCGATCACCTACAGCGACGTTTTTCACGTAGCCCACGCAGATATAAACAGTAAAATAGAGGGTGTAATTCCATTAATAACTACATGCTGTTTTTGCACATGTGTACTAAATCGAATAAAAGTGTTATCTTGTCTATATTTGATATAACCATGGGTTTAAAAAATTGTAGTATAGTATATAATGTTATGGATTTTGTCAAAACATTGGTATAATCAAAGAAAGCTTAGAAAGAACTCCCGTGTGCTGAGAGTATTGGAGACACATTAAAAATTAATTCAAAATTACTTGAACTTGAGATGTTGATGGAAACGCAAAAAACTAATTATGCAAATAAGGTAACTAATAAGGTCTGCACAATGGACCAAGTTTCATTGAAATGTGATTAGAACCAAAAAAATATTAATTACTATGCTAATTAGAAAATTAATATGAACAGATTTCAACCCAAAATTAATCAGACTGTTTATTGTCCTAAAGCATGTATGTACCAAATTTTATTCAAATGTGATGATCAATACTTGAGATATCAGTATTAATTAATTAGGTGATTAAGAAGCATAAATGTTTACCAAAAACTAATATGGTGTATAGTCCTAGATTCATTGAAATTTGATGGGTACTCTTTAAAAGTTTCATTGTAATCCAATGAGTGGTTTTCAGACATCAGTGCAACAGCCATAGAACGAAAAAATTAACTAATTATGCAAATTAGGTAATTAATAGGCACAATTATTTATCCCAAAATTAATCAGGTCTCTGCATAGTCCTAGAATATCTGTCGCAAGTCTCATTGAAATGTGATGATTAGTACTTGAGATATCAGGTGAAAAGCTGAAAATTAACTAATTATGCTAATAACGTGATTAATATGCACAAATATTTACCCATAAACTAATGAGGTATGTGCACAGTTCTCAAGTAACTATGTACCAAGTTTCATTGAAACGTGATTATTACTACTCAAAATATCAAAAGCTGAAAATTATTTAATTATGCAAATTAGGTAATTAATATGTACTGATATTACCCTAAAAAACAATCAGGTCTGTGCAGTGTCATCTATGTACCAAGTTTTATTGGAATATTATGATTAGAACTTGAGATATAAGTGGAAAAGCCGAAAATAGATTAATCATTATGGAAATTAGGTAATTAATAATATTAACAGATTTTTACTCAAAACTTATCAAATCTGCGTATTGGTTCAGAGCATTCATGTGCCAAGTTTCATCAAAATCCAATGAGTGGTTCCTCAGATATCAGTGTAACAGTCTTGGAACAGCTAAAAATCAGTTAATTATCATTCAAATTAGGTAATTAATATTCATAGGTTTTTACCAAATCCTAATCAACTCTGCGCATTATATGTATCAAAATGTGATTAGTGGTTCTTGAGATAATGGTGGAACAAAAAAGTGACATACAGACATGGTAACTGCAAAGACTCCCTTTTGTGTTTCGCACACAGGAGTAAAAAATACACACACATTTGTAGGCTCAGTGGCACTAAACCTCTACCCGATTTTAGGTCTGATGCCATGTACTGGAATATGTTGCCCGCCACTTAGTCAGATATACAGTAAAATACAATGCACGAGATTCACTACAAATTATTCACCATCATTAACTATTAACTATATTTCAATGTAAGCGCAGTCAAATATGCATGATGTCCTCGAGTTTGCACCTCCTGATTTGGGGGTACATCCAAGGTAAAGTTTGGTATTTCAACATTGTACTACAATTTATTTTTATCAGTACTGATATTTGCATGTTGCCTAAAACCAGCGAGTTATAACTTTAGATAAGTGTTATACACCATTGATAATCACCCCAACCCGAATGTCAAGTTCATATTTAACCCTTTCTTTGCATAAATTGATCTTAACACAATTTGTATTTAATGTTTTATGATTGATTTGAATCAAAGTAAGATGCTTTAAGTCTTTATGGCATTTGTCATACCAGAGTATAGCATAGATGTATAAATAAGCTTGTCCCAATTTTACAATAATTGGAATGAACTAAAAAATGCGGACTGATCACTTCCAGAAAACATTGAATATTTGTTTTTTGTCATCAAGTGAAAATGCCACAAAAATGCCCTAGATAATAACAACGTTTTGATTAATTCCTTGTGATGTAATTCTTAACCATGTATATGGAGCCACGTTACTGCATAACAAGACACGATAAAGAAATATGTTTTGATTGGACAAACAGAACTGCAATTTTTCATTTGTGTTGTACCAATTTACTGTTGACCGATTTAGTTCATTGCTATGTGATTGAGGAAAGGTTACCTTGAACATATGTTAAATATATGAACAACGATGGAGTCTTTAACAAATTGTCAATGGAAAAAGTAAATGATAATAGCTCAACAAAGGCACGTTTCATAGACTGGATTTCAATTAGCAGGCCCTGATTTGGTGGTTGAGCTTAGATATGACAAACCGTGTAAACGCACCAGGGTCGAAATCAAGCCCTTCATCGCCTTCTTCACATTATGGCATCTCGGTAGTCGATATTGTTTATAATTTCTGTGCAGAAAACTGTAGATGTTTGTTGGCGACAATTTGCACAAATCATTTTCTGCATTCTTACTTATCTTCAATGTGCTTATCTGTTTCTCAATTAATGTATGTTCTGTCCATGAAAGGCAATCTCAATCTATATTCAGGATGTGTTGCTGTCTAGATTCAAAACAAATTCTCAAATAATGATATTATATCAAAGTGAATGAGGGAGCTGTTGTACCTCATTGACCTGTGATGATGTAAAAGGAGTCGTAAAGTGGAGCAATACATTTCAGATTGTTTGTCACTCAGACACCATGGTACTAATTTGTCAGAAAAATATGTTGGTGCCAAAAGCCCAAGCATTTATCTAAAGTAAAATCCACTGCAAGTTCTCATTATCCATACCAACCAAGTGGGTGTTAATAAATAAACAGGCTGTGATGGCATACAGTACGAGGAGTGCTTCACATGAACAGTATGTTGTGTATAATTTGTCAAAACAGAATGGAAATTCAAATGTTATGTGGGGAAGAACTTTGTCGTCCAGTTTAGTGACTTTTTACAAGTACAATAAAGAACTATTGTCGTCATCACTGCGCCAATTCTCTTCATTCATTGTGTAATAATTAAGCTTAAATTGCAGTTATGGAGTCATATAACCCACAAATTTTAGCGAAGAGCCAACAAGCTGTTCTACCTCTAAGCAGGTGTACTTTCAAAAATCTCAATAATTTAATTATGTACATGTACGTTGCTGTTGATTACAGGCGTTTGTCTTCAGCTAAAAGATATTGCTTCAGCGACCATGGATGTTCTTAAGCCATTGCTTTCCGGTTCGTGAGTAATTAATAATGTTAATTTGTGAGAATTTAGAAAGGAATATGATGCGAACAGTGTAAATCGTGTACCAAGTTAAAGTAGCATAACAATTTGTAATTAAATGAAGTCTGCATTCAGAGACTGACATGCATTTATGGATCTCCAGTTACCAAATCAAATGACTGCAAAACCATATATATATATTTATAAAATCCTTCCATATTATTTTATGTATGGGAAGTTCAAGTCGTAAGTTGTCAGAGTGTCCCATTAAAATCTCAAGAACAGTCAGTTTATTATAATATAAATTAGTTCATGTGTTCTTTGTATTTCTCAGACCTGATTAGGTTTGTGGTAAATAAGTACATTAGACTTCTTGCATGATTGTTGAAACTAAATTGGGAACATCCCATAAACGGCATAGGCATAAGTTAGGCATATATATATATTGTATTGCTTTTTGAAATACTAAAATTCAATTCATTTTATAATTGCAGATCCGTATATGGTAATCTGTATATTTGATTTTGATATTTTATTAATCGATTTCTCACACATTTGACATACGTGATGCAATATAAATTACATGAGTAGTCTTGCATTGTTTTCTAGATATACATAATTGTGTTGAAATATTATAAATACCGGCAGATACTAAATTATAGGTACACAATACAAATACCATGATCAGTATTGGTTTGAATGAATTTTAAGGGGAATATATACAGGTTAACAGATGTTTACTATTGTAATATCTCACAAGAAACAAGAAAATGCCACCGTTTGTATCACTAAATATTGCATAGTGAATTTGTATACCATCTAGTGAACCCATCAGCTAGCGTGGAAGACTTCTGTGTTGCTACAGAACCACAAAATATAACAGTGTTTCTACAGTGTATTATAATGGTTGTTTCTGACCAATAATTTCTATAAACAAATAATATTAAAAGTGCAGTAAATTTTCCGCCTGAAACCCAAATCTGTTTTTTTTGTTTTTCCTAACTGCAGAGCTTGGAAGCTGATGATATCAGGAATGATAAATTAACACTATTTCTTACTCGAATGTTTGGAATGCATTGAAAACAATTGGATCAGGTTTTACAGAGTACTGATAGGCAACAAAGCTCATAATATGACCATACTCTTCCGACATAATAATAAATCAGTTTAGTTCTGAAATAAAAAAATCTTGAATTACAAGCATCACGCCAACACATTGCAAATAATGTAACATCCATGAAAAGGTGAAACGGGAATTTGCAAATAAGGAGCGGATTCTTCTTATAGGTGATCAAACACAAATGTATCCATAGACACATGATTTCATTGACGGGAGGCAGTTCATAAATTAAACGTGGTCTTATCTATGTAAGTTATGAAGCTTGTACATTTTTCATCATGCTCGAGCAAGAATGAATCAAGTTGTTAACTGTTAAAAACTTGATAAAATTCCAGCTCATATCCAATGCTACTGAGCAATTGATCAACAATGATAACATCTATATCATCTTTGCTGGTATATACATAAACTATCCAGGAACCACTTTCAACACCATGGCTATAAAGATTTTCTTCAAGCATCTTGTCAAACTATACATGAGAATGGGAGCAGGACAATTTTTTAAAGACAACAGAAAAGACTTACAATGAAAAAAAACAAAGACCCATAGAGCTAAGATAGCTGCAAAGACTGAAAAGAAAATGAAGCAAGACCGATCAGAAAGAAGGCAAGTTAAACGCACATCATCGTTTGCATGCAATGCTCACTCAGCAACCAGACATCGTCAACAGTTCACAATACACCAAAATGCAGCTCCTCGTTTCGGCAGGTGCAAACAATGTCACCGTCTCACATCGGTTGAAGAAGAGTGAGTAAGGAAGATGCCTCAAAGAGAAAATACTTTCTACAGACCATTTACCTACTCATTGTGTTGTAACAGCATATGAGGCAATTTCAGTAAATACCTGATCGTTTTTTGATGATAATACGCAAAATTTAATCAGGTATTTTAATGTTCTGTATGTATGGTTCTGCAGAAAAAGGTAGCTTGGATGTTGGAACTGGATTTTCATATAATGCGACACGCCGAAAGGACAGGAAATCCTTATTTCAATTTCACATTTCAAACAAGCAGAGATTAGTACCACGACGATGTATGTCTCTCGCTAAAGAAGCATGGCTACTGTTAAAAATAAACACACTTCTGTCACCGAAAAAGTCAGTAATCATGTTATTTTAAAAACAATACAAACGTGCTATGTAACACCTCCCCTCTTTAGACGATGTGTCTATGATTAGTACGACTCAACACAATTAGAAGAAATGTTGTTCTGAAATTATTTTCTTTTACTATTTGAATCACAAAAAAAACAGATGTTGGTGATTAGCATTAAACAATGGCGCCCTCTTGTGGCTAGCTGATGTGATAAACGTTGTACAAAACGGAGTCTTCTGAAGCAAGTCTAAACTGTATTGTACAGATGATGCCTGTAGCACTGCTATCGGATACATTGTGTTAACGATTGATATGTGATAAACATTGCTCCACATTGACTGGAATCAAGCTTGAAGGATATTACACGTGTATATGAATCTATTTTGTTACAGGTATGATGTATCCTGGAGCATTTAATATCTAGTGTCATCAAACCACGCGTCCTTGTCCAGTCACCAGTGTGGATTTCAATTATCATGCTCCACCATCAAGCAAAATGATGATAAGCCAGTAAGTGTACATGTATACATTTTATACAATTCCATAGAATACAATGTTAAGGGGAAAATAGCATTTTTTAAAACCCAGATTGTTGAAATAATTGTGGAAAACATAAAATACCCTTTCATTCACAGTATACAATTTTTGCAGCCTATGTCGCCAAACTACAATTTGAGATATGACATAATATCTGTGCAATAAATATATAAAGAGGAGACGTCATTGACGCCAGTTCATGCTGTACACGGTAAATAAACAGTAAGAAACATTTGACGGATATACAATGTTCCAAGGTAAATTGATAGGGTAAGTTTCCATTATGTATATATTTTGCCGTCCACTGTAAAAACTATATACATATACAGTAACTAAACATTTTTCCTTGTTTGTCAGGTTGCACCAAAATTCAAAATAATATCTGGACCGAACAAGTAAAACAGATGACGCTAACCAAATACATTGTAACTGATGCCTCAGCAGCTATAGAAATGTCCACTTGGTGCTCGCGTGATTTAATTAAAGGGATGAGTTATAGTATGCAAAAGAATATACTAAACTTTTTCAAGAATGTGATACAGCGATACAAAGAAAACCATTATTACATGTATCAATGACGTTGGTCTTACATCAGAAGAAGAACCAGATATACCTCAAAATAGGATCATCTCGGGTATATATATATATATATATATAATCTGTCAATGGAAAGTTAACATGTCATTGTATTGCATGTCAATACCAAATGCATGCATTCCCCACCAGTGCCGTATTCTGATGTTCTTCTTGTGCGATGAAACAGACGTCAGCGACCATAAGACGTACAATGACCCTCAACATGATGGTACAAAATTACCCTGAACAAATGAAGCTTCTACGTCTAACGTGACTCAGTTTTGTGCTTCAATCAAACAAGAACATCTTTCAGAGGATGGTGGCAGGTTAAAAGATTTCCTACTTCAACAAGACCTTGAGGTAGAACTTATTAATTTCAACAGTTTCTGTGGTGTTGAATGCCAGGCCGGAAGATTAGTTGTATTATGCTTTATTTGAGCTTTCTATCGTTTCCTATGTTATCTAATTGCCACTTCTTTCCAGACGTGCCAAAACTGTATATATATACATGTATAAGTACATATAATTAAGTTGGCTTAATGAATTCCCACTAGCATACAGAAAAGGTTTGTTTTATCATTGAATAATACATTGCACAAAGCATTGTCAGTTTCATTATTGTTTTATAATTTTTAATAAAGTAACTTTTGCCACACTAAATGCATCATCGTTTACTTGCATTTGGACCACATTCAAGAAATTTGATATCAGCAACACTTGCAGCATGCAAGCAATGTATTGATGAAATCATTGAACAACAGATGCAACCTCATGAACACATGCTTTTTTGTAATAAAAGCATAAAACAAACTATATAACTGACCTGAAAGATTACTGTATACTATATAAGCACATGGCTCATTATATATTCTAAAAACCATATTTTGATAACCAAACCATAAAAATACATGGCACAGATTATTCAAACTACTTGATTGTCTATCATGTGACATTAATTATGAAACAGAATCCTGTTAGCATGGTCTTTGCTGAAGCCGCTTCAATTTCTAATACTTTTTGTCTGTTTTCCAGTTTAAAAAATGTGAGCTTGCTGGAGCCTTCGTCCCTTGTCTATTTCTTACACTAGATACCAGCTGATACATTCCCCCACTCATACAGTCTGTGTACTGTTGATTGTAGTTCTGGAGTCCCTGGATTTTCACACGACATGTCTGTTGCCGACTGTTTTGCTATGAAGAAACTCAGGTTTCACTTTTCATTGGAATGTGCCATTTTCAAAATTAACTTGGCAAAGACAAACTAAATGGATAGTAATATATAATAGAGAAGAGCGATGCGATGTTTCTTAATTGTCATTTGCATAAACGTAAGAAAACAGAAAACTCGGTACATCCCAGTGAGATCACACATGTATAGGCTGACTCAACTTCTTTTGAACCAGTAAGAGAATTTATCAGTGAGAAATTGTGTGCTGTTTAGGTCAACTCAGCATATAGGACTAACACGCGAGCTTAGAGGTGATCTGCATGATGCCAATGGTCAATTTGGGTTTGATGACACCATGGATTTAGTTAGAACACGCTCTTTTTAGGTACAAAAAAGTCACCCACTGCTAGAACAGTTACCACAGAACACAAAATTGTTTGCATCGACCACCTATAATTGGAATGTTCCATAATTTGTTATGAAAGCGTGTTGGTTATTACAGATCACTTTTCAAAATACGCTCAGGAATGTGGAACAAAAAACTAGACGGCAAGCACTGTGGAATAACTTCTCTTGTAATTATGTTATCTGCATGAGACTACATTGATGAGTGAGAAATTGCTTCAACCATTCATTGGCAAACATGCTCAGTACTTTAGATCCATCCGTGAACCTGGGGCCCCAAGACACGTGCATACAATTGCACGTCATATTATACTGCCAACTTTCAATGTAGATCGAAGTCATCTCCATGTAGTTTGTTGGAGATTCAACATGATAAATGGGAAAAAGCCAAATCTTCCCATGTTATCAAGTGTGAAGAAGGCGATAGAATACATACTGTACACAGAAACCTGTTAAAGCCCAGTCCTTTTCTCAGTGCAGTTGCACAGCATGTGTTTGAGGTTTTCACTATCAATGAAATAGATAGGCGATTCTGATGATTCTTTTGCAGTGCAGTACTTTCTTAAAGATTATTAAGGTGATACAGGTATCCCAGCAGATGCACCTGGTTTAGATTTCTCCATTAATTCACTTATTCGTCCAATTATGGCGTCAGTACATACATAGATTAAAATCATATGTGGCAGTTTTGAACATCAACATTTCCCCCTCGCAAATATTATTAAATCTTTATTGCAGGATATAAGGTAGAAAAGTTCTTGCACCCCATATTAAAAAAAAACTACGTTTGTTATATATATATATATATATATAACAAACAAAGAAAAAAAACTTATAAATAAATTCATTGTTCTAGCGTAGCTGAGCATATACATATGTTTACGGTACATAAAACTTTGAACATAAATGCATGTCAGATGATAAAAGCACTGCAACGATCCTATATATCTATTTCAGTTAGACACGTCTAAAAGCATCAAATGTAGGGCACAAACATGCCGCTAGCACTACAGTCCCTGGGCTGGCCCAGGAATAAACGAAATTCATCATACGCAACACTGTGGTCATAAATACTATGTTGAAACCAAAGCTGTAAACATAAGGTTCAAATATATTGTAATCTGTCGTTTTATGTCCATGTCACGGGGTAGGCTTGCATCCGACCACAGATGTGATAAGAGGACGCCCCGATCTCGTGTTGTGGGTTCTTCGACACCCTACTCATTAAAATATCAAAATAAGCCAGCTGATTAGTTGATTGTCCCCTGTATAAATTATTATCGTACCAGACCCGCTCGCACACAACTAAATGCAAAGTAACATCGTAAAAGATGGTTTAATTGTACAACCGGTTTATGATATCAATAGTACACAGATATGAATTCACCGTACAATAAGAGAAATTAACACTAATGTCAGGGCAGGACAAAGCAGTGGCGTCCCGTAGATAATCCATATACTTACACCCAAACCAGGATGATTCATAATGGGCAACGCCTCCTTTACGTATCGAACGACGCCGCTACTTAACTGTGCCGATAGGCGCGCAAAACTTTGAAGCAGAAAACGGGCTGTTATAAAATACAATGAAACTAATACTGTTACAATTTCAGAGCACCTGCAAATAAAAATACTGTAACAATAATTCAGACAATAAATTACACAAATAATTACCCAAATAACATTCAAAACACAGCCAATGGTCCCTAGACTAATGTGCGTGTAACGAGCGTGATATAAATTACCGGCTTCTGTCGGGCTATAGTAGAAAACGTTGCTACATGTAGATTCAGTTCGATACCCAGGCCTGGTTTCTCGTAGAATACTTTGTAAAACTCGTGTCCAACACAGAAGTTCTGTAGAACTGCCCATAGAAAAGGAGTCTAGTCTGCCACTGTCTCTACACAACGTCCGTCGACTAGGCGAGTAACCTACACACCACGTGGGGATGGACTTATTCTCCCCGTTCACTCACATCACAAGACTGGCTCTGGCTGCTTCCGAGTATCGTAGTGTCCTTCCCCACGGCTGCATCTACCTTGACCTTTTATAACGTCCCCCACCTGGAATCATTGTCACGACAACAGAATTGAAATCCGCACATAAGTCACTGGGCACCATCATTCTCGGTAATCACTTAGCAGGTGGTTACAATGAATATCCAGCACATGTATGGCACGCGTCTCTTGTGAATGGAGTTTCGACATGTGTAAGTGTGTCAAAATCTACTAGCTCGGCTGTGAAATAATTCTACTTTTGGCTGTAATCTAATATAATATAATACCTTTTCTCCAAATACTAAATTTAACCCAACATGTATATCATAACGAACCTTGTGACAGTCCTGTCCTCAGCAACGACACCATGACATAAAAATAAACGCAGTGGGAGGGTTATTCATTTATTTGTTACAATGTTATGTTAAATTGATTTGTTACAATGTTGTTTTCAACAATAATCAATACGTTCTTGTCTAAAGGAGGTGGAACAAATGCTTAAGATCCACAAATGAAGGTGAAGAAAATTCTTGAAGTAAGATGGTTCACTTTTTATGACACTCTACAAACGGTTTACAGGTCAAGGGATTCTTTAATGACTGACATGGTATATAAACAGTCGCAGGTGGAGTCCATTATTCAAATAAAGACACTCTCACTCACATCAATAACGAACAGTGACCTAAAGCTCTACAAAAACAGAAAACATTGCATTATATTTTCTATTTTTCAAACGTAAGTGGCGCCATAATTGTTCAGGGTACCATAAATAAAAATAGTAGTGAATTGGACAGATAGACTATTTACTTTTGCCGGATAAAATGGTTTCAAAAGCGTCGTGTCTCGAATTTCCAGGCACTGTAAGCTCCACCCACATCGTTTTCAAAATGCCTACTTTGTATACGAGGTGAAATAAACGCCACCAGTGCGCTGTCTCATGTCAGAGAATACAATGGAATGAATTACAGGAAAGAAAACACAGACGAGCTTCTTTGCAAGTTGGGCATGAGGTTGTCAAAACCAGAGAGAATATAAAGTGTCTGTCTGAATACACATACGGTGGTTGAAATCAACTTGTCAAAGATAAACAGCATTAATAAGCCGTTCCTAACAATTTTGCCTGTAGTTATGATATAGATGCAATCGATGTACCTTTTATTCAACAACCTTTGCCCACTCTACTCACCAGGAAAAGTCCACACACTGGTGTGTGGTCGGTCGACATTCTTATTCTAATCAAACCGTGTTCAATATAGAAACGCTTGGAATAAAATGCGATGCGCATTGTCATGAAAAACATTCAACGAATTGTTGACGCCTTCCACATGACTGGTATTGAGCGTTTTTCTAAATACATAATTGTGAATAAATGAGCGAAAAGGATTCACTGCCGCCGCGCCGTGCTGGTTGGTAATATGTTTTATTTCCGGCTAGTAGAGAAGCACCACAACATGTCGACGTTCACGTACAATTTCGTATGCGAAATGAGTACAGACAGAGTACATTTTGTGAAATTGCTCGGCCAGGTTTTGCCGTTTCGGGCCAAATTGATATATATCCGTTAAAAAAGCACATTTACGCATTCTTGTGTTTGACTAGACCGGCAGATTTTGAGCAGATTCACAATTCTTATTTTCTCTGACCAATGTCTGTGAACGACTACAATTCAAATTCAAATTATTACAGTTCTCTTAGTTGTCTGAGGTAAAAAGTGATCGCTCAGAGACCAGAGATTTACTCTACAAAAATGTATGTCTGTGAATATATTTATAGAACATTGTAGAATAGACCGCCTCAATTTAGAATCAACTGTGCATACTAGTATACCCGACTTAAATTCGGATTCCAACAAACTGTCTCGTCACCAGAAATACACGCAAAACACTGATGTAACCTTCACGATCAACATTATGAAGATTGTAAGGGACGACGTCAAAAGATCGATGTCGGATAAAAAACTTATTTTCTTTAGTTTGGGGGTGGGGGTTTTAACCTCAAAAAGTTTCCATCCTACAAAAACGATTTTATTTTTTAATGAAGTCAAAAAAATCTTGGAGTATTTGTAGTTCGTTTTTTTTCTATCCAATCATGGACAGAAATAACAGAAAGGGGAAAAAAACAGAAAAATGGTTTGGTTCGAGTGTAAATCTGTGCGTCAAATGAGGTGCATTTGTAAAATCTTTTTACACCCACCCTACAACCAACAGCTATGCAATACTACTGTCCGATTATCAATTTGTATGTAATGGTGAATGTAGTCTGACGTCATGACCAATATTTATCAATTAAGTTTCAGTGGGGGGTAGGGGGGTTTGGAAAAAAACTAAAGGAATTATTTTTTTTATCCGACAGCGACAGAGTATACGTTCAGAAAATAATAACATAAACTTGCGTATTTATGTGTACACATCACGCCGACAAAGGAATGAGACCAACCAAAGCGCGGGAACACTGCTAGGGCAATGACAACCACAATCTATACACATAAACAAAAGATTGGAACTATCTACATTTAATGAGCCATTGACAGTTGCTGTCGTTGAATGGTCAGTCAAATTAGAATCCTAAGCTCCACCCAGCCCATGGAGGCATTTAAGTGTTCTTGTGACGTTTTGGGGACTACCTTATTGCATGCGTCAGAATACATACTTTTGTAATGGTGTTATATGTCACCTGATCACCCGAGTGTATTGATATATAAAAAGTAGTGCCGTTGGTGTAACTGAAAATGGCTGAATAAACAAGAAGTTAAGTTTGAAAGCTCTGGAAATTGTGTGGGAAAGTGAAGAGAATATTAAAAAGATAACTAATACTGTTACCCTTCTAACTAAAGATTGTCGGTGCAAAAAGTTACCAACTTGCTATAATCGGTGCTGCAAATGTTTCAAGAGTCATCGATCTTGTAGCCCAGATTGTCTGTGTTTTGGGTGCAGTAACCCACATTACACAGGTTCTAAAAAAGATGGAGCATGTCCAAAAGCTACTGCGTCTACCCCCCGAATCACATCAGATGAGCAAGAAGCAAACCATGAACTAGCACGAACACTGTTGATGGAAGAATTATCAGAAATAGAGAAAACAAGATTTGAAGAGATTAATACACTTGAGGATGATGCCGATCTTGACGAACTGTTAGATGAACATACATGGATAGAGGAACAAGAAGACAGCGGTACTGGGGATGATGAATATTCAAATGTAGAATCAGACATTTAGTTATAAAGTTGTCAGCAATTGAACCCTCAATCTACAATAGTATTTTGAGAATGTAACCAAATTATGTACATGCATACATTTACTTTGTCCTTCCTGTCTAATGTTATTAATGGTCATTGAGCCAAGAGAGAATATGTTATAATTAAAACATTACTTACCCCCCGGTGTTGAATGGTCTGTCCCTTATTTTAGTTATATTTTAATATTTCATAATGATCATTAAGCCATGATGTGTGGTTATGATTAAAATATTGCTTAACACCACCCAATGTTGAATGAGATGTTCCTTATTGGCAAGGTCACTGATTATTTTTTTAATATTTTTCATAATCGCCATATAGCCATGAAAAAAAGTATATGGCCATAATTAAAAATCTGATTTAAATAACCATTTACCCATGTTTAATTGTTTGTCCACTAATGAGAATGAGTTAAGTGTTTTTGAAATTGTACCAAAAATGTGTACATTGTAATTATATGGGTATAAGTTAAAAAAGAAATTGACAGAAAAGTAGAGGTACACAAGAAAAAAACAAATATTCAACAAGAACTTTTTAATTGCAGTCAATGTTAAATGTGTGGCTTACAAGAAAAACAAAATAATACATGTTGTAAGGCTTGAATACATTTTTCTATGGAGGAGATTTTACTGTAACCCTGGCTGACATTTTCTTAATGTTTTAAGCTGGACCATTAGTATTATTCCAACCAACTGTCCACCATTTAGAACAGCCCATTTAATTTGTAATATTTCTGGAATTCTACATTTTTTTTGACTTCTTATTTAGTCGGTCGATCCTCAGTGAAATATCTTAATTATTGGTTTCACATATACTGGAATGGCACACTTGTGCTCAGCCTACATACTCCCATAAAGTTTTTTTTTACATTCAAACTATCTTTCTGCCATTTAGAACAGCCTATTGAGGTCACAGCAAGGTCACAGTACAATGAAATCTCACTCCGGCTCGATGCCGGATCTCTATCTTTAATTTTGCGCCCTAGCGTTACACTCACTCATAAAAATACAGTAAGTATCTAGATTTTTCGGGTGAATATCCACCTTTCTCTCACCGAAACGTTTTTTTTGTACTTCTGCGGATTTTTGAGAAATTTTACCAGATGTACGTCTTGAATTTCGGACTCTTTCATATGTTCATGTCTTGTAGTAATTTATTTGTTTCTTATTTTGATAATAAAACACTGGGGTGTTACAAACCATTAACTAAAGTGACCATGTGTGTGGACTTTATGTGAAATTTATGTATTTATTGCTTAGGTTTCATCATTGAAAAAAGTTCAACTTCAGTGAAACAGTCGCCGTAGTTCAAAGTGTAATTGTCTTTCCACACTTGACAATGGGTATGCAAATTAGGTCATAGCTGTTCGACTGAATATAGATGACTCCAAATCAATCGTTTAACCAATTAGACTTTTTTAGTTTTCAGCTGGCTTGGGTCTCTGTCCCGTTGCTACCTTGTATCAAATCTCGCAGGTTTTTTTTTTGTATTTCTTGAAAACAGGTCAAGACCCAAATTAAATTTGACTCCAATATGTCGTAGTACACCCTCAGTCCTAATACATTAAGCTCGTATTTTGAAAGTTTAACTGTTATAATGAGAATAAAATAATGAATGGCCACCGTGACAGTATGTAGGGCAGATATATTAATTTAAAATGGAATATAACCGCTATGGCTTTATTACTGGAAGCATTAAATATGGATATTTTTCATAGTCTAAGTGTAAATTTCAAAGATGAAACATGACGTTTTGCCATAATTCCATCTTGCTTATTTGATACACACAAGGAAAAATGAATGGTCGCAATGTGTCACAGATTCATTTGGCATGTTGAAATTGTTAATGATGTGTTTGTATAACAATGTCGGCCTCTCAAAGTTTTTCTGGGCGATTTTGTTTTTCCTCTCTGTGTTGTATTGGCCAATTACAAAACACTGAACTAATTTCTTCATGGCCGAGTACCTAAAATAAACAAGAACAACAGTTTTAAATTAATTATACTATACAATGCCATATATATGGTGTACCAGTATAGAAGACAAACATCTGTCGTACGGGAATGACAAGGAGTTAAAACTTCTTACAGGGGTTTGACCCGAATTGAAAATTATCAGATCAATATAGTCACTAATATTGGGTAATACCATCAGAATCATGAAAATAAATTGAGGACCTTAATTTTTTTTTTCAAGATACAAAAAGTTGTAATGGAGCATAATCAAAGTTTACATTTTTTACACACTGTTTCCATGGTACAATTATTTCTGCACAATTTTGATTGATGACACAATATTAAAAAGAATGGTGTATTATTGATACAAATCATAATGTTTTTCCTAAATATCTCCATAGCCCATCATTAAAATTGCAAAGCACTCAGTCATCGCAACTGTGAATGTGTGATATATTGGGCCCATATGAGTAAGACATATCTTACAACTTGTCATGTTCAGTGCCAGTGGTGAAACAAGGGATCTGACGAACCCCATATAAACACGGAAGTGCACTGACAACGGTTGCTAAGATCGCTGAATCTATCCAGTGGGTGTTCTGTGATACAGAATAGAACATGATCTGATCTGATTTGTGTTCTGCATTTAATATTACATGTACCTTGTTTAATGACTTATTTTATAGCGATATGAGGGAAAAAGTTGGATGAGATTGTTTTCAGATCTGGACTGACATAAATCAAACATTTGTGTTAGATGTGTTGTTTAAGGCTGCTATGTTATCCAACTATTTCAGTAGGAGGGGAGGGGGTGCTATAAAAATGTATTCACTCACCAGTAATTGTATTGGAGAACCCTCTTGTATTACACAATAAGCATCAAATTGTGGTCTAGTATATTTTGTCATGTGTTTCATTTTTAACTCCGCTGTTAACACGTCGGTGCTGTTCATATTACTGATTGTTCATCGTCGTCAACTTTCCAATTTCAACTTCTTCGAAACCGTAAGTCAGAATGTTTTAACATTTGATATGCAAGTACCTTGGATGGTTCTTTCTCAGATTTGTTAATTTCATGTCAAAATCTCAAATTTTAATTTCTGGTGAATATTTTTGTCATTTTTGGTAAAAAATGATATTTTCGACTTCTTGTTAAAAACCTCAAGTCTTATTGCTTTGATATTACATGTGGATTTGTTCATTTCATGATCATATGTTGGTGAAAAGGATATTTTCGACTTCTTGTTAAAACAGCTAGTCCGATTGCTTTTATATTATACATATTGTTCATTTTCTAATGATATATTTAGTTCTTAATTGAAATGTGCATTGCTAACAGCGGAGCTATCTCAGCCGAGAGGCTGCTTGTTTTTCAATGTAGGTAAAATTTGTAGTTCATGGTTTCCACCTTTTGCAAGCAGGGTGAAACATTCGTAATTGTTATTTCACCACTATTTATTTCATTTGTTTTATTCTCCATTAGTTGGTTGTGTCGATAAAAAAATAATTAGCACACCAGTCACATTTACTCGCATCTGGAGAAGCCATGCAAAAGAACTACACTGTTCATGTTTAATATTTTATTCCCATGGTATAGTTTCGTTTTTTATTTGAGTTTGGAATTCACCGATGTGGCAAAATTAACAACAAGGTCCCAGATCTTTGACCTGCATCCGTTTTCAACTGCATGTTTATAAATGAATGTATATATAATATTAACCGAAGGACTGGCATCTTTGCAGATACTACTGTATTTATTTGAAAGGCCAAAGGCAACCGACTGACCCTATGGCAAGGTGAAAACACTTCTGTAAGTATCTATTTAGAATATGACATCAATTCAAAGAAAAGTCAATGTTCTCATAGTGTTAACAATTTAAAATTAATTTTGTTGCAACAGTCTTTGAATCATGTCATTTTTTCGTTAGATGAGAAGAAACATCTTTTAGAAATAAATTATAAACATATAACTGATCTTCCACTCCTCCCAAAATGTACATAATCTGTTTTAATTGTTATTTTACTTCAGGACAATCCAGTCAATAATGACAACGGTCATGGAAGAATACTCTCTACATATTAAGTACTTCGACTGGGGAGAGGTATGGATGTTGAGCATCTTGCTGACTATTTTGGAGTTTCTAGTGCTACAGCCAGCCGTTATTGCAATACCTGCCTGGAGTTTTTGTGCAAGGAGTTAGCGTTTCTCACAAAGTGGCCATTAAGGGATCATGTCCGAGCATCACTACCAAACGCATTCCGGAATTTGAAGAGAACTATTGCCATAACAGACTGTACATAATTCTTTGTACAAAAACATCCCTTCCATCATCGCAAAGGATAATTGGATAATTATAAAACCATATGCATCACAACACCTTGAAGTCTCTGATTGCAATATCTCCATGTGGTACAATAGTTTTTTTGTCAGACTTGTGGTCTGGTTCTGTATCTGATAAGCGCATCATCCAAGGCGTGGTTTTATTGACTATAGGCCATATGATGATGTCATGGCTGACCATGGGTTTTTAATTCGTGAACTGTTTGCTTTGCAAAGAGCAACACTAAATATTCCTCCGTTTGTTTATGGGAAGCAACTTAGTAGCTCAGCTGTGACTAAAACGAGAATTGAAAGTGCTCGCATTCATGTAGAAAAGGCAATTGGACGATTGAAAAACTTTAAAGGGAAACACCCTGGAGAAGTCCAAGAAATTTAAGAATCAGACAAAAATGTGTAATTTGGATAAGGTTTCAGTCAAATAGTTTTCAATAATGAGTTCAATCAATACCAAACAAACAAATTAGTTAACAAATTAGTTACACCTGCAAATGTATGATACAGATACAGTATCCAGATTAAATGTTTAATAGAATGTTAACCGAAGTTCCTGCAAATCCTGTATATTCGCTCGGGTTTAATAATGTAATTTTAATATTGTTTGATATCATATGTTGGTGAATACATTGGTCGCTGATTTATCATAAAATGTTGTTCTTCTGACAAACAAATGTGTTCCTTCTATGAAACTCACTAATACACACATGCACTGGTTGCTTTAGTACAGTCACTACATATGTGTATTAGTGAATTTGATATTGCAGTGTATCCTACAGTTCAAATAGAGTAATACGAAAACAAAGAAATGTAAAGTTACTGTACATTAATTTATTTTATTGAATAAAACTGTATTATAAAACTTGACAATGTGTCATAAATACTGCAGAAGAAATAGTAACTTGTGCAGTAGCAAAGAGTCTGAGCAGTACACACTGCTTGTGGAAAAATCAACTTTTGCACCATGCTGGAAAATACTGATCTGTATACCCAGTTTTGTGTAAATAACCAGATCACACTCAGTAAGTATATTAATAACGAGCTGACCTTGTATCTGCGCATAGTATAGTGAAGTTTCCATAACTTGCCACCTTCCTGCTACAACTTTACAACCTTTATTCTTGGCAGCATCCTTAGGGGACTTCAGTCTGCATGCGCATGGGCACTTGAACTAAAGAAAAATATGTCGGAAAGTTCCATCTGGAATGTTGATGAAAATGACTTAACCACAGATGATAATTGGAGGGGGCATGGGTCCCCATCAGTTTGTTATAAATTATGGTTTTACGAAAATGGTGACATTGCAGACATGGTGAAAGTGCCAAAAGATCAATCGTGTGAGAAAAACACATACACTTAAAAGATATTACAGCAAACACCACAGTACATCGGGTAAACTTTGTAACTATAAAAAAAGATCCAATTATTGACAAAATGAAAGCAGATGGGAAAACAGCGCAACCAAAACAGATTGTGAGGAAGTTGACTGAAAATGTTGGTGGAGTTCTAGGCACAAGTACAGACAGTTGGATCAATGATTAGAAATCGTAAACAAGTTAATAATGCAGTTCATAAAGCTAAGTCCTAGGGAATTACAGAATATCCAGACATGTACCTGCTACAAACAGGCTACAATAGACTGCTTGCTTTGCAGTTCACAGTGGAATATGTAAAACATGTTTCTTTCAGTTTTACTGATAAGAACATAGGGAGTAGGCCAAATACCAAACAAAGCAACATGTGATAGACATTAAAAGGTTTCGTGCTGAGGAGAAGTCTGTTTGTCATTAAAGATACTAACAACCATCTAACTGTTATGGGTCCAATTGCAACACATGTCACCAGAGAAGTGGCTGATTATTTCAATTTTGCTATGAACATCATGAAGAAAAGTGGTATAGATAGGTTACAGGTTTGGGGATCAGATGGTGAAAGGGCTTTGACATGTGTCTTTGGGCAAGTTTATGCACATGAAGACACAATCCACTTACGATGTTTCACTCATGTCACTGGTGATCTTGAAAGGAAATTAACATAACTTAACGTGCGAGAAGCAAGGCGGAAACAAATTATAAAATCTTTATTTGGATATGAATGTAGTGGTGTGAGAGAACCAGGTCTTGTTGACTGTGAAAATACCATTGAGTTTGAAAGAAAAGTTGGAACTGAAAACCAAGTGAGTTTTGTTTTATGAAGATAGGAAACACAGAGTGAAGAATCAGTGATTGATGTCATGTCATAATATGCCGAAACCTGTCCGTGTAAAAGCAGGACTTGGAAACAAATAGGACAACATGAGGAATGAAGCTATAAACAGAATAATCAAAGTTGAGTGTTAGCAGGGGAAAGTGAGTCAGACTGATACTCATGATATTTTATTGAAACGTATTGTGAAATGCCAATATACAGAACTCCAGAAAGCTGTATATGGAACGGGAGAGTATAGAAATACAGGCACTTGGAAGTAAATAATGTGAGATGGGTTCAGATGTCATTGATTCAGCTGTTCTGAAGAAAGTATTAGGTGAACACAGCAAAGAAAGTTCTACCAACGTGCATAGTGCCCAAGGCGTTATACAAGAACATTTGAGTGTTGATAATGGTGAGTGCTGTAGAGACAAAGCTGGGAAGATGAAGATTGCAGTGCATGTGAAATTCTGCTGAAATTATTTTCTCAAACAAGTCATTGTCAATGACACGTCCCCGTTCCGTTCATATTTGAGTGACATATACAATCAAAGCAGATCATGACCGAAATGCACCTGCATATGTACAACACATTGTGCTAAATCTGAACAAAATCCATCCATGCATGACTGAGATCCGGTTCTGGAATTGTGAAAATATGTGATTTTGATGCATTTTCGGCCTTAAAATGGCCATCATTCCGCTATTGTTAAGCAGATCA
Source organism: Saccoglossus kowalevskii (assembly GCF_978046115.1). Classification (NCBI taxonomy): domain Eukaryota; kingdom Metazoa; phylum Hemichordata; class Enteropneusta; family Harrimaniidae; genus Saccoglossus; species Saccoglossus kowalevskii. The sequence continues at coordinate 27,100,319 of NC_140642.1, forward strand.
TGAAACAAATGCACATATCTATTTGTGACATGATGTACCATGTGTGTGTGAAGTTTGAACTTGATCAATCCAGACATGTCTTGGATACGGATCCAGAACTGAATTCTTTAACAAAATGGCCGTCAGTCGGCCATTTCGAACTTGATCCGAAGAAAAAAAGACGTGCATCAAGGTCCTATTATGTTTAATGTATGTACCAAATTTGAATGAAATCCATCCATGCATAACTGAGATCCGGGTCCGGAATGGTGAAAATGTGCGATTTCAATGCATTTTCGGCCTTAAAGCGGCCGCCATTTGGCTATCGTTAATGAGATCATGAAACAAATGCACATACATATTTGTGACATGATGTACCTTGTGTGTGTGAAGTTTGAACTCGATCAATCCAAGCATGTCTCAGATACGGATCCAGAACTGAATTCTTTAAAACAAAATGGCCGCCAGTCGGCCATTTCGAACCCGATCCAAAAAAAAAATGACGTGCATCAAGGTCCTATTATGTTTAATGTATGTACCAAATTTGAACAAAATCCGTCCATGCATAACTGAGATCCGGGTCCGGAATGGTGAAAATGTGCGATTTTGATGCATTTTCGGCCTTAAAATGGCCGCTATTCGGCTATCGTTAATCGGATCATGAAAAAAATGCATGTGCATATGTCCCATATAATGTGTGATGTATGAGTGAAGTTTGAACTTAATCGGTCCATGCATGTTCGAGATACAGGTGATCACGGACGCACGGACGGACGGACGCACACAGGGCAAAACATAAGTCCCCGTTTTCGGACTGCGTCCGAACGGGGACTAATAATACAATTATGAGTATAAATGAAGACAAATTCTGCATCATAACAGATGAAAAAGCATTAACAGTGATAGTGAAGAATAAAAAAAGTACACTTTAACATGCAAGTGTCACGAGTATGTTGTATATGGTGGCGTTTGTTGCCATACATTAGTTGTTGCAGAGAGGTGTTCCCTACTTGAAAGGTTTCTCCAATATTATAAGAAAAGTGGTGGGCCTTCTCTTGATAACATTGTAGCAAAGTCATTGCCCAAAAATGCTGGTAGGAAACCTGTACTTGGTGATAAAAGGAAAAGGCTAACAAATTTGAAGTGCAAACTGGATGTGCAAATGAATTTCCTAGGAATCTATTCATAGCTCCATACGATATTCCACAAGGACAAAAGAGCGAAATTCGTATTACTGCATTGACTCAGTAAAGTGTATTTTGCCATTACACTTAGATCTCTGCTGAGTACATGTATATGAAAATGGCTCATGATGTTGAATAAAACACTCCTGTTTGTCTTGTATTAGGTCTAGACGTGTATTTTCACAAGGTTTGAATGAGTTTTGTTCAGCAGAACACGATATATTAGAACATGCCAACCACTTAATTTGCATATGCACATTATCCAAAAAAGTGTTACCTTTAATGTTTTAGCACGTTTAAGCTAAATTTATCATTTAAATCAGCCAATTTGCATAATCAAAGATTTTGGCAAATAATTAAACCAGGTCTTGGGATATAGTTCCAAATATATAAATTTCTACCAAGTTCCAACAAAATCCTTTCAGTAGTTCACGAGAGCCTCATATAAAATATAAGGTTATACATACCAAATCTAAACATGTGATATCACTCTGTAGTTGGTATGTATCGTTCCCAAATACAACACGCCTGTCTTGGTGGAGTAAACATACATTATTGTATCTCTCCACGTAATGAGTATCTTTGCACTGTAGAATAATTAGGACAGGATTTAGTTACTGTGTAATGTTAATTTTATAGCGATATTGAACATTACGAACGTGTTTTGTGCACATTGACAATGAGAACATGCATGAGTGAAATGGACTTCAACATAAGAATCTGCTTGTTATAGTGTTTTTGATGAATTTTGATGGCAGATTAGTCCGCCTGATGTCGACACCTCGAATCAAGAGAACAATCGGCATGGTTGTTCTGAAATCAAAATAAGAATACAATATCTCTCACATATATGTACAGGATATGTAATGTGTTTTAAAACATATTTATGATAATTTGTGAACTTACTTGGTAGTGATTTACAATGTTATCTAAACTTGTTCTCAGTACTTGACAAGCCTCTGTCCGTGTATCCATATTTGTGTTGTCACTTCCCATAAATTTCTTTGCTGCTTTCATGCTCCAATAAAAGTGGGTTTTGATGGAGGCGCCTGTTACAGAATAAAACAGTAATTGTGAATGTCAATACATGACCAGTGTAATGTGGTAAAAATATACCATGGCACATTAGTGGTTGTTGTATTATACATATTCACGTGACATGGTTGTATTTTATACCTTTGTCAGACGTCTCGAGTGAGCACCAGTCGTGATTGCGTTGACTTGCTTGCCAATCTGCTTTGTCACTGGAGAGAGGGGAACGAAAAATATCATCAGGGGAATTCATGTTTCGTACGAGAATATTTGTCAATTTTTGAATATTTATTTCATTATACCAACAAATACTCACCATGCCAAGTGTCATTTGAATTGATTGTGTCTTGGCGTTTATCTTTGAGGAATGTACTCACAGACATATTCCTGTCATGAGCATGCACAATTATTTGTACGTCTGAAAGAAATAACAAACACACGATGTGTAAGAGAAAATAATTTAGTACCCTGACACTGAATATCAACCGATATTACAGATGGCAGGCATTAGTAACTGAGTTATATAACATGATACAATTTGTTTTAAATAACTAATACTAGTCCTCGCATCTCACTCAAAAACGAAATATGAATGAGCAAGCCTACATTATTGGTGTACATTGCCATTTCCAAAAAAATCCTTTATTGTCAGCCCACTGGTAAAATCTGCGTACTCCGGTCATCTCGTGTCTCTGGTGACTACAATCTTGTATATGCATTTGTGAGTTCTGTCGATTGATGGACATTTGGACATGGTTACAAATTCAAATCGTTATTGTAGTATTATATCATGAAATTGTTATTCAAATTAATAATAATATTACCTGTCACCTAGAAACACATTTGTTTCTCGTTGAATGCCTAGCATCTGACATGACATCAATCCCGCCTCTTCTGTCATCATCATATGCTATTTCCGGAAAAAAAACATAAGCAATTATGGATACCAAGCTTTACAATTGTATTTATTATTGTGTTCAATATTACAAAAGTGGGTAGAATTAACTAGAATGGTTGATCTGTGTTTTGATAACAGAATATACAATAACCTGTAATAGAGCGTCATTTCTGGATTCCTCTGCCATTGCTGATATAATTGGAGTATTGACTAATGATTTAAAAAATAATAATAGAGCGGCATTATATCAGATGTAATATTTACTCGGTATATGTTCAACTATATTATATTGCAAAGGTCAATGCCGTTATTGTGATAGTAACAATTATATGTAATACTTACATGTTTGTTTATATGCCCTTCCAATAACATCCATGTTGGAAGCTTCGCAAAAATTCGCGTATCGTTCGTCTTGCATGCCACTAGTGGTTACTGCATGAAGCATTCTATGACAAAAAAACATTGGAAACGTATTATTATACAAACGAATCGAAAGCAAGATATAAAAATATTTCACACTATCTTATTATCATACACTTAACGTAGCGTTCAGTTTCAACCTGTTGATTTTGCTTTACTAATTACACCAATAGTTTTAGAAATATGTGTAAAATAAAAAAAAATAGTGAAGTATACACACCTGTAATTAACGAGAAGTTTACCGTTTGGCAAGAGTAGATGACGAGTGCCAAATCAAATGATGACTCAATGAAGTGGTGTCGCATTTAAAATGAAGTCGCCCAGCATGACCCATCATGTCAATCTTATTACAAGATATCACACCATCACACACTCGGCTATGGTTTTGTACATATCCAACTATAGAGGATCCAGTTGACAGAAACATGGTTGCATCAGTCTTTTCTTTGTCAGTCGCCTGGTGACTTGGAGTCTTTTCCCTTTCCCTGTGTATACTTGGAGTCTGCTCGCGTTGGGACAAGTGTATACTTGTCAGTTCCATAACTATGTTGTAATTCGATGATTTCGATTCGGCACGAATCCTAGAAATTCTACTTTGGAGCTCCAATTTAAGCGTCTCTGACGGTGCCACGAAATCTAGGTGTCCACGTGTTCTGGTTCCATACTACTTGCTGTGGCCCTCCCCATAAGGGGGGGGGGGATACTCCAAGATACAATAAGATAAACTACGAACAATATCTACCTATATACTATACTATACTATACTAATTATAAAAATATATGTTTCGATACACTATGAATAAATAAATATAAACTAATATATATGTGATGTCTCAACGGTGGTGTTCGTCTGAATACTGAGATATTGAAATAAACGGAGTAGGGATTCACATATCGAGGGAAAGGACGCGTGCCACCTGTTCCAAACACCTAATCACCCCCCCCCCCACACACACACACACAAACACGCACCGTGCCTGAGAACGACTCAACTCGAGTATGTGCATACTGGTAATAGCTCCATGGTATTAGAATGTCAACATTTTGACAGCCGTAATGCACAGTATTCTCAGCAATTTCACGGTTACATAACGGTTTTTTATTCATTCACTAAAACTCTACAATAATCACGTGCGTCTGAAAATGATACATTTTATTGCATTTAATCTCGGGGTGAATTCAAATGCATGTTATGTTATGTTAATCGCAAATGCAGCACACTAATTTGGTGGAAATGTTTTGACAGTTATGTTCTTAAATTTATGCACTGCTACACTCCCTGTCCAACTACACAGGAAATTGGGCTCATGATATCAGGAAGAGTCTCATTTGAAACAAATTGTCAGGTGGACATCGAGAAGTGTGAATTATATATTGTATTATATCGAAACACTTCATTTCGATTTCAGTCGCGTCTTGATCAACACGTACCGAATTACTCTGAATGTCACTGAAGAGCAAGAAGCTGCAATACAAGCATTATTTATGCACTTGGAATGGGAGTCGGATATAAATGATCGCCACTAGAACAAAACTACCCACCAAGAAGCAAACTTAGATGGGGGTTTAGATGACAGCGAATTTGAACCAGACATGGCAATTTCCAGAGAGTTTGGCAAAAACGAGTGTCATTCGTGCTTGTGCCAACAACGAATAGGCAAGATTGGTTGGGAAATGGTCAGGGTCCGTGTGATAATAATGCTGCGATCAGGCGTAAAATGTATAAAATGCTTGGATTGATGAAAGATATATCCAACGTAAAGTTCAGCTAATGAGGTTGTATAACGTTGTTATCACTCACAGTGAATTAATCCCAGATTGCGTTGTCCGACAGGTTCGGTTCTTGTACCCGCATTTTCCAGAGGTGCCATATATGGGACATAGATGTGAATGATCAACCAAACGGTCCTTTTCAGGCCCTCCAAATCCTCCAAAAAGAGAACTACCGTACTTGTATGAACGAGTTATAATAAAATCATGTGATATAAAGCAAACCTAAACCTAAGAGTTGGCAGTAAACAGTGCCACGCCGTGGAAAACAGTTATCATTTTCTAAATTTGTTCTAACACGTTCATTATTTTCTTTCAAAATATCCTCACCGTTGTTAAAGCAAGTCTCATAAGTATTGGGGCAGCCAATTTGCAAACTCGCTAGCGAATTGGCTAACTGCTTGCTTTTGACTAAACAGTTGGCTTTCGAATCTCGCTGGCGCCGTCTTGTGGTCACGCCCACTCTGGGCGAATCTATGTAACAGCAGGGGACGGTCGTCATACTTTAGGAGCTAATCAGCCACAGTTGGATGACGATTTGGCTTTCAAATATACCAGGGAAAGTGTTTTATGTGTAATGAGGTCGATTTTTTTAGCGGTTGACTAATGTTACCCCGACGGATCATTTAGATGTGGAAGTTTATCATTTTCTTCCTGATTTATAAGAAACTGTTTATCAACGTGTCTCTTTATTTAGTTTCAAGCAGTGTTCAAGATGGCTACCCCCATACAGTAAATATCGGCGGATTATCGCTTTACGCCAGCGGACTGTGGCCATTCTCAGGCTTACCAGGGGAACTACTTTTACATTATGACGCCTCGTAACAAAGTAAAACATTCAGGGGAATCTAGACATGTACCTACCAGGCTACGTAAAAACATTCTATGTTCCATAATGCAACTTAGACCCGCCCAGAGTGGACGCGGCCACGAGTCGGCGCCAGCGAGATTCGAAAGCCAACCCAAGCAGTTAGCCAATTCGCTAGCGAGTTTGCAAATTGGCTGCCCCAATACTTCTGAAACTTGCTGTAAATATATCCATGTTCTGAAATGTATTTGGGAAAAAAAATGCATTCAAGGGGCAGTCGTAACTAACTGCCAACTCAATCGATTTGACTTGCTGGATTTATTTTTTGTCCGAATGTCACTTCGTCATATTTTTTTTCAACATGCCTCATTACGTATTTACGCAAATTGACATGGAAACTCATTTCAATGCAATCACAAGTATGTCAGACAGGAAGTCAACGTGACGAAAAATAGCTTGCCCCGGGGGAAACAAAACCACAGGTAATGCGCCAGAATAAAAGTTGAAACGTATATTTCCACGGTAAAGAGTCATGTAACACTTGAAACATTTGTTTTTACACCAGAATGCTATATGCAAAGATTTATGCAGACATTCTCACGAATAAAATACAATGTTAAAATGCTGTTTTCAAATAATCTACGACTCCAAAGCGGGATTCTCCAGAGGATTAATTTTTATCATACAGCGCTTGAATAAAATTGTGGTACTCACGATCTTTTATCGAAATAGGGGTCCGGGCCATGCATTATTAGCTAGTCAATAAACATGAAAATATATCGAACCATATACCAGCACCACCACCGAGTCCTTGGCTAGCATATTCATAGTCACACATATTCCAATACGATGTAGACTAATATCAAATAAATAAAAAGATTCATGATATTTTTTTATGGATTCTAATACCTGAACTCGTCAAAATATCTCGCCACCATTTTGTCTGTGAAACCAGGGTAATTTTACTGTTTCTTTAATTCTATGTAGTTTTCTTTATATTCCTTGTTATTAGGGGCCTGTGCGTTATTTATTATAATAACTCGTATTTGTGACGTCATGGAAAAGTTTTGGCCTCATGTTTGACGCCCATTGAGACGCGCTGCAGTGATTGGTGCGTCTCACGATGTCACACCACCCCGCGCGCAAGAGAAGAAGGTGCAGGACAGAGAAAAAAGATGGCAGGGCCTCAAAGCGGGATTGTGTTGAGAATGTGAACACGTGTTCTGGAAAGCATTAAGTCGGCGTACGAAAAGCTAGGAAAGAACTGAGTTCAGGGTGTTGCAGCCCACAGACAAGTTTATGTTATTCCCGTACCACGAAGAAATCAAAGTGACTGTCCAACTTGCGTTGCACCAACTTGACGACATCCAGCGTTAGACTTTGTTGTCGATGACCGAATTGATGTGACTCAGGAACTGATCGATAAGCGGTGAGTGATCTTTTGCAACGTAGGGCTCAAGGAACTTGACGTACATCAGATCGTGGAGCCTAGAATCATCGCTGATTATACTTGCCTCGTGGGTCAGCGGATTTTTGGGACTGTAAAAGAACGTTGTGAACTGCTTGGCGATTTTTGACATCGTACTATATATTTTTGACATAAGTTTATTATTGTATTATGTATCATTTAATGAGAACTGGCGATATCGGTAAAGCTATTGTGTTCTCACTGTAGATTTTACAAAGTAACTAGTGGATGGCGTGAGTCTGTTTTTGCACCAGCAATTTAGTTTGGAGAGACATTACTGTGGTGTCGGGCCCAATAAACACGCAGACAACAGGTTCGAAATACAAGCAAGGTTTACTTGTGTGTAATAACTAACGGAACTCACAAAGATGGCCGCCCTATCCCAGAATCCCATCTGTTGCTAAGCAACCCAACTGATGGCGGGAATATGGCCATGCAAAGTACAGTATATATTTATACTATTAATGCTCAGACACAACAATTACCCTGCGATTGTTCAAGTTTTTGGCGGTTTGGCTAAAGCTTCGACACCATCGCTGTGCAATTTTCAGCTTTACGTTGGATAGCGGTACTTTCGGACGCTACCATTTCTCGGGCGGGTACACAACACAGACTCGGCTCTCCTCTTCTTCATATTTCTGTGAAGCACATATTTTGTAACGTTCAGAAATAGCCGTTGTACTCAGACATGTTGTTGCTATGGCGTTCCTATATTGGGTATAAATGCCTGTATGCTTCTTACCACGCCAAATTAGTTAGCTCAAGATTTTTATGAAATTGGGAGATACGCACCGAGTTTCATCTGGCACACCAAACATACGGACAGGCTTATATGACAAGTAATAGAAAACAAAATCATGTCGTTCATATTCGAATTAAATGAGCATATATGACAGTGATACTGACACAGCGCAGACCCGCCGTTAACGTAACGTGCGACACTAGTCGGTTGTCGATCGGCCGGAACCCAGTACTCGCCGCCACTGTAAACTAGCCTTCATTTTGGTTCACAACAGATTGTAATCGAACATAAAAATCTACATCCTCATTTATGACATGAATGGAAAAGCAAAATGACCACAGAAAAGAACGGCCGATATTCCGGACACGTGAATATTTCTAGTGTTTTACAAACTGTGGAAAAATAAATTTCTTGTCCTGACTGCGACTCCTTTGTTTCCAATGAATTCGCTACATGGATAAGCAGATTTGAATTATAAACAAACTAAATGTTTGGATAAGTTAGCCAGCTCATCATTGCATGTATGTATTGGGGTCTAAAAACTAACTCTGCGACGCGATTGTGCGACTCGCCGAATGTCGATTATTGCACTCTGCGACAGGATCGCAGTGTCACTCTGCGAAGAGCATGATTCCTATTGGTTGTTGGGTCGAACGGCGCGAATCCCAATGGTCGATGTTCACTGCATGATGACTTATAAAAAATTAAGTTTTAAATGGTAAAAATGGTACGGTAAAAAAAAAGTGTGTAAACACTATGTACCGGCGACATGCCGCACTTAGTGCTCGGTGATCGGCAAGCACATGGAAGACAAATTGTGGGACAAACAAAATTACACATGGTTTACGGTGAATAGACACATCACACCGCTGGCTAGAAAAATTAAATAGTGTAACGTGCACGTTGGTTTTGACTGCATATTTACGGTGTAACGTTATCGCCATCTTGGAGTTGTAAGGCTTCGTCCTGACGACTATGCTCATTAGCATAGGCGGAAGCTTCAAAGCGAGTGGAACGCGAAGTACTTTTCACGCGTTCTGCAACGAATGTTTTACGTCAGCTTTGATATTGTTGAGTGCATCGGGGGAAATAATTTGCATGCAGTGAAAAAAAATCATTCACGATGTGCAAAGTTTTGCCATGACAGCAGTTTGCAATCGTCTGCCTTCGTTTAGATCATAAACTGACTCCAAACTTGTGGTCTACAATCGATTAGCTGGTATTTTAACCTGAAATGAAATACTTTGTAACACTAACAGTTGTGAAAAGTAAACAAAAACGGCGTTGGTTTGTGGTATGAATGGAATTATTTTTGTATCATAATTTTCGAAGTCAGTATTACTGAAAATTATGGTTTATTTTTTTTTAAATGAACGCCAAATTTCGGTGGTCCATTATTGATAGTAATGTAGCGGGAAGGGAATTTTTCAATAATTGAAAATTTGTACCTTGAAAGACCAGCGCTCAAGCGCTAACACTACTACCGTTGCGTTAATATTTGCATAATTTTTCTAACATGTATATGTATACTACCGGTAATAATCTGTTGTGGACAATTTTGATAGAACGTTTGTTATTTAATTTAGATATAGTTGTCAGAGAAGCTGTCATCTTGTATATGATCGTCAAATGAGTACTTGTTCATATTGGGAGATATTGTTCTGGAACAGCATTAATTAAAGCAAAATGGTACTAGTCGGCCATTTTGAATTTGATAGTCAATGTATAATGAATGTATACAATTTGAAAGTCAGAGCATGTTTGAGATATGCTAGAACCACATTCATTAAACAAAATGGCGGCCAGTCAGCCATTTTGAATCAAATCTGAGAAAACAATATGACATAATGTCTTGTGTTTACCGAGTTTGTACAAATTCCATTCATAAAAGACTAAGATCTTGATTTTGCAGCACAAAAATGGCCGTTATTCGGCCATCTCAAATCAGATTGTTAACAAATTCATGTACAGCATTGTGCTCGACAGTTTAATAATGAGTAGTTCCCCATTTGTTGGCAGACATGACTGAAACAGTGATGGTCTATTTTCCGTATTCCACAATGTATGCATCATCATTAGTTTCTTTTTCAGTTACTAAGATGTATGTCGACGGTCCCAAAACTTTCTTACCGTTCATTTCTTGCCAAATTCGAAGTTGATAATATAATCTTGTGAAGGTATGTTATCTGTTTAGCATTTCAGTAGTGATGCAAAAGTCCATACCACATGATCATTAGCAAAAGATTTTGTGAAAATCAAGATGCAGTTTTATACTCTCATTTTCAGATTTCCCTACAATATCTAGAACATAAAGCTCACCAATTTCTAATTCTGGTTATCAGGGTATGTGGGTTACAGCTGGGTCTTATAGTAAATGTGTTTTTTGTTTGTTTTTGTATTTACTACAAGAAATAACATCAGTGTTTATCCAGTTTACCCACTCGCTGTGCATATAATCTTCAATGGCTTATTTGACACCAACATCTAGGGCTGAAGAATAGACGTCAGACCACCAGAAATGAAGGCAACGTGAGCAATGCAGAACCCGAGTTGTTCTTTCACCAACAAAATCAGATGCACATACCAGTAAACCTCGTTAGTCATATGCAAATTTCGCGGTCACATGACTTTGGCGTTATTTCTCGTTTATGCAGCTTATATTTATTTTCCAAGAATTTTGCATCGGAATCGCAACAGACTGCAATCAAGTCCATGGTACAACAAGTTTGCATCTGAAGTTGATGACCAGAAACTTCATTTTAATTTTATGATGTTTTTCAAATCCTTGCATCAGTTTGTTGAGTAAATTAAACCCACTAATCACCTTAAAGTTATTGGTAAGATCGTACTCACTTGTACACAGTCTGAGTGACAGGAAATGAAACATATTTTATTTGATGCAGTTTAGCACAGGATTAGACCATTGTGGCTTATATTATATTGTTTCTCTGGGATCAAAACTTTTCAATTTCAACAAGAAACAATGTCTCAAGCTTCTATTAGAGTTGCGGCCTCAATTACGGCATTGACAGTCATGACTTCATCTCGGGAAAACTAATGCACAACTTTCTTTTACTCGTCTTTCGTTTTATTTTCCAAGTTGGCATTCTATTTTACTAATGAAAATGCGAAGATACTACTACTTCACAAGGTCCTGCAGTCGTTAGTCAGAAATTTAGCACTTACATGGGTTTGCCGTCTTTAGCAAATTTGTGCGTTTTCTCCAGGTTGTAGCTTCATGTACAGTTGTGGGTGGTTTAAATTCATCTTCTTTTTTCAGGTGTGGATGGAATAGTGATTATGTTATATCTACCACATCTAATAACTTTTCCTCGGATTCATCAGTTTAGTAAATTGTGTTATGGGAATAAAGACGTTAATAAGGTATCAGATGCGGTTAGTTTTTACAACCAGCCTGAATTTGCCTTTACTGTGATCAGTGCCTTTATGTTAGGTACTAGAGTTGATATCTTTATTCTGTGTTTGCAGTTTGGGCATTTTAAAGTGGAAAATTCTTCACACATTTTCTAGAGGTTTTTGACAGAAACTAGTATTTCACAGTACAATCAGCGATGACAGTTGATCCAGAAATAACTTCTTTGCTCATACCAGGAACATCATCTGTTTTCACATTTTTGATTTTGTATTTTCTACAGCTGTCGTTTCAGGTGTAGTTGTAAGATGTATCGCTCCAAGATATCTTCTTACTTCTACAAAGTGAAATTACAGGATGCACCAATTTTCACGTCATGCCATGTCTTGACCTCTCACAGCCATGATTGGAGAAGCAGTAGTATGTGCAACAACGAATTTCCGTGTTTGTAGCATCATACCAGATGATGTTCTAGTCAATCCACCATTACCTTGACTGATTAGTGAGTGTTAAATGTTTCAACTATGATACATTCACAATCAGATCTAATATTTAAACCACTAATTTCTACACCCAGCAATGTTAGTGTTACAAAGATATGTATGTAAATATAATTCTGGCCAGTAAAACACATGTTGGCTAGCTCCAAATCTTGCAAAATAGATGTAGGTAAAACACACAGATTTTTTGTCAGCCTTTTACCTTCAATATTCTCAGAACTGCAGGCAGCTTGGTAGTGTCTAATGAAGAATTGCCCAGATTCACAGGTCACTGGTTAATAAACAAAGCTACACACACGAGTAGGCCATCATACATTGCGTTTGAGATAAAATGCTAACAACCATAAGATTTTAGGGCTAATTATTTGCACAAGACCTACAAACGACTCCGAATGAGGTTCACACAAGGTACTTATATTTATAATAGCATTTTTACCCAAAATTCTGACCAAAATATATGTTTATGGATTTACTTTATAATGTACACAGAATAGCGAACTATGAGGTTAGTTGGAAAAACGTAATGTACACATATCTTCTGAGAAAGTGCAAGGGTATCAATAATCTGTTTTAAGGAAGTGATAGCTGTAGTATTGCCGAGTTGCTGTTTCCAGTATGCAATGTCATAGTTAAATGTCAACTCTTTTAAAACTGAAAACTGCGTGTTCAATTTAAAGTAATTTTTGGTTGCATCTCGTGATGTTGATGTTTGTAACCTGTCCAATTTCACTAGGCTCCTGGAAGTTAATAATAATATACATTAGCTGAAGGTGTTTGATTTGTGTTGAAATAGCTGCGCTGGTCTAAAAGAACATTGTAGTCAAAAACAGATTGTTCACACAAATAATGTACATGTCACATATGGAAGCAATAAGGTTGGTAGTCTTCAAGAATTATTCTAAAATACACCCAAAGTACATGCGTACCAAGCAATTGAGGTGGTAGTTTTGACGAAGTCGAAGTAGTGTTTTTTCACCAAAAATATCATCACAGAATGAACCAACATAGGTACCAAGTGCAATCGAGCTAGTAATTTTCAAGAAGTGGAAAATAGCATTTTTAATTTTATCATATTATATTTAAAATTACGATGTCCTTGAAACCATCTTCATCTTGCAACACAGCGTTAAAATATCTTGTGCAACTTGTAGCGGCTAGTTTCACCTTGGTGACAAAATGAATACTAGTATAGCCTTTCACGTTAAGCAACTCTTTACTTGCCATATTTGATAATTATAATATAGTCAGTACAACTTCAAAGATGACAGTCAGACAAACGATACTGGCAATCTGATGAATGGTGGATACTGTAATGGTTTTCAGATCGAGGCGTGAGAATATGGCTGTTCTTGACCAATAGTATTTACACATTTCGTGAGAATGAAATAAAATGTGTTAAGTTTGAAGGGAATCAGTCCAGGCATGGACAGACATCAATATTTTAAGTCTTTGTTTTGTACTGCATCCGAATGAGAACTACAAAATTGAAAATGGCTTTGCAGGACAGTCTGAGAGTCCTATTTGAGATTCTGATTTATTTTTTCCAGACATGAGACTTTGGATGAATCAGTGATGAGAAAAAAAGATATTAAACATTTCAAAGTTTGTAAATACTGGTCCATTATATATTTGAAGTTGGAATATATGAGTGTGATTTCCTGGAAATTGTCTGCATTGACAGATGCTTTCCATCTGGTTTGAAATTAATGAAATTATATTTAATGCCATAAGATTCAGTGTTGAAGTTCATATTAACAAGAACTATTGAAGGTTTGATTGCACATATTTGGTTTACAATGTGTATTATCAATCAACAGCAGTATCAGGGTGTAAACTTCATTTTGTGTCCGGCTATTCATTATTCTGTGTGGTATCCATTATTAATTGAAATCTTTCATTTTCAGCCAATTCCCATCGTCCGCCTGCACGGTGTTGCTCCGTTCGGACATTCCTCCCTCTACAACACCGTGCGGTAATTCTATTCATAACCGTGTATGTCACGTGGTTGCGCGATAGAAAGTTTACCGACCAATAGAAAGCTTTGTTACAATGACTACCAGTAAGCCCTTGAAGCTTTGCGTACCCGATGTCTTTGGCTTCATTTCTGCCAATATATGTTGCAGTGACATCATGGGCTTTGAGATATAACACCTAGTCTTCTATAATACTCAGCAGTGGCGACAACACTATTACCACGCTCGATGGTCGAAAGACCGGTAAACCATAATAACATAAGGATTTACTATTTCCAGTGCGACAAAAAACGAACACATCAGACTCGGCACTAAGTATAGTTTGAATAGCTTTGGTCTGAATATCTGTGAGTTGCATGATGTATGGACGTCGTCGCTGTATTGCCTCGACATCCAAGCCAAAAAAGCTTCCACTGTGCGCAGCGACATTCATTCTCAGGTCAGGCATTTTCACCGCCTGGCAGAAAACGGTATTTTGGGACGGTTGTTGACACCCCCTGAACAGTGTAACAAGATTATCCCTACATATGCAACATATTTAAATTTGGTTGTTTAGGATTTCTTCAAATTTATGTTTGTGCTGTTTCCTCGATTTTAGCTATTTTCACCGGCTCGCACAGAGCCCATAGAAATACACGGTAGAGTGGTGCGCGTCTCGTGACTTTGCTCCGCCTTGAAGATTTTGAGAGCTTTCCAAGCGCGTTGTAGAAAGGAGCAATATGATTGGCTGTTGGTAAACTGATTCTAAACTGTGAGGGCATTGTCACATACACATAGTTCTAATGAAATACTTCAAGGTGATAGTGGAGTGCTTCGCCGGAACATTCACCTTGAAAATTCAAGATGGCCAATTCCATGCTATGTGTTTTGGTTGTGCCAGCAATCACATGGACTCGCATTCTGTTGTTTATGTTAATGTTCCTTCCCTTAGAACAACGTTGTTTTTATTTTAATTTATTTTCTTGTTGGGGTACTTTCCAGCAACAGACCTCTGAAAGTATTTTTTATGTCAAAATGTCAAACTAAGAACTTGATGGGATACATATCTGTTAAAGTGCTACAAGGTGCTGTGCTGTGTTGTGTGGTTCCGGTTCCACTTGGCAAGAATGTTGACATAATTTTCTATAATACAATGAATTGTTATAAAACCTTATTGCACACAAAACAATAAAGGTTTGACCATGCTACACACACACATTTTAATTTATTTTCTTGTTGGGGTACTTTCCAGCAACAGACCTCTGAAAGTATTTTTTTGACCATGCTACACACACACATAATTGTAGTGTGGTGCAGTTATGTTGATCCAATATGAATGTGGTGCTTTAACTTTCAGTTGTTAAAAAAATCGAGTTAATGAATAACACTTACGTTTCAGTACAGGCTATAATTGTCATTTTTCTCAACAATTCTGATTTGGGCGTCCATTTCCCAGAGTCTTCAATCTATTATTCACAATAATAATAAAATTACAGAAAACAACTTATAAATGATTTTTTAGAGAAACGTGAACATTTGATTTGGTTTGTCTTTGATATATTTGAGAGTTACAGTACAGCTGCTAAAACGTGACCAGGCAGTTAGTCTGTTGAAACCATCTGATCAAAACGAATGTGTACAGCAACTTTGTGAAATGCTTTAGTTTGCCAAGACAGCAACATGAGATAGAGAGGCTTGGGATTCTCTTTCCTAGGGGTGTAACTATTTCCTTCTTCTTGTGTATATATATTTTTAAAACGCATTAAAATAACTTGTTCATACAATGAACATGAATCATGACACTTTTGACACAATGACTAACTTCAAGTGGTTTTGCAGTTATTACATCATTTGTCTTTATAGTGCAATTTCGTGCATGTGTCCCCCATAGCTTCATGTCTACCTGCCTATTGTATTCATCGGTGAGCAATACCATCCACTTTTTATAGTATGGTCCTTCGATCAGGTCTTTTACCTACAGGAAAATCAAAATTGTAGACAGGTGACAATTTTACAGGTGCTTTTAATTGAGAATATTGCAATTATGTGCACACCTGTTGTTCAATAAAATCGTTTGAAATCAAATTTCAATAAATAACATCATCAAGGGCACTGTTCTGAATACTAAATTAAAGGGTGATAGACGTCACACCACGTGTGCGCGAAATATATGTCTCATATAAGCAAAGATGGCGACTGACTGGTTCACAGATCAACGAATACAAACTGAGATGTTGCCAAGCTTTAATTAGGTAATTGATAGGAAGGTATCAAAGGGGAGGCACTGGAGCTAATAATTACTGTGATTTCTATTGGAAGAGCGATTTGTCATGTAGTTTACATGGTGAAACTGTTTGTATGCAGAATGTCAAACTTGCATGAATTTTGAACTGTTTATTTGCTTCTCTGATTCAACTAAACATCACATTTTCTACATGAACGAATGGCCAATTATCCACTTACTTTATCCATTACTTTTGGTTTTTTACCGTGTTTTACAAAATAAATTGCCAATAAAGAGGCAAGGGCCATCACAATTTCCTACAAGTATGTCAATGATTCACGAATAATTTATTATGGCCTATTTGTGAAATACCTGATGAATTTCAAAACTATACTGAAAAAAACATTTTGTTGTCCGTTGGTGGCGTTACATTATTAATTCTGAAACAAGAATTTTAATTAATTTCTTGCCATTTCTGAAATCTTAAATGCCATAATTTACACCGAAAAACTGGCATGAGTATACTTAATCTTACGCATTCTTTGTTAAACTTTTCATATACCCAGGTTTTATGAACATGTTTGAATGGATGTTGTTCCACAAAATGACAGGAAATAAAATGCTTTTCTGTACCTAAGTAATGTCATCGATTGTTGAACTTTTTGTTCAAATTACTCGATTGTTCAGTCTGTAATAATATCATAATTTTCTGGAAATGACGATAATCCTATCGTGTGTGATCTGATCAATGTTGACCATATCAAAAGTGTGTAATATGCAGTAAAAATAATCTATGCAAGCAGTTTTTGTTTAGAAACATTTTAAATGGGCATTGGCGCATGAATAACATTTCGTAACCCTGCCATTTGGTAAGGTTCCAAATGTCATTGATTAGGACTGAATTTTGTTTGAATTACCAAGTTCAATGAACTGGAGAAAGACTAAACCACTCTAAAGTAGTCTAGGCTAAACTAGACTATACTCATAAAAACAAGAAAAGCATATTAGTTATCATTTATGTGTGTGTTTTAACTAAACATTGTTTCTTTTCTTAGTCAAACCTACCTTCTTTTTATCTTATCTGTGATTGTTCATCAGCAAATGATGTATATTTTTTATGAACCAATTATTGAACCAAGTGTGTTGATGTGGTATGTTTCAACACCAGCAATAAGAGGTTTAGCAGTTAGACATAAACTTTAATTTGTCTGTCCATTTTTTTACAATCTATATTAACACTTGTGTTTATGACAGACATCAGATGAAATATCTGAAACAAATCAATGTATGCTTGTTATAGTTATGTTCTGAGCACTTCTGAATGGCTTATGTTAATTCAAGATGTTTTCAATATTCAAGAGATGCTACGCACTTACCAAAAAAAGTTATCTTGAAGGTTGCTTTCATGTTTACTAACTCGCTAATTCTTTGCATTATAATACTCTGTGACTTCACCAATTTCAATGATGTTTTCACATCTTCAATGAAAACCATCTGATAAAAAAATGAAATACTTATTACATAGGATTTGTATGCTAGTTATAAAATGGTATTGTTTGTACATGGACAATTTGTAAAACTGACATACAAGACCATATTTGATTAAGTGTAATTTCTATATCGATATGACAGTGCTCTGTTTGACTGGTCGATGGACGAGATTTGTATATGCATCGATTCAGATGTAGTTAGAGGCAACTGGGACACGATTTTCTAACAACGGATTTTAATCAGATTGGGGTAAATATTAAGACTTTTTGAGGGGGGGGTTGAAATGTGTTGTCACGGATTTCCACAACACCTTTACAATGAAGAAACGAATATATTCACAAAAAATGCAGATTTTATTACAACATTATTTACATACAATCTAAATTGATGGTGAGACAATGGGAGCCTGTGGGAAAACAATCAAAAGCAAGATTGCTATTATAATTATTTATGTTGTGGGATGTTTTCGTTCATATGAAAACTCTTAATGCAGAGTTCCAGTCATGCTGTTTTTCTGCACGACTTACCCTGAAGCACTGTGATTTGAACTAACAGATCAACCAGTCAAAATTCTGTGTCGTACTGATGACATTTTTCAATTATTGATGTCATTATCAGTCGAAAACGAGGACTTGTGGATTGACCTCTGTGTGTGTGTCTTTGAATGCATGCATCTTAGACATACCTTGGCTGATTACATCATACATAATATTCCACAGTCTGATTCCAGATGGCCGAATGACGGAGCTAAAAAGTTCACTCACTATCCTATATTCAATTTTCAGTGAAAGTTAGTCTATCACTGTTTCCAAATTCTCCAATGTCGTATAAACAACTTTTGCAGGAACAATAATTTCCGTCAACTGCAACACACAGATCCATTTATTGAATAGCAATAAATAATCACCATTACAGTCAATTGAGTCAGTATTTTACTGCGAGTGAAACATGATTACTGTAATGTCATCTTCGCCAGCCAATGAACGTTTGTTTCGGACCACGCCTCAAAAGTAGGGGAGGTGCGACAAACATGAACAGCCAATCAGCTATCTTGTATCAAAATACAGTACAGCGTTTTTTTTGGGGGGGGGGGCGAATTTGTTGCAACGAGGACGGGGAGTGGCAAATCACGAAAATTGTTGCTCGAACCTAACCCCTGCATTAAAATAAACTTTCTTATCATCTATGTCAACACCTTCTAGTTTCCCCATTTTCATTTTCCAATACCTATATACGAAAACAAAATAGTATCTAACATCATGTTTGTTCACATGAAATAATAAGGTAATTATTGTGTAATACAAATTAAAACAAAACTTGCTTTGAAAATAGGAAGCCTATCCTCTCAAAACCTAAAGTACATGTCACTTATTAACCAAATAACATATACTCACCTCCCACTTTGTACAAAGTGTAAATGGCAGCACTTAGCTTGTGCCGTAGAGTTCTTTGGTAAACAGTAACATCTTGATACATGCTCCCTCTGGAGTATCAAGATCGCATTTACTGTCACTCTTCGGACACCATCTATTGTGGGATTCCGCAATCTACTGCTGTTCGAGCTTGAATGTGTGGCGATACCTTAAGAGAATAAAACATACTATGAACAACAGATACATACGTACTATTCTAAAGCCATTCCCCAACCGGGTTTATATTGGCCAATGGCATAACATTGAAATAATTTCTAGTAGTACCAATAGTAGAAATAAACACTGAAATGTCCTATAGAAAGAAACAAAAAATATTTCTCGTCAGTTTAAATTATTTCGGAATCTACTAAAAATGGAGACTGTTCAAGTGCATGACTGAAGAATACCGAGTAAACTGCTCTCTGCTTTGAAGGAGACAACTGTACATCACCAAACTTTATTTCGACTGCATTCTTAAAATCCTGCTCAGCTTCATTGTTTACAGTAAAAGCATTTTTATCAAGAACAATAACCTAAAAAAATAGTATTTTAGAAAATTGTATATTAATAAGACATGTCATGTACTAACGATATTTTTAAAAAAATAATGGGATTTTTAGTTGCCACTTAGTTATCTTTGAAAGAGTTAAATTGGCAATTATTTTAGATAAAATCTTCTTTCAATTAAAGGTGTCACAAAATGAACAAATCTTAGAGGTGCACATGTAGTACCGTCATGTATAATATCAACACGAAGTCGAAAATATCACTTTTTACCTACAATGACAAATATTCACCGAAAATTGAGAATTAAAGATATCATCATCATGAACAAACCTAAGTGAGGTCTACCCGAAGTACATGTACACCAAAGAAGTCGGGCTTGTAGTTATCAACACACTCGGGCCGTTTTCTGACCGACGCCAATACTGGTAGAGGAGATTACAAAGCGATTCTTGGCAAATGCAAGTACTACTCTATCCAAAATAAACCTTCTTTCCCGTAAATAAAATTAATATATTCTGAATACTTGAATATATTCTCCAATATCATATACATGTTACATTGTCAAATAACAAAACGAACTACTTCTTGACTGAAAATATTTCAATGCAATAGTCATCGCCATATTACATAGTTTACTTCCAACGCACGTGGTAGGCGCTTTCATTGCGTTTATATTTTTTTATTCTCGAAATGTATCACTGGCAGTGTGTGTATGTTTTGTCATGTCTCACAACTGAAAGTCCACTGGAAATAAAATCTGTGACCCTTGATATTTTGATCTTTGTCATTTCTATTCAAATCGGTCCATTTTTGGAAGAGTTGTGACATGGGGCTTTCTTCTATGTCCACAAGATTCACTGAAATTTGTAATTCTCATACTTCCATCTCGCAACTTCTTTGACAGTTGAACAGGATTAAATTTGTGAGGGTTCCCTGCTGTTTTCTTTAAGCTTTTCGTAACTATCTTGTGAGGCTTTTTCAAATATTTGTTCATTCTTACAACATCTTCCACTAATGACATATCGTTTTGTTTGATTTAACATTGAGCTTAGCGCATGACAAATTTTATAAATCCCCTGCATCTCACACAACTTGAGGAAAATCGTATAGGCGATTTCCATATCAGTTTATACAGATTTATAAACTTTTTCAAGGCATGTTCTAACTTCAACGCTAGATTGTTTTCCAACTTCTCGGGCATCTACATCATATTAATTATTTGTGCAGCTTTATTTACAACATCCAATTTTGTAGGATGAATAAAATCCTTTAAACAACACTCTTCTTTACTGTGCTTCCTCAACTGTAAAATTAGTCTTGCTAGTTCCCTCATCTTGTGTTTGACATACCGATGTCGAGTACCAACTTTGATGTATTCTCTGGAGCCACATTCTACATTCAGATTCAGATCATTTTGCATAAAACTCTTCCTACCAACATTTTGGCAACTTTGGCCTGCTGCGGTGCTTTGTGCAACATTCTGATTGTAACATGATTTGTGATGTTCTGATAAAATACCCCACAGGCTGGAAAGAGAGCATACTTAGTTGCAGCTTTATGATATGATTAAAAGAAACTTCCTAGCCTTGAGAACTTCAACTTTGTATGCATGATTTCTTTTCTTTTGCCAAAGCAATTTTCTTTCAGCACTTCTGGATTTAAAACACATGAGCTACACCAGGTCCTCCACTATGCTCGTTTCCAAAATGCCTAGGTAACTTTACAACTGGCTTCATAAAATACTGGTATTTGTCCCATTTTCTTTTATTCGTATGTTATTTGATGTACGAACCAACACAGATGAAGGATCAGAAACAGCTGCATTTGAGGTGGTATATGATGTATCATGTTTCAAACAGTACATACATTTGTTTTCTTCAACGTCTATTCCAATGCTTTGGTGACTGTAATTGGGGCATAATGTTCAACTCCTCTGGCTCGTAGATGTAGATGTAAATGCTCGATGAACATTCATTTCATTAAAGCTTGTTTATTCAACATCTACGCCTGTTTGGAGTGTTTGCATTCTTTTTAACTTCACCACTTTCACAGCTTTACAGAGTATATACCATAGGTAACACTTTCATTCGATGGACAATATGAGGGAACATAATCCGGATCTGCCACATCGTCATCATCCAGTTTTTCTTACAGATTTCCATTCCGGCTCCCGTGTGCAAAGTACTCAACGGCTAAAGGTAAAATCTTGATACTTCAAGCGTTGGTTCTGCCTGTAAAGGCTTTGGTAAAAATGGAAATAACTGCCAGAGATTCTGGTACGTAAGCACATCAGGGAGATCTCATAGTCAGCAACAACTGAGGATGCATGCGGTGGCCAGTGAGTTGTAGTACCTTGGCCTTAACATGTTGGAATACCCATTGATATGCCCTGATACTTTTGTCTGGCACAAGTACCACGATGAGTGGTAGTACTCTACCTTGATACAGTCTGTGGATACTTACTGTAGGGGCGAGGACACGTTTTGAATGTATCATGATCCATGTACAGCACTTAACACTCCCAAAGTTTTCTGTAGTTGATAGCAAAGACAATGTTTCCCATCTCGGAACATAACCATATTTTAGACAAAGAACTTTCTGGAAAAGAAAAAGAAAATGTCCACATGGAGTCGGTGCTACAACATGGTAAAAAATGATCATACTTTTACCTCCCATTTGAAACAGTTGAAACTAATCACCATCGTTGGTCTTCTTAGTAAATGTAGCTTTGGTTTTGTTGCATATTCCAATGGTTTCCGTGACAAGGGTATACTTTATCAATATTATATTATTTACTCAATAACTTTGGCATACTTTGCAGTATACGGTTGTTGCATGACCATGTAAAAAGCAAAGTGATCCCAGGGCGAAGATTGCCATGAATATTTAACAAATATATTTAACAACTAAATGATGCCCTTAAAAATGACATCACCAGATAAGATAGTTGTAGAGGGTGACCAACCGACTTATGCAAGTGTCAAGAATTTGAAAACTAAACTTCCTGATGTTTATATATGGTATTCCTGGCGATTTCTCTATACTTTGATACAATACAGTATAATTTAGAGATTCACATATAAAAGAATTAAAGTGTTTCATACATTACAACTGGCTATACGTGTGAGAATCATTACAACAAATTGCAAACAACTGCAACGACTTCCACGGCTGTTCTTTTAAAGTGCAAATGCATTAATCCTCTTTCTCCCAAGTCCAATGGACTATGGCGACTTGTTTGCCAGTCATTCTGACACGCGTTTCATCCCAATTTGAACTCACTATGGCTCCCGCCAATCTATTGGGAATTGTGCTAGTACAACTTAATGAGAAATTAGTATTTGAACACCCCCAGGGGGAAAGTAAACAATCTATGCTGATATAGGAGATCCACAAAGCAAACATACTTAGCATAATTTTACAGTGTAGAGCATTGTTAGCTCCTTGCAACTGAAAGAAAGAAACAGCTTTTTGGTGCTCCTTTTCGATACTTCTTCAGCATCATGATACTTACTTGATTTGCCCATGGCTTAAGTTGAATTCAGTAACTAAAAATTGGGTTATTTTATAACTTACTAAGTTAAAATTGGGCGGTCTGTGCTACAAATGAATTGAACCTGAATGGTTATAAATTACGATGGAATTAGACTTGGAAGTCTACAAATACAAATGAATTGTCACAAATGCTGAATTAGTTATATGTGAGTTGTCTACAGATACATGAAATGTTATTGCATTGGGCTTGGTAAACAATAGGTTGGCCCTGAAATGTGGCTGCTCATGATTTAGGCTAGTCTGTTTGCATTGCAAAAGTGGACTTATGCATTATATAACTTGGGTGACACTGAAATGTGACTTGGCTTGGTGTACATAACTTCACAGCATTTACTGTAAATCAGAGTAAATTTGGCAAAAGTGTTAAGTAAATGACTACATGTATCTTTGGGATTATGGGCTAATGTAGCTTTATTATTACTGTCTTTGCAGACGGGCCATTGGTCCCACAGTTCTTGCATGAAATAAGACCAAGAGATGCGTCTTCTTTAAAAATCACTGATCAAGAACGTGATCTTATTACAGAATTGTCAAAAACCAGATCTGGCAAAGTGAGGGTGAAGTAGATTTGCCAACAGCACCCGAGTCAGAGGTGAGTTGGAGTAAGGAAGGAAGTAATCAGTCTATTGGTACAAGTGATAGTTTTGCGTCACATAGTTGCCATCCTAGTACTAGTGGCAGCATTAAACGGAAAAAAAGCACAGTCATCATAGAAGGCGATCAGAATAGAAACATAAACATGACGATACAAGTGATGAGCCTCACTCTTCACATACTTCTAAACACAGAAAAAAAGGAGAAGACAACACAAAGCAAGAAGTAGCAATGGCACTCGACCAGCTCAAACTATGATGCTGGCATTGATAAAATAGAATGTGAGGGCAAAACAGATGAGGATGATGGTAGGGTTGAGGGTGATGTTTGTATACAGCAGGGTGACATCTTGCATAAATATTTGCCCAGACTAGAAATCAACATTTTTCTAATTATACACTGGACTTCGATCTAGCTGGTAGTTATAAATGGCTACATTTATCCGTGTTTATCTGAAATGTCTAATTTAGTTCCCATTGGTAATACATAGATATTAGCTGGTATACTAGTTAAAAAGCACAATTCCGCACCTAACTCGTTTATATATTATATCGGTGACCTGAAACTACACTTCATTAATCAGTACATATTGTTTTGAAAAAAATGAGCCGACGTTTATTTTGCCATGTCACGATAGACTTGCTTGCAGTCTCTGTTGTGATTCGATTTGAAGAAAATTTTTTGAAAAATAAATATAAATTGCGTAAACGAGGGGTGAACACGAAGTCCAAACAGACTTGGCATCAGTGTAAGCGCCCTTACATTACCGGCCAGATTCGGGCTTGTAATGATTGACATGTCTAATATGTTTGAACCAATCAGAAGACAGGCTAATTAACATATCAACTGAGACCACATCTCCGCTAGCCAAGGTCTTAGTTTATTCGGCCAAGCCTCTAAACAGAAGGCCTGTGCGATTCGGACGATGCTGAGACCCCGGAAACCGGTATATTGTTACGATCCGTGGCTCGGCTGCTCCACTCACCAACAGTCCCTCAAAGAACCCACCGTATGACGTTTATGCAAATTTCAAACCCATATCTGGCCGGTAATGTGAGGGTTTTTACACCGATGGCAAGTCTGTTGGAATTTTGCGGTCACATGACTTTCGCGTTCACCCCACGTTCACGCAATTTATATTTATTTTTCAAGAATTTATCTTCGGAATCGCAACAGACTGCAAGCAAGTCTAATGTCACGAATCAATCACGCCTTAGCCTGTTCGCGTGTATTGTGTATGAATGTGTACTGTATAAGACTAGTTTATCACTAAGACTGATATTCTGTATGAAATTCACAACCCGAATGGAAATTGCAGAATTTAACCCTGCCGTCATTTTTTCACGGCAAATTATTTGTCAACAATTTTTATTTTGAACCAAAGCAAACTGGAATCCGGCGATCACAATGACGAAATGTGTACGTTCATTCATAGTGTACAAGTGTTCTCCATAAACATTGTTCTCATTGGCATCACTCGTTTCTTAGTGAAATTTACTTCTTTTGCGAAACATTTCATTAATATTTTCAAGCATTTTAACAGAGAAATGTCAATTTTTTCTTAATTTCACAAACTACCGAGGTTTCTCAGTACCACGATTTCATAGATAGGGAACACTGCAGTTTTGTCCATGTTTTACATGAAATGTGGGATCCTTTTTTATGTTGTCCATGGAATTTTTGTACTGTACATTTTAATCTATTGTAGCTGTAAAATGATCACTGTTTCGTATAAAAGTGTGACTGGGGGGGGGGGGGCTTTGGTTATTATTTATTTAGTCTGAACATAAATTAGTTGGTTAGCATCCTGCACTTTAACAATTTTTAGGTCCAAATACCAGTCAGTATAAAACAACAATAGCAATATGAATATGAGTGAAGTTTTTCAAAATAATTTAAAAAAAGCAAGAACCTATGATACAACTTCGAATTAACATTTTCCATTTTTTCAGGTGCTTTACGATTTATTTGTTGACACCTTTGAAATCCTATTATGAGACTCATACTGATATCAATAGAGAACTGGGTCAACTTAGTGCAGCTTTAGAGAGAAAGTATGCTGAAACCAGTGACATTAGGAGGGTCGGATACACCAATGAATTGTTTCATTTAAATGACTTCTCAGAAAGCAAGAGCTAGATTGCCCTGCTATTCGTACCACAGTTACCTGAGATGGTCATCTGTTGCATTTCATATCACATGTAAATCACTATATTGAGGGAACAGTCAAAGATGACTATTTTCAACAACAACTTGTCAGATTGCTCCGATATTTGTCATGAATGTTCTAGAACTGCCCCCCCCCCCCCATGCACAGGTGTCTATTTTAACTGATAATTTTTTTTGCACATTTTCTCCAAACCATCGTCTGCCAGATTGCTTTGAGATTCATGATGTGGAAAGTCCTCTCAAATTTGTCCATTTGCTGTAGTTCTGTACCACTCTCAACTTATTCAATTACTTGTGTTATTGTATAGATAATGTAAATAAAATATGTACATTTTGTTATATAAAAATTTTGTATGTTGTGTTTTATGGAAATTAAATTTAGGACCACCATAGTATGTCCTCATTACGTGTTCCTCTTCATTTGACAATGAAGTGTTTGTATATAGTCGTGTCCAGATACAATATTATTTTGTTTTTGGAATAGAAAATGTCATTTTGCATTTACATGCACTTCTTTGGAGAAGCTCTTATATATCTAGAAACTGTAAAAGCAGGAATTCACCTTCATTATATATGGTTGCTATTGAACAAGTCAAGAAAGAAACAACAATGTTTTCATAAATTTTATTTTAAATAAACAGTACACTATAAACATTTGTGAATATTCAAAACCCAAGTGAAAAAATACAGTGGGAGTATAACAAATTGTTTTTTGACATCTCTTTGTAAAAAAAAATGACGGAATTAAAAACAAACAATGATATATATAAAATAAGTTTGGCTTTTTGAAAAATATCAATTATTGCACCGCTCTTATGCTAGTCGTGATGGTAGAAATCTAGTGTACTGCCCAAAATCGTCGGGGTACTTGTCTCTTATTCCCATACACAACAGCTATAAATTGTCTGTATGCAGCATGTCGGTTGGACATGTTCAGATCATCCACAGCGAGGATATCTCTTCTATATGTCCTTGCTGATGCAAGGACAGCTTCATTAAGGATAAGTAGCTGAAAATCCTAGAGAAAAATAAAATTAGATTAACATGGCACAGCAAACTGTTCTTGCACTGATTGTTCCATGCATTTCCTGTAAAGTATGCACTACAGCATGCAAGGTTTCCTGTAGACCTGTTTTGGGGATGAGGCCCCCCCAATAAATAAAAATAAATCGCCCATAACAATGATGATGGTTTAATATCCTCACAAACCTGTAACTCCCCTTCCTTCAAAACACGCAAAAACTGGCAAACATAGATTACAAATATGAAGCAGTTGATTGTTTCAATAATTCAGTCCTACATGTGGTCATATGTGTCAAATTGACATGATTGATTTTTCAACTACACTTACTGGTAGTCCTGAAATGCAGCTTTCTGGTTGCCTCCTACAACATCTCCTCTCCGCTTGTGTGGGCATCTGCCGGCAATTTCTGCAGATACACCATTCAGGATTATTAGTGGATGATGATGGATGATGGCCTCCTAACTGGGCTGATCTTTCCTCAACTAAATTAAAAACAAGACTTGGCTGGTTATCCACCATTTGCATCAAGATCTTGTCTTTTGATTTTATTGGCATTTCTGTTATGATTTTCTAGATGTAAAAAATTATACATGATTACCACATATGTAATGTACATCAGGGTTCCCACAGAAAATGAAAAACAAGATTTCCTGATTTTTCCCATGACATTTCCCTGATATAGTTCACAATTTCCCTGATCCTTAACTTGTACATCTCCCAATCAAATAGGCATCGAACAACACAATTTTCATTTCTACATACATGTTGGCCTTCATTTTGATGCAAACAAAATGAATATGTTGATTACACTTCCATTCAACAAATTATGAAATTTTGAAGCCAATAAGTGATGAAAACTAAACCATGTACATGCTGTTTACGCAGGTTCTTTTTCAGGCCTTGAAAAATATTTACCACTATCTTAAATTCCCTGCATTTTCCCTGATTCTTTTTCAAATTCCTTGATTTTTCAATGCAGTTTTTTTTTTCAATTTCTCTGACCTGTGGGAACCCTGGTACATGTAATTTCATTAATGTGGAATACTTATTTATATTGGTGATGCTTTCATTGCATAAGATAAGGAAAATTATTATTAATCTAATACGGATATTTCCTTGATTTTCAAAAAAAATATCTGCTCAAGCTTATTGTCTTGCATACCAAAAAGTCCACAATGACTGTACTAGGTATGAAAAAAAATATATATTGTAATTACACGAAGTCTTGTTTTCCTTTCTTCAAGTATATTCAATGTTATGCCACCTCCACCTCTACTAGATCTTCCTCTGCCACTTGTACCTCTGGAGGTACTGGGTCTCCCTCTGCCGCCTCTTCCCCTACCAGTCCCTCCCTTTCTAGAAATTATTTTGTCAGCTTCATCCGAACTTGAAGTCTAAGGAAAATAAAAACGTATTCAAACATCTCTGCCATGAATAGAGCAGGGTACCCCAACTAGGAAGCACACTATTTGCTCAAACAAGCAGAAACCCTATGACTTTGTCTGCTGAGGCAATTTAAACATTTTGAACAAAACAAATAGCCATACATAAAAATAAGTTGTAACCATAAAAAAATGAAAATAAATACTTGCTTGTATCAAAGACACAATTAGGGTACTATTTATTTTACTGCATTTACTTTGAATTACAAGTACCACTATGGCTAATTTATAACTAAAGTTTTCCAATGTGCTAAATTCATCTTTTTAGTCAACCCCTAACTATAGTTTTACTTTACAAATTTTTTTTGTCAACATGAACAAAACTTTTGCATATTTTTTTTTTAAATATTTTTTTTTAAAACTGTATTTAGCAAGAGAAAAAATAATAACATGAGAACGGTAACATGCATGACAGACTTCCGTTTATTTTTTTACTAGTAGTTTATCATGATTTACACTAGCCGCAGTTCGGTCTTCGGGTTATGGGGGAACCCCGAAGACCGGGAATCGTGAGCTACAGACCTGCGGCTAGATTCACACGAACTTTTCCCGGCTTTGAAACTGTGACACCGGAAATAAAACATACCGTGTTTGATTTTTGTACAATGTCAAAACCACGTTGATTCGATCTTAATTTTTAGGCAAATTTTAATGTTTATATTCCAAATTACATTTTGGAAAAGCAAATCAATGTTTGTAAAATAAAAAAAACAAAAGTAGTAAAAACTAAAAGCCGAAGTGGTCACCACGTCGTCTGTCTAAAACAAAATACCTCTCGTCGCTCCAACGTAAACCATAAGAATACAGCAATGAATAAGTCCGTTAAAACAACACAGACAGAACTACATGGAAAACGTTCGATCAATAAAAACCACGTGTATTTGTTTACGTCCTAATAAATATGCAATACTTAAGTCGATGTCAGAGTGCGTTGCCGTGGAATCCATTTTAGAATGCGAAATGTCGCGATAACATCCATTTCACGCGGTAGTTATGACGTAACATTGTTGGAGTTCTTCATCTCGTGATCAGTCAGACCACCTAGAAATATGGCGTTGAGTTCGATCGTGAGCATTTTTTGCGCATTCGCATCCGCACAGAGATCGATGTAAATTTTATTATAATAGAAGATAAGCAATTTCAAAGATAAATGCAACAAGTTTTCAACCCAAAATAGTTATTTAGAACGCCGTTAGAGACGTTTTCATTCCAGCTATTGGGCCTTTAAGGTATTACAGTACTAGTACACATGACCTTGGTGTAATCAATTATACAGATGAAACCATCAAGCAGTTATAAGGATTCAGCTGTAGGATATATGTGCATTGTCTTTTCCCAATGAAAAAAAGAGAAAAGAAGCAATTCTTTTCATTCACCTTACAAAATGCTGTAGATGTGGAAACACAGGCAATCTGTTTCAGCCCAGAATACCAGAAAAATGTTGTTCCAGTTACTTTAAGCAATATAAAAAAAAAGAAAGTTCTGGAAACACAAAACACAGGATTCCTTGAACATCAAAGGCGCAGAACCGACTTTCCTCCAAGTGTTGCATTTAAATGTACTGATATAAACATGGAGAAAATGAATATACAGTAGAAGTTAATGTATATCAACTAAAATGCTGCATTGTCAAAATGAACGAAATAACTGAATTCGCTAGTTTAAATTGCACCCGGAAACGTGTAGACCAGTTGCCATTTCCAAAAAAGGGGCCTAAAATGAGAGCAACCCCCACATGTGGTATATCAAGTCACCTCCTGTGTTTTTTAGTTCAGACATGTCTTCTGAAAGAAAAACATAGATGTGGTGAGAAATGTTTGCCTGATATACGTTTACAGTGCCCGTTTCCATGGTTACTAGTATTAAATTGAAATTAAACAAGGATTTTGTCATATATATATATATTGTAAAACACATTTGTTTAGATTTTAGTCATTGAAATTATCAGTTTAGTCATTTAAAATAGTACAATGCAACACATTTGTTTATTTTAAAAACATGCTCACAATGTTTATGAAGCAAATACTTTTTGTTCATACGAAAAACACTTTAAGTTCATTATCATGATATAGTGATATAGCATAATCTAATGCATATATCAGAATGGAATATCAAGCAATACTATTTTTTCATGGCTCATTTATGTTCCAAGTTGAGAACGGCACCAATAAATGTGTAGTAGTTGGTAATGGCTATGTTTATATTATCAAGTCTAGCTGGCATGAATATGTGCTTTAAACAGAGTTTAAGTGGGCGATCACATCTAACATTACAATATTAACAAACTGAATTACTAATCATCAGTGTCACTGTCAGACTCAATATTATAATCAGTATTGTTGCAATAATGTTCATGGCACGCACGAAATTCTGTACACTTTAGTCCTGTCTGTAGGCACTGACATTTCCTGTTCGCATTACAGTTATGGTCAGTACAGTAGAGATGTGTCAGGTCTCGCACTTGAATTGGTGCGACATCTTTAGTATACATGACTGGCTCAAGCTGTTCATCTTCTGTTAGTCTCCATCCATTTCCAATTGGTTCCCAAAGTTCTTGATTTGCAACGTGACTTTGGCACCATATTGCTGTCTGATACCTCTCATCACATGCTGCATGAATGAATCTTTCATTGGTGGAAGCTGACCAGCTGAATTATCAGTTTTTGAGGCTAAAACATATTAAACTTAACAACCACAATAAATTGACTGCCACATGGCAAGTTGAAATTAAAGAGCAACTGGAAGGGATAACCTCATCACTGAACAAAACTAACTCTGAAGTTACCAGCATGAAAAGATCCATCAACAAAATACATGATACCCAAAACATAATTATGAACATCTTAAAAGAAATCCAGAGTCCAAAAAACAATTTGAGAGCACCAACTACTACAAGCACCGCTTCGCAAACAGAGAAAATGGAAAATTCAAATTCAGGTAGTTACATGCATGAGTCTGATATAAGTACTGCTTCAAATGTACAGCAACAACAAACACTTGCTCTTAATGCAGAAGCAAAAGAATTCATAGTAAATGTACCAACCAACAATTACTACAGTTCTCTAGAAGATACTCCAAAATCAACCGATATACAACAGAGCTGTTCATCTACCGATGTCACTCCAGACAATGATCAATTGGCATCCAGTAGCACAATTACTCACCCCAGGCACAGAAACAACAACATCCGCAGTAAAAATCAGATCAACAATAGCAAATCTGATCCCAGCTTTCAAAACAAAGGTAGTTACAACACTGTTATTGTGGGAGACTCCACAATGAAGCATATTATACCTGAAAAATTTTCAACAGTACGGAAAACTTGTGTTAAAGTAATGAATGGTAAAGGGATAAATCATGTATCCTCATTCATTAAGTAATCTAAATTTAAAGATCCAAAAAACATAGTGCTACACATTGCCTCTAACGATATTGACAACGGCATCCCCCTACAAGAATGCTGTGACCAGTATGAAGATTTAATTGACGTAACACGTGGCATGTATCCAACAAGCAGAATATTCATATCCAGTGTCATCCCTAGACTGGATAAAGATAGCTTTAATGAAGCAGCAGCAAGGTTCAACACATCATTACAACTCTTCAGCAAACAGAAGACTGAGGTATATTATATTCACCATAACTTCCTTGACAACGAAAATAACATCAAAACATATCTATTTGAAGACAAAGTACACCCCAACCACAGAGGAACTAGATTCATTGCAAGCAATATAAAACGATATGTATACAGAACCATAACTTCGCAACCTGGAGGCAAGCCATCCAACACTCACTCAATGCAAAATCCAGATCTCAGAGTAAAAAACACTCAACGCCAGGTATATAGACAAGACAACAAACACTATAAAAGTAACCAAAGAAACTCGAGAAATAAACATATAGAGAACTTACTCACCAGCATTATGAACATTATCCACAATTGAATCCAGTTGTCTGCATGTTACACTGAAATAGGTAACTTTTACATATTTACATTTGACCTAGAATAGTGTATTTAACACTCTTTATCTGCTCTTACTTACTGTTTTTTTTGTTTTTGTTTTTTATCTGCCATTCCACAATGAAGTCCAGTTTAAAATTTTCGACTTGGAATATTTATGGCAGTCTAGTCCAGAAAATTAATGACGTAGATTTTTTAAATAGTATTAGTGATTTTGATTTTGTTAGTTTAGTTGAAACCAAAACTAATTTTGGTTCAAAGATTAAAATCCCCAACTATTGCCACTTTCATTCCTTTAGGAGGGAAAAACATAAAAATGCTCGTACCAACTCTGGTGGGATTGTTATGTATTTTAAAAACTTGTATAAACAGGGTGTAAAACAAATGGCAAGTAGCAGTGATGACTTTATCTGGGCTCGCCTAGATAAAGAATTCTTTCAACTAGATGAAGATATATTTCTATGTGCATTATACTTGAGTCCTCAGTCATCCAGCATTTTTCGTGGGAAAAATTCTAACTCTATTTGAACTACTGGAAAATGATATCACAAGATATTCTCAATTTGGCTCAGTAATGCTTACGGGAGACTTTAATGCACGTATAAAAAATGAAAAAGATGTGGCATCTTTCGACAACCCTATTTACCAGCAGTCTGGAAATACTAAAAACCCATACAGAGAAAGAACAACACAAGATCTAACAGTTAAAAACCAGTATGGTAACCAACTGATAGAACTGTGTATTGGTGCAGACCTAATTATACTAAATGGAAGGTGCATAGGGGACCTCACTGGCAAATTTACCTGCTATCAAAGCAAAGGACGTAGTATTGTAGATTATAGTATTGTTAGTAGCAACTTATTTAAACACATTTCCTTTTTTCAAATACATCCACTTAATTTGACACTTTCGGATCACTGTCAAATGTCTTTTCTTCTTCAAACAAATGCTGTAACGAATTGTGAAACTACTAAAACTAATCAAAATAATTATACTACAATTCATGGCCCGAAATACTTTTATTCTTGGCATGATAATTCCAAACTTCTTTATAATGATGCTTTACACAGCAAAGAGATTTGTAAGCTAATCAATAATTTCTCCAATGCAAACTTTGATGACACACAACAGGCAGTTGATGAAGCAGAACATTTACTCTCAAATATTTACCATGAGGCAGCTGGTAAAAGTCTTAAAAAAAACTTTATTAGAAAAAACAAAAAACATCAAAAAATGAAACCAAAATGGTACTCCAATGATCTTGGCAATCTTAAAAAAGATGTCCAGAAAATATCCAGGAAATTAAGTTCGGACCCATACAATAATGATCTGAGAAACAACTGCTATAGTCTGAAAAAGAAATACAAACAAATGGTTAAGAAAACGAAAAGAAACTATAAAAAAAATATACTAAATAAACTTGAAGAGATGGGTAATTCTTCTCCAAAGGAATATTGGAATTTGATCAAGGAGCTTAGAAATGGTCAAATTAATAATGACAGTGAAAACATTGAAGACCAAAAATGGTATGAACATTTCAGACAATTAAATGCAATAAATAATACTGATGAAAGCACTTTAAACGAAGAGATTGCTAAGCTTGAAAAGGAAATTAAACCTATTACTGAGCTAGACCAAAATATTTCACAGTTAGAAATACAAACTGCAATTAGCAACTTGAAAAATAAAAAATCTCCAGGCATTGATAATATTAGAAATGAGATGATTAAAACAGGGAGAAATGTGCTCATCAAACCTCTACAAAAAATGTTCAATCTCATCCTAACGAGTGGCCATTTCCCTAGCTCTTGGAATTTGGGCATTATCACTCCAATATTTAAAAAAGGGGAAAAATCTGATCCAGGCAACTACAGAGGGATAACTCTCCTAAACAGTCTTAGCAAGCTCTTCACAGCCGTATTGAAACAAAGGTTGACCAAACATGTAAAAAGCAATAATATCATAATTAAAGAGCAAATTGGTTTTCTTCCAAAATTCAGCACAGCGGACCATATCTTTGTTCTCAAACAGCTAATAACAAAATATCTTAATAAAGGAAACTATTTATTTGCATGTTTCATCGACTTTAAGAAGGCGTTTGATTCCATTTGGCACCTCGGTCTTTTATATAAACTTCACAAAAACAAAATCTCAGGAAAATTTCACAACATAATTAAATCTATTTATCAGAATGCCACTGGCTGTGTTAAACTAAAAGGTGGTTTGACTGCTAGCTTTCCAGTTCAAAGGGGTATCAGACAGGGAGATGGTTTAAGCCCACTCCTTTTCAATCTTTTCATTAATGATATCAAATGCCAGATAGAATCATCCAATAATGAACCCCCTTTACTTGTAAACAATCATTTGTCATGTTTGATGTATGCGGATGACCTCCTCCTATCACAATCTAAAAATGGTCTGCAAAATGCAATACGCACAGTGGAAACATACTGCAAACAATGGAAACTAGATATCAATGTGTCAAAATCAAAAATTATCATTTTCAACAAGCAAGGTAAAATATTAAGTAAGTTCAGATTTCAAATTAATAGCCAAAAATTGGAAAACGTCTCATCTTACTCCTACCTTGGTGTTAAAATCAATGCTACTGGTAAACTGAACAGAGCTCAAGAAGACCTTAGTCACAGAGCAATGAAGGCACTTTTTAAACTAAAACACTCTATGCAGACCCAAATATTCCAATCAAAACACATCTGAAATTGTTTGATGCTATGGTTAAACCAATTTTACTCTACTGTAGCGAAATCTGGGCAAGCGATATTATTAATATGCACTCAACAGACTTGTTTAAACAATCCTTGCCTATGGAAAAATTACATCACAAAATGTGCAAGTACCTACTACAAGTAAACTGTAAAGCCACAAACTTGGCATGTTTACTTGAACTGGGAAGATATCCACTTATCATCTCAAGCATCAAACGTATGATTAACTACTGGCTGAAAATAAAACATATGGATGAAACCACTCTGATCTCTGAGGCCTACAAACTTGGCACCAATTTGGACAAAGAAAACGTCAGTAATTGGACCACAGGCATAAAAAAATTACTGAACCTTTTGGAAATTAGTGATGTTTGCGAAAAAACCAGTATTATCCCATTAGCTACAAAAAAACTAAAAAATATGTTTGAGAAACACTGTACAGAAACAATGCATAATGACAATAAAGGCACTAATCACAAAAATAAACTTCGTACCTACAGACAGCTGAAAACTGATTTTGCACTTGAAAAATACCTTGAAATTATTAAAAACCCCATCCACAGATCATCTATGACTAAACTGAGGATAAGTGCCCACATACTTCAGATTGAAGTTGGGCGATATCACAACATAGATGTCTTAAATAGAACATGCCCTGTCTGTGACTCCAATGAAATTGAAGATGAAGAACACTTCCTCTTCAATTGTAACCAGTACAAATTTGAAAGAGATGCTTTGTTTGAAAGCGTAAACTTATCCGGTAATCTGAAAGCACTTCTCAATAACAAAAATTCTAAAACCGTCCAAGCAATTGCCAAGTTTATCAGCGACTGTTTCAATAAAAGAGAGAATTTCATGAAAAGCAATTTACCAGCCGCCTCAAAATAACACCAAAAAATATTTATATAATAATATTTTCACAGTATTACTATTTATTTCTTTTTTATTATTTTTATTACTTATGTATTTTATTGTTCCTTATATCCTTATTGTATTCTAATCTAGATCCCAGAAGGGATACGATATCAATAAAGGTTGTTATATATCTCAGCTGGTCCAGATTTGAGCATGGCACCTTTTTTCTTCCATATACTGTGAGAATGTATGTCCTTGCGACAGTGACATCATCATTCAGACTATTTGATAGCCCAAATGTCTTCAATGATAACTGGTTTCCTTTTATATGATCCAGCAGTTTTGTGTAAGCTGTGCGTTTGCCCACCTAGAAAAAACTACTTGTACTATCACATCCAGTCAAGGCGTGTGCTGCAGGTAGACTGACATATATCCTGTTCTATCCTATTTTTTTTACAATAGTGTTGATTGGTATGTACCTCCGACGATTAACGTGAGCTGCATGCATATATACTGAAGAACCCAACATGTCTTTACTTGTGTAGTACAAAATAAGTACTAAAACATCAGTGTCATCACTACGAACTACAATTCTCTCAAAGTTAGAAGACATGTCAATTGCATGCAGTACCATTCTTGTATCGGCCTCCTCTTAAACTAAAAAGGTGTGGCAGGGGGTCAGATATGCCAGCTCTTGTTACACACTTAACTAAACAACCATCAGCAACGGCACCAGCAATAATAATTAGTTGACCACATGAGAGGATTTCTGAGCCTTTTGATACTATATAGTCAGATACAAAGGCTGCTACAGCTGGTTTGTTTGTAGAAATCTTCATAAATTATCGGTAACTGAGTACAGCCCGACTGCCTTTGATAATATATGTGACTCCCGTTTCCTTACCACGCCTTTGTCTCTCAGATTGCTTGATGGAATGGGGATTGTCATACCATACAAAAACCATTGCAATAGCCATAACACCAAGATTACCACTAATTAATCTTTATAAGTACTGTAGTACTTGGTTCCCTATGTCATCAAACGTGTTAAAATGTGTTTTCTGGAGGCTTTGTAAAAGTGCCATACCATTAATGACATAAGCTGTGTAATTTTTCGCAAGTGGCTTCAAGTTTCTTAGCAAGGTCCGATTTAGTACATTTTCTCATGGTGCCATCATCATGAAAGAAAGGAGGCACAGCAGCCAGTTCATGCTCTAGTACAGTTTTCAGGTTGACATCTCTCTGTTTAGAGACTACTAAAAGTCAACGGAAGAGTACCTCTGAATTAACCATAAACTTATCTGACTTTCTAGTCATCACAGATTTCCGCATGTCTGCAAAATTGAGGGTTTAGCTAACTTGCCTCTTTTATTTGGTACTTTCCAAAAGGTGTGTTGTAAGAAAGTTGTTGTGCTCCATTTTACCATTATCAAGGAATGTAGTTAGTCTTTTGCTTACCTCTGTTGAGGCCACTTGACCTGTAGCAACGTTGATTAGTTGTGGGGGAATAATATCCAGATCAAATGGAATCTGGTATTGTGTCCACAATCTTGCATACATCTTGTTCGTCCCTTGCAATCCTGGAGTTTCCTAATTCTTCATGAGATGTTTGGTATTGGAGAGTGACTCTGCAGTAACATGTCTTGTCTTCAACCAGCGTGAAAGGGCACCTTTGCGCAGTGTTAAGCCAATCACACCTCCTTTACTTTTACCATCTCTATTCACTTTGTTCTAAGGCTTGGTCTGTTGCAACACCTTTAAATTTTCGATTAGCTGACCTTCGGACAACAAATTCACCATCACATAGGTGTTTGTAGCTTTCAGGGTGTTCTTGCTCCAATGCTTTCATATCTGCTACATACGTTAGTAGATATTTGGCATATGTATGTCTGCCAGCTGCACAAAGCCAGGGTAGAGTATCACATACAGCATTGAGATGTAGGTTAAAATTACCTTCACGTTCAGCTCTCAGATGGTGGTGATATACTACTATACATGCTAAGAAAGTGTCCTAGCAACTGAATGTTTTGGACTGTTTTCGACCGATTCTTATGAATTCCTTGATTGTTTCAATTATAAAATCAAGATATGTCAAGTTCATTTGCAAGTCTTTCATGACAAATGCATTATGTAGTTCTTGTAGCCTCTGGTCACTGTCATGGAAATCAAGACCTTTCCCCTGTTTACTGCTTCAGGACTCCATTGATGCAAAGAGTATACGAAATAGCGCTTCCAGTATCGGTTTCAAGCCTCGAACACCCCTTGCATATTGCTTTCCTTACATCATTCCCCGAGCTGTGTCAGTTGCATAAACATCAGAATAAACATGCATTGCAAGTAAGCCTCCATCGCTGTACAAAGTACCAATACTGGCAATAAAGGCCATTGTCAAGTGCATTCCTCCAACTCTCATTGTAACCTTCCCATCCAGGTTTGGTGGTCTGGCCCACAGAATTTCTTGCACCTTGGAATAAATTGACATATCGGCTGTCACCAGGGTGTGTGACTGGCCCAATTTATCAGCAAGTTCTGCCAGATTACGCAATATGGTGTAAATCGTGGCGAGATCTGTGGGAGGAGCTTGAATGAATGGTAAGTACCTAATTGTAGCTACAGGTAAATTGTCTTCCGAAAGAAAGGAGTTACAACCTGTCCAAGTCGGTTCTGCGCCTTTGATGTTCAAGGAATCCTGTGTTTTGTGTATCCCGAACTTTCTGTTTTTTTTATTTATATTGCTTAAAGTAACTGGAACAACATTTGCTCATGCACTTCAGGTTTACTAAGGCGAGTATCCACAGAGTATCCATCTTTACTGCTGCAGCACAAGACTGAGGTATAGCAAGCTTGCGTGACAGAGGTTTCAACGATTAAAGCAGGTGCAGGACGCTGTGGTGGCTTAATGTACCTACACAAAGTGAAAAAAAGATACAATGGACTATAAATAGAAATGTGAGCATTTTCATTTACAAGTATGTACTATGAATTCATTAAGATAACAAAGTTACAACTGATTCAAAGTACAACATTTCAAAGAATTCACATTACATTTGCAGCATGTCTCCATCATTGTCAGTTCGGATAGATTTTTGTGCCACTCTTTTGATTCCTGTACATTGAAGTGGTAATTGTGTGCCTCTCTTGTACACGGCAGCTGCCATGGCATGTGTAGTTGATTTACTATCCAATGTTTCTTCGTTTTGATCAAAGTTGTCTTTTGCTGCATGGATTTGGATGCCGTCATTTTGTGGTCCCTGTATTCCACTCGGAATATACACAAATCAAATAAATATGATTGTCAGACACGGAATATTGTTATTAAATTCATCCCAAACAACTAATATATACTCGCACGCAGAATAAACTCAGATTAACCTTTAGATTCTAGTAGAATCCCGTTTAATTGCATGTATCCATGAGACTGTTGAGTCAAACACTATGCAACGCCACCAACGTCATAGATTACCCCGGCGTCGTTACGATGCCAGCAAAATCGTGAACTGGCTTATTCACCTTAATTGTGATTGTATGGTTATTAAACACAACGCAATGATAATACTTCTGCTTTCTTGCTATACTAAAACTTACATCTGGACTGACGCGCACTCTGAATAGTGCTTTCACCGACTATTCACGGGTTTGCTGAAATTAAATATTGACAGTCAGAGATATACTGGTACTAAAACATCCATGAACAAATCTAGCCGTAAAAGCAGACTGACAAATGCATTTGTTTACTTTCATTACAACTGCTATTTTTTTCAAACATTCACCTGTCAATCAAAAACGTTCGTAAATTGCCCCCTTTGAAACTGTGTAACATATCTGTGTGTTCTGAACGTAAGCCCGTATTACACTAATTTAGTCTCCATTTCATTATATCACTAAAATTAAAATATACAACTACGTGTTGAATTGCAATAATTAATAGCACAAGCAGTCAAAAGCGAAGTGTAGGAAGCGGAAAAAAGGAAAGAAAAGCGAGCATTTAGCCCGCGAACAAAAAAAACGCGGTCATTACGCGAAGCTTTTTTTTTAAGACGGGCGGGATAATTGGCGAAATGTGTACTGTACATGCCAATATTAGTCTTTAAGTGTATCGGTTAACTTAAATGTAAAACGACGGTTTTTCGATAACTATACGACTGTGACACTGGTAGTTATTAGACAGAATGGTCATTATCATTGTGCAGTCCAACAACCAGGGTGTTTTTTTTATAACATAAATAAGAAAAAAATTGACTTACTGTAATATCCTAGACGTTAATAAGACTTCACGAATCGGCAGTTTGCGTAAAGATTCTTTATCAGTTTGATTAAACCAATTGAGTTCGTGGAATCACGGTATGGTCAACAAAGTTACTGACTTAAAGTGCAGGTACTGCTGTCTGATATCAACACAGTAAGAACGATATTACTCCCGGGAAAATGTACTGGGCATTCGCAGAATTCTATAATATTCGCGGTTCGCTGGTTGGCGCGGCGGCAAGGGTCGCCAGGAACCAGCAAATGTTCTTTGGCGCGTTTATAATTCTACAGAAAATCTCTACAGATTCAGTATGTCGTTGCTGTTGGAATACAGTCAAGGGAAAAGACGTTGGATTGCTACTTAAACGTTTAAGACATCCAGTCAGCGATTTTGTGCGCTTTTTTGGTGAAGATGAGACGTTCGGAGTTGTCTCAAATCAGCATGTCGAGAAAAGTCACCCCATTGAATTCGGTGATCGTTTTAGAGCGAAATTTGGCAGCAAGACATAATGCCGTATTTATAACAACGGGTACGTATGCGTTCACATAATTTGACTTTATGTTTTTATGAACCCCCCGACCTGTTGTACGAAATCCCAGGGGTTGAATCATTTTGTTTTTTTTAATTGCTATGTATTTCACTATTGCAGTTGTTAACGATTTAATTTTTAGTTCCCTTCAATTACAAGTTGTGTATTAATGATTAGAGGAAACATAAGAGAAGTTTGTGCAACGCTGCGGCTGTAAGTAAGTGAACTTGAGTTTTCCCCAGTTCCCATGGTTGAGTTTGATTACTAATACTCCACTACTTTTATGAATAACTAGGTATTTCTTTCTGTCCATATTAGCTGTAATAATTGTAGCGTTATTGTTTTATCATCGGTATATTTTCGCAGATACCGATGATAAGAAAATAACGCTACAATTATTGCAGCTATGTCCATATGTGATATGAAGAAACTCTTCAGCTGTTCATACATATAATAGTATCTATCACTATCATTTTATACAACATTGCCACAGTTTATTTTGGGTATGTACATATGCAAGGGAGGTAAATGAACTCACAAACATATTTATTGGCAATTTAACAGTGTGGCTAATATTAGCGTGATTCCTCTATGATTTTTAAATATGTGTCTAACCATCATATGCATGGTGTTTGAGTTCTTTCTTTTTATTGATCCAGCATTTGCATTATTTTTTGAATTGTTTGTGATATAACGCACCATGAACCTAATGAACTTACAATGCCATTTTGAATTAGTATTTGTGAGACAGCATGCAAACACATTTTGAATTTATTAAGATAGAGAGATGAATTGTGCTATGGTAACCAAATGTCACAATTGTTTAACACGTAGGATTCTTGACATCGGGTGGGACTGAGCGACAAAAGCTTTGATCATGGCAGTGAAAAACAACAAAACTAGGAAAGAAGCTCTATTCATAATTAGTAGAGACCTCCAAGTGCGAGTGAAATTGTCGGTGTAATATAGGTTGTTGTTTGTAATGTGTCAAAGTATAACAGTATCTATATATATGTATTGTATAATTTGTTTTATTTTAGAGGAAGACTAGTGCTGAGGCATAATAATAATATCTATAATTCTTGGTTTCTGTTCTGTTCAAAAAACTGATAATTTGGTCTCCATCCACCCATCTTTCTGTTGTCTATATCTGTTCGGAGTTCGTATTTCAAAATCTTCCGGAACGAATCTGTTGCATGTGCTTAGTACTTAATGCAACCAGGACTATTAATTTAAGGCCCGTCTTTGCATTTGTCCGTGCATTCGAGTGCATTTCTCTGACATGCTGTGACCAAGCTTATTCAAATAAATAATGTATGATTATTACATATGCATGTCTATTTTTATGACAATTTTATCAAATATGACCGAGTGGTGGCATAATATTTACTAAAGCTCTTCGGGACTGATTCAGAGATGGACAGGTTGATTTTATTTAAATTTTGTATCATGATCATGCATATTGGGTTGTGGGTGCACATCAATTTGTTTTTGAGATTCGTACCCAAATGGGCGACCGGCAGCTATTTTGTTTTTATTCATGTCTGTGCTGATTGCTAACAAGGGGAGGGGGGGGGATTTCTAATAAGCATACATTTTCTTAATAACACATTGGCAGTCATTTTTCATTATTTTCTCCACTTGTTACCAATTGTTATGTTCTTTATTTTGAGTTCTGAAATGTATATAATTTTGCAAATATAATATTTATAGTCCACATAATAATTTCATTATTTGTTATTTATTTAATGTTAATAACATTCTACACATGTTACCATACAATCAGAGAAATCCTGTCAACACAACGTGCAATATGTCTCATGAACAATTGTAGTAATAATTGCCAAAACACAAAAAGCTGAAAGGGAAAGCTGAAACATGTATTTAGTATTAAATCACTATTGTTATTCTCTTAAACCTGAAAAATACGTCTAGATTTTCTACTTTGCCATAATTTGAGAGCTTCACTGGCATCAAATTTCGCAATTTCTACTAGGATGGTGAGCAGACGATTCAAAGAAGCCTCTTCTAATCGACTTCCGAGAAAGTTTTCACCTTGTTTTGGGCAGAGAATCCCCTCTCACAGATTGCTGTATTTACAGGCAAAACAACAGCTGCCTTTGCCAAAGTTATTAAATTTGGTACCGTGGCCTTATGATTAGTGTTTATCAATTTCCACAGTAAAGTAAAATTGTCACGAGGGTAAGCTTGGTGCATCACTATTGTTTTTAATAAACACCACTCATGTC
Organism: Saccoglossus kowalevskii; assembly: GCF_978046115.1. Lineage (NCBI taxonomy): Eukaryota > Metazoa > Hemichordata > Enteropneusta > Harrimaniidae > Saccoglossus > Saccoglossus kowalevskii. The sequence continues at coordinate 27,143,433 of NC_140642.1, forward strand.
TGGTTTCGTCTGGATCGATAAGAGTTTTGTAAACTTGGCTCTCCTTGTTCACTTTATCAACACCGTAATGTGCGATCAGAGTCTCCAATTCCTCATTGCCGTGATCTGATAATTGGTCGGCGGGTACGGAGGAGAGATGACGCATTGCCAATACATCGAATGCCGAAATAACGCTGGTACTGTCTTCCGGGAAGCGTGTCGATCAAATTATTGATAAACGCATTCTTCACGTTGTTAACAACGCCAATTTGTTTCGATCTATTCTTTAAATTATGGCCCATTAAAGACGTTTGCAAAGACACATCATCGCTGATTTTGACCTCGTCTTCGAAATTAGTTGCGTAAAACCCCTTCATGTTTCCCTCTTTGTACTGCTTCAATTGCTCGATGGTTGCTCTGACGCATGGCTTCACGGCGGCGATGTCAATCTCATCTTTCTGAAACACGAGGTTAAGACGATTAACGATAGGAATAATGTCCATCAAAATATGTGTAACTGCGACAAATTTATATTGTGTTTATTTGTCGTATAGGCAGACGGCTTTCGGATTTGTTCTGCGCGTCAAAAAATGTGACCAATGCATTCCACGAACGGTACACTGTCTGCAACGCATCATAAAAAGCAAACCATCGTATTTCGTGAATTTTCCTTACTTTGAGTTGTGGGCTTTCCAGCATTATTTCCACCTCTCGAAGTCGCGATGAACGGAGCGAAGATGCCTAAAAGTAGTAGAAAAGATTGGTTAGAATATTTTTGTATTCTTTCAGATAATCCAGCGTTGACGCAGCCTGGCTTGTACATAGAGCGAGCCGTTGTGCAACACAATGTACGTTCAGAAGAAACGGGTTAATGTCTTTTAATTTAGCACTCACATCGTTTTTCCTCCCTACCATTACGGACGCACCGTCACTTCCCAGGCCAAGCATTTTCGAGACCATTTTCCCCTTACGGAATTGCAGAGTGTTTCTGTTATAGAAGTCGCGTCTTTTTCGACAAGGTGAAGGTTTCCAACGAAGTTAGATTGAACGTCAAAGTATACAACACAAGTCGGTCCGTACTTTCATCGGTTAAGAGGCTGAAGAACTCGCTTTTCTGGATATCATTCACTATTTTGGCTTTTATCGAATCCGCACAAGCCTGTTGCAATTCCTCGGCTGTTGTGTGTGATCGATAAAATGCGTTGCGGGCAATATTAAGGCTCTTTACAGGCTCACAGCCGCTGGTGTTTAACAAATCTAATAAATTTGAATACTTATCAGTTGCTATGGCTTCTTTAGTAAACAGATATGATTGCAACAACCACTGTATCTTGTTTTTGCATCAAAGCATTCGACACCACGGTTTGCATATAAGAACGCACCGTGATGTCCCGCAAGGCTTCCCGGTGTTTGGCGCTGGCAGCATGTCGCATCAGAGTCGATGTCTTGTGATTACTGCATCCTCTATTGCTTGAGAATGGCGTAGTTTTGCCATGTGTTTTTTTCCAACCATGAGTATAACGCCAACCAGTTATCTTTCCAAACGTCGATTTTCTTTTTTTTTGGCAGCCATGGTGTCACCGTCATCACATTTCGTGCTGCCCAGGCTGGGATCGGGATCGGGCGATGTGCTTAGCAAATCGTGAATGGCATCTTCGGGTTCAGATGAAGTGCTTGACAAATTCTGAATGACATCATCTCTGTCAGTACTGTAAGCAGTAATCAAATTACGCGACCGCATTTTAGCTGCTATAATTACATTACATGTAACATGTAATTACATGTAACGCAAGACTGACACGCTATAGTCGCGTGCACCACTCACAATTATTTCGTTGTTTTGGCTGTTACGTACGCCTAAGTTGGGGGGGGGGGTGTTAACTAGCTCGCCATAGTAAAAATAATATTTTTGTAAGACCGCTAATTAATAGATTACAAATGGAAATATTTGTTTGTATTGTGTGTGAATTAATGGAATCTCTTTTTAGTCGATTCATTAAATAGTGATTTGTTTTTTTAGGGGTGAAAATAAACAGTTCAGCGAGAACTTCACACGTACAACAGTTTCGTTCCATACAGCTTGTATAAATTACGCAAATCAGCCAAAAAATAACACCGTGACCCAGTTTACGCCAAAGACGGAAATTCCAAAAAACTGGGTACACACTCGTTTCCCCCCCCCCCAAAATAATGCAAGTTCATTGTTTAATTAATTTAGTTGCAATCGGAAATTCTAAACTACGCACAACAGAGAGCTGTGCCAATCTGGCGGGACGGAGTGTCAAGCAATTATCAAATTAAAAATGTGAATTCACGCATCAGGTCACATATGGTAGCGATGAACTTTCAAACTTTCAACAACATGGCGCCTTAGTCTTTCGCGCTGGGGTGCTATCTGCGTTGTCTGAGCAAGTGTTACGATCTGCATGCAATGTTTTAAAGCATTTTTCTTGCCAAATGAATGTAGTTACGTTTATTTCTTGAGTAAAAATGATTAAAGTTGGTCTTCGATCGCTGGCACGATGAGTTTCCTGTTGGTATCACCGGAGATGTCAACCGTGAAACAACGGTGCATCATTGAGCTTTCTAGCTCCATGGGTGAATCGAAAACCCGACGTAATTTATTAAACGTGACGCATACATCAAGCGGTGTTTTGTTACATATAACACTGCAAATTCATATGATATAAATATTTGTTAAATGAATTGGACGCGCGAAATAATTAATTAAATCACACAACAGGCGGGAAGGACAATATAATGTTGCCTCGCCAAGTTGCTTAACGCGTCGCCCTGTCACACACGGACTCCAGAAACTCAATGCGGGCTATTCCAACTTACGTACGCATACCCGAAGAAGGTTACAATGTAATGTTTTTAAATATAAGGACGCACAAATTTAAACGAAATTGCGGGAGAATGATTGTTATTTGTATCAGCAAGCTACTAGGCGTGTCGCAGTCCAATAGACGCACAGACCATCATTAAAAGAATTCAATGGGCAGTGAGGAAAGGGACGATTTTTGCCTTTTTTTTTTAAGGGCGCACAAAGTGTAGAGTAGTTCTTTCCAAGCTTTCTTTGAATCGTACCTTGAACATGTAACAAGTGCTGCGTCATTTACAATGATTTGTTTTAGTTAGAGGGAACCACATATATTTAAAAAAAGCATATTTTTGCAAGTGTCAGTGATAACCATATTGTTGTGAGAAGTTTGTCTGCAACCTTCATTATCACCACGTGATCTAGGATTAGAATCTGAATTGCTACTGGCTCATCGGCAAGAATTCAAATTCACTAGAACCTAAAGTAATCTCACCAATTATTTTGGGAACTTCAGATTGCTTGTCTCTTAACTAACCACTCTCCACAATATAAATTAACATCAACCTAAATGTAACTTTGGAAGCTATTTAACACTATCAAGTGTATTCCAAAAAAGGAACACGTGTTTTGGATATCGTATGTTAATATCCTGACCTGGTCTGATTTTTTGAATGTTGCTACAAAAACATGTCATGATGGGAGGGCCACATGAACATATTTTATTTGGATGGCCAATGAGCGACCGGTTTTGTTTCAAAAAAATAGGCCAATGGCCTGTTGCTCAACGGCTATTGTACAAAAGATTAGTGCTATATATGCCACAACTTTTCGTTTAAATTTGGCGATATTTAATTTAAAAGTACAAACAACAACACAAAGTTATCAATGGAATAATAAACACATGTATGCCTAACACCAAAGCATTGGAAATAATGGTTAGTTGAAATTAGAGATATGGCCATGGGATGAACAAATCTAGTAGTCAACACAAGGTACATACACACCAAGTATCAAAGCATTCAGGCTACCGGTTTTGAAGATGTCCTTACCAAATTAACAAAACTGATAGTACCTTGGGTTGTCCTCTATCAATATCAGCACTGTAGACCACCTAGTGTCATAGAAGTATAAGCTACACACACAGTAACGGTAGGATACAAGTAATATATCAGGGCAGTGGGCTAAATGCGGTCGTGGGAACTCTGGTTCGATAACAAAATACCCAGCTCAGTGTTGCATGTAAAATTAGAATGTTGTATTAACACATAACAAACAGAAACACAATCGTAATGAATGCTTCGTGGATACAGTAATACACAGTAATGTGTCACGTAATGCAGTTATTTCTCAATAAAAGTCTCAATAAAAAGTAGAAAATACAATTACAAGTTCTGTAATGTGCTATCAAAATGTATTGCAAGATATTACTCATTATGTGGTTACTATAATGACTAACAGGAACAGTACTGTATAGTACCACTAACTGCTACAACCATATAGGCCAACACATCAATACAGAGTACTGAAGAAAATGTATGGCATACGCAGTAATCCTAACTTACTCAATACAAATGGCTACCACATACACAATACAGTATTTACTAACTAGAAACACTAAGTGCTGATAGATACAAATGTACTACGTAATAGGTACTAAGGCTGCGAATGCCTGAGTATTCACTAGATACATAGAAGTATATGCTAGTAACAACAGAGATTAGCACTCGGATATTAAATACAGGTACTTGGTAAAATCACAGACCTTAGAAAACAGGGACATGCTACTGTGGGTATCCTTTTCATGTAACCTTAGTTATAATCCCCTACCCAATTAACACCTTAGTGAAACTGACAATAAAGCTCTGTCAACACCACTGTTACATCCTCTCCTGTTCCATAAGCCAAACATGGCTGCCAGGGAGTAGCTACACAAAATGAGCCAAATTTGTGGTTAGAATATAATCAGAAAAATTACATTTCATTAAAACTGAATAGCCAAGTCCATTCTATTGATACGAGTGAAACTAAAAATTGCAAAGTTAGCAGTTTTTATTCCACTATGAAAACAAGAAAGGGAAATAAAAATGGTCAGTTTTCTCTACAAGAAAACAAAACTGCCTAAACGTAAACAATGACCTGTCAAAATTTGTGTCATTATAACAAGTGTATTTTTCATCATATTTAGAACAGAAATAGCATAGTGCACCCGCTATACACTGACAAATGTGAATATTGGCACAGCATAACTTATCAAACATATCCAAAAGCGTAGAAAGGTAAGTACTAAAACTGTGTCAGATGTATGGGTATATGTATTAATGGGATTATCTATACAAGAGATTTTTATGGACATTGTGTACAAAGCAGAAAATATCGCAATTTAGGTAATTTTGGATAATAAGCAATTACACTTTACTTAAAGTTCAATATGATGCATGAATTTCATTTATAGTTAATCCAGACTCTGCAATGAATTTCAAATCATGGGCAGCGAGTGTGGCGACCTGTCAGACGATCAGAAATTGCAATACAAACAGCTGGCAAAAAAAAAGTTTAAAAAGAACTCCTGTGTGCTGAAAGTATTAGAGACACAGTAAACATTAATTGAAAATTACTTGTAGATATTGATGGAAAAACTGAAAACTAATTATGCAAATCAGAAAATTAAAATGAACAGATTTGAGTGTAAAACTAATCTAAGGTCTGCGCAATGTAACAAACCATCTATGTACCAAGTTTCACAACCAAAATGATTATGTTAATTAGGGAATTAATATGAACAGATTTTAACCCAAAATTGATCATATTTGTACATTGTCCTATAGCAATTATGTACAAAATGTCATTGAAATGGGACGATTAGTACTTGAGATATACGTGAAAAGCTGCAAATTAGGTTATTAATATGCTCACATATTTATCACCAAACAATCAATCTTTGCATAATCATTGAGTATCTATGTACCATGTTTCATTGAAATGTTATGATTACTGCATGAAATATCAAAAGCTGAAAATTAATTTATTATGCAAACTAGGTAATTAATATGTACTGATATTACCCAAAAAAATACCAGGTCTGCAGTGTCTTTTAACATGTAGGTACCAAGTTCCATTGAAATGTGATAATTAGTTGAGAAGCTGAACATTTACCAATCATTATGCAAATTAGGTAATTAATATGCACCCAAAACTAATCAAAACCTGGCATTAATTCAGTTTCATCAAATGGAACAGCTAAAAAATAGCTAATTATTATGCAAATTAGGTAATTCATATGCACAGATTTTTACCAAAAACTAATCAGTCGATGTATGATTCTTGAGATATCAGTGGAACAGACAGATGGACGCACACACATATACATACACACTAACTGCAAAGACTCCTATTGTGTGCTTCGCACACGCGAGTCAAAAAGAAATGAAAGAAAATTTGCCGAAATTATCAGAAAAAGACAAACACAGCTGTAAGACAAAAGAGGAAAGAAGTTCATAGTATTGTAAGTATATTGCTTGTTTTATTATTTGAATAAAAGTAACAATAATCGAACACAGAGAAGACTGTTGACAGGCCTCGGCCCCAGGCCTATTTTGTAAGGCAGACATTTCAGCAAACGCCAGAGGGCATGAGGACTGTTCACTTCTGCATAGTTTCCCTTGATATTAATTATGCATGCAACCAAATGACATCACTCGGTTTAAGTAATAGGCGGAGCATGGCTAGGTTCACTTCCTGTTTAGAGGTCAACAAAATAAAGGTCACGGATCCACATGCTCGTAATCAGCAGATATTTTCAGAGTTTTAAACTGGAGATCAACATTAGTGAACGTCAAAGCGTATTTATTATCATTGCAGTATCGGATATTTTGCTGAAGTGAATAAATTGTGCGATGTAAGGTCCAGCGAATTTGTGATTGGCTGGTTGCTTTGAGTATGAGCTGTCAATCATTCTCTGTTTAGTACAGGTGGAAAACCATGTAATGTTGCGTGGGGGCGTTTACAAGCGTTAACGGTCCTCAGACCTCTGCTGAAATGCCTACTGCATTTCTTGCAAATTAAATGAAAGTAAAAACTCAGTTTGTATCTATTTTTTCATTTAATATCTAGATTCATAAAGGGAAAGGTTGTAATATAGGCAATGACAATTTTGTACGAAATGTAAAACACAACATAATAGGCATGCTAATTTGTTTGTTTTGATTTTTTTTTACATTCCAAGTGTTCGATTCAATTGTATCTTCAAATATCAACTCAAACCAAACTATTAATATTATACATCACTTGTCAAATATGGACATGTTTAATAAACAAATTTAAATGTTTTCTTTTAGTGCCAGAGTCCTGAACATTTGGGAACAAATATCTGTGTACTGGCATCATCTTTATACGCATCATCTGTAACAGGAACCTTTGTTCACTTTGTGAAAAGTAAGTTTTAGTTACTTTAATAATGGTATTTTGCAATTGGTATATTATTATGATATTGTTGTGCATGTGTTAAGTGGAATTTAAATGTGCGGAAATGCATTTTAAAATAGGAATATTCAATGACCTAAATGTCTATGATTTCAAACAGGAAACAAAGACAGAAATGAACAGGCAGTTTTAGGTAAGTTCACAAATTTTCCAATTTTAAACCCTTTGTAGCATATGTAATAAGCGATCACAAAAATTGGAATAATAAGTAAAAAAAATGTTGATTCATAAATACCGGTAATGCAAAATGCCCAATGCAGTTTCACATAGTAATGAAGTGAACATTTGCTATTGGGGTGTACCTTAATTGACTTGAATTATTTCTGTAGTCGCCAGTCGCACAACACAAGATCCACCTGCAAGTGGTGATTGAAAATCGTTTTGGATTGACAGAAGGTAACTATTGTTAGGATTGGCTTAATAATACTCACACATTTTGTTTTAACACACGTAATATAATAATTAAGAGTATCAAACTGACACGTTCAGGGGGTTCAAACCGAATTTAAGACTATAATTATATGTTCGTGCCATCAAAGTACCAACAATAAACAAAATGAGGATACTGGATATTATATTGTTATGAATTGACATATAATGAGTAACTTTCCAAGGTACGTTCATAATATTTCCCCATTATATACAATGGAAAGTTATTTCCCAAAATACATTTCATATGTGTGCGGTAACATGCGAAGTAGTGCAAAATTTGAATTCAGCTCAAACTGCCTTAAACTTTAAGGTTTAATAAGGGCAATTAAAAAGCAATGGTCGCCGCTCCACACATTGGTTTTGATACCTGACATACAACATAACAGTGGTAAGAATGAATGTAAGTTGTAATCTTTGCTTGTAACTGCACCTTTAATTTGTATTGTCTCTTCATTTTGTATGGGCAACAGTCAAGGCAACAATATTTCTTCCCATGCATGGAGCGATTACCATGTACCAGTCTTTCATTTAAACGTTATTTTGTAAAGGGTTGAATATATACCTGGGTTCTCACCACGCCGGACGGCCCCGTGCCACCTGGGCAAAAAGTTGCCGACTGGCACTATTTTTAGTTGTTTCTGATAAACACAAAATGTCGGCCACTGAACCATCATTCTATTGTCCCTGTTGGATTTTAACACACAATGGAAAAATTAACACAGAACAAAACTGTAATGAAACGATACACCGCTGTTCAAAATCAACGTACATGTGTGACATCGGCCTAATGTGTTTTTGTTTTAACCTTCTCCGATTGACAATGGTTCGTTTGTTAAAACTAACACAGATCGGAATAAGTCGTACATCAAGATAATGGAAGGAAGGACAGTGATAAATAAACAAGTCATTGTCAATGACACGTCCCCGTTCCGTTCATATTTGAGTGACATATACATTCAAAGCAGATCATGACCGAAATGCACCTGCATATGTACAACACATTGTGCTAAATCTGAACAAAATCCATCTATGCATGACTGAGATCCGGTTCTGGAATTGTGAAAATACGTGATTTTGATGCATTTTCGGCCTTAAAATGGCCATCATTCCGCTATTGTTAAGCAAATCATGAAACAAAGGCACATATCTATTTGTGACATGATGTACCATGTGTGTGTGAAGTTTGAACTTGATCAATCCAGACATGTCTTGGATACGGATCCAGAACTGAATTCTTTAACAAAATGGCTGCCAGTCAGCCATTTCGAACTTGATCCGAAAAAAAAAAGACGTGCATCAAGGTCCTATTATGTTTAATGTATGTACCAAATTTGAACAAAATCCGTCCATGCATAACTGAGATCCGGGTCCGGAATGGTGAAAATGTGCGATTTTGATGCATTTTCGGCCTTAAAATGGCCGCTATTCGGCTATCGTTAATCGGATCATGAAAAAAAATGCATGTGCATATGTCCCATATAATGTGTGATGTATGAGTGAAGTTTGAACTTAATCGGTCCATGCATGTTCGAGATACAGGTGATCACGGACGCACGGACGGACGGACGCACACAGGGCAAAACATAAGTCCCCGTTTTCGGACTGCGTCCGAACGGGGACTAATAAACAGAAGAAAGGTTTACCATTACAGTTTAATTATGTGTAGGATTTGTCGAGTTGAACAGTAACTTGCTCACTTCACCGGCAGAGATGCTTCAAGCTGTCGTCTGTTTAATCTACACTTGCACTCGAGTGTAGTAAGCAATGATACAATGAATACTTATTTCTAACCATTAATGTGATTCTAACCATTAATGTGATTGAGAAAAGAAAACAGATTTGGACGTTACGAACGGGTGACATGCTTTGAAAAAAGGTCAGAGGTAAACGTCTCAAAATATGCATTTTAGCGTGATTGCGAAAATATAGTGTATATAGTTTTTCAGTGTTGCACTTTATCTAAGTAATTAAATTATACATTGAAATATTGAAAATAAAAGTTCAATTAACTGAAGTAGTTAATCGTAGCTAGTAGATGTCAAAATGAATAATAATTAGCTCCTGAATATTAATTAGCAATCGACACTCAAATCAAAATGGGGAGAACCCTGATATATGAAATAAACGTTTGTCGTGGACGTCCACTATCGTAAATTATATCTGCAGCCGCCAGTTTCACAGCAGAAGAATCAACTGAATCTAATGATGATGGATTGACAGCAGGTAGTTAATAGTCTTTTTTTGGTTAGTTCATAAACGGGGACTTGTAAATATATAGATATATCATGCTTCCATAAAGTTTATGATTCAAATCAAGGTTCAGTGATAAAAAAAGCATTTTTGCATTGTGAAACTGGATTTCTTATTGACAATAATGACCTTTTAATAGTCATAATTAATTGTTTTCTGAAATAACAGAATATCTTAGCACATTCCCGCTTTCTATGTTTCCAATCTCAAACTAACTATTTGATGTTTAAGATGAAGGAATTGTCTCAGTTTAATGTATAGTTTTTCTTACTGAACTGGCCACCAACTTGTGCCTAATAAATCCACATCTTTTCTGGGACATTTATGTTGCATCATGTGAGATACACTTTTTCAAAATCATAATTGTCATAGTTTAATATCAAACCGTCACTATCATTTCTTTTTATTCTAGCACCTAAAACGAGTGAAAAGAAAGAAAAGTTTCTTGTAAGCATTCAATTTTTTTTAACAGATTTTATCATGTTTACATACTTAATAGTATTCTATATGTGAAGGATTTTTTATTATTGTAAACAGTAAATTCACGTAGTAAATGATAAGATGTATCAGTCTAGTAATATATCTTTAAATTTTTCATTTCACTTTTTAAGGTATGAAACCTAGGAAAAACAGAAAGAATGAAGATGAAGGTATAGTTCCTTATTATTCCATATTAGACGTGTACGGCTTTGGGTTCATCCTTCCACTTGTTTTTTCTCATACATGCCAGGTTGTAATTTCATTGATTATTGACTAATTGGTGCTCATTTAAAAAAAAAAAAAAAAACCTAAGGCATTGATATCACACATAAAGGGTTACTAATTGTGGTGTGAAACCTGTAGTCTCTAGAATTGGCATAGGGTACTCATTTTCAAGACCAAAATATCAATTCAGTCAAATACAAAAGGGGACCATGTTTCTAAGAATGACTTGTTATATTCAGCATTAGAAGAAAGTGTGATAATGATAATATTGCAGTTTTGTCGTTTTATTGAGTTATTTAATCCATGCTGTTTTTATATAGCCAAAGCTATTAAAGAAAAATAAGACAAATGTCGAAATACAGTATTTAGTGAAATGGAAGGGATTTTCAGCCAAGGAGGCAACGTGGATTTGTAAAACAGATTCCATTTACACCTTTCAAGTGTACTTTTATTAAATTTGTTTTTAAAAATAAATCATATTCAATTAAATTTGAGATCTTTCTTGTGTTTTAGTCACATCCACCTATTCTGCCACAGTCAACTGCTCTCATTTTACTATTTACTAAAACTGTTCAAATATGCTACTAGAAATATTTAATAAAATAATTATTATATAGTACGCTTCTAAGATCATCTTACCACTGAAGTCTAATTTAGCCGAAACGACCACCGTGGTCGAAACTCTTGGCCGAAACGTCCACCGTTTATACCTCATCGTTTGTGTCATTGTAACTATCGTCATTCAACTATTGATTTCATAAGGAACTTAGAATTCACTATGAGACACAAGATATTTTAGATGACGTTTTAGTCAACCCGACAGCTTGCATGAGGGATTTCAACGGGATTCTAATGCTCAACCATTTTCTCTTATAACTTGCCAACAGTTCATTTTGCTCTAGAACATCATCTTTAAATGGTACTCCAAGCTCAGATATGAGGTTTTTAAACCAACGAAGTCATGGACGTACTAGTAGCAGTGATGGATCACCAGCTGTGCGCAATGTTCAAGGTATTGTTTTATGTTGTTACTTTCTTATATTTTACACCGGCTCATGTGTTGAATGGTCTGTTAAATGACCTATATTTTTCAGAGACCCTGACAGTTTTCTTCTTATTATTGTAAAGTATTTGTTGTTCAAAATTGTTGGCCCTAACCAGATACTACTGCTGAATGTGGCAATTGTCTACGTATATTGTACCCGACACACTTGTCATTGTCTGCTACAATCATGTGTTTCATTTCCTCGTATTTGTTTATATACACGGTAATGCTCTCAACGACTTTCACACCTTTTCTAGGGCAGGGCATAGCTTAGTATTCTAATAGTTAACGTTTAAAATCTGGTGACGTCATGTTATGTCAAAGCTGGTAAATTTAAAAAAAGATTGCTCGAGTCACAAATTATTTTGTTATAACGTATTACATTTATAATATGCACAAGCCTAAATTAGCCAAACTAGCTGTACTGCACTGTATAAGAATGCAGTGTTGAAAGAAATAGAAAGTGTTTGCATTGTTAATAACCTATATAGATAAGTTTTTATTTTATTGTGGCGATTAAAGTCACGCCTGTAACTTTCGTTATTTTTCGTGTTTTTTTATATATGCATTGCAACCTGTTCCCTCAGGTTAGTGGGGTATATTTCGTTAAAGAAATGGAATTAAATAATAATAATAATAATATATTAAACTTTCAAACACTCTTATTAAACATGATTTTTTTGGTGTGTAATTATCACCCAATGGAGATGTTTTCCCCAGCACAGAGGGACACAGAAAATCTTTTGAAAATATTCTTTTAATAATACTTTCAGCACCAATCACAAATTTGATTCCACCACGGTTAATTTTTGACCAAATGAACACAATTGATTAATATCTATATTTTACTGAGCTTAACGATGTCCTATTATTGTACAGTCTCAGTACATGAAATTCCATTTTTTGCATATAATTTGATTATTTTAATATATCAAAGGTATCTCATTCTCGAGAAAGCGTCCATGCAATTATAAAACAGTCATAAATATTTTTTCCCATTAGGGCAAGTCGCTACAAATACATTTCTTCAAGGTCTGAAGGAAAATCAGGATGCCTTCCAAGAAGTTGAAAAAAAAATCGCAAGACTGTAGTGGTGTGTCAACTACCAGTATTATAAATACTCCACATAAACTTAGTTAAAGTAAATTTTTCTTTTTTTATAATCACCTCACGTATATCTTTACCATATTTGAAAATCCATTAGACCATATCACGTGCATTTTTAGGTCAGCTGTTATATTTTCTAGTGTCTTTGTTCTATCATTTATTCACTATTGTTTCATGTGTTAAAATATAAACAATTACCACTGAAAGTCTACTAGTAAACCAGTCAGTGATACTTGTAAAAAGTATAGTGCTATCAGTTTACCGTCTATTTGCAGTCTTTTGCCGTCAACGTAAAACAAAAGGCTTTTATAGCCAAAGCAGACTCCCTAGCTCGGTACAAATAAATATGCAAAATAGGGATAAATTTACCAAAAAAAACAAAGCGACCGAGAACAATATGACTTTTCAAAAAAAACTAACTACAAATTACACAAATAATAAATACATAAAATATACTCAAACATAACACTCACTTGTGATGTTAATAGGTTTAATATTCTTTTTAAATATGTCCTCCTACCCCACTATGGATAGTTTTGGCAAAATTCATATGGAATTTGAGCTTGTCAAATGACACTCGCCAGAAAGCACCAAAATAAAGTTGAAAGATAGCCTTTCTCTGCTTTGACTGATAATTTACATGGTCTTGCAACAACTGTATACTGCAAATTATGCCAAAGTTATTGAGTAAATATAATAATAATATTGATAGAGTATGCCCTTGTCACGCAAACCATTAGAATATGCAACAAAACCAACGCTACATCTACTATTCCAAGCAATACAAGGAAGTCCAACGATGATTATTTTCAGTTGTAGCACCGACTCCATGTAGACATTTTGTTGTATTTTTCAGAAATTGGCAACGTTTTCTCTAAATAGCTGTCTAAAAATATGGTTATGTTCCGAAATGGGGAACATTGTCTTTGCTACCAACAAGAACAACAACTTCAGGGCATATGGAAGTTTATTCCAACATAATAAGGCTAAGGTACTACAACTCATTAGCCACAACCTGCATCCCCAGCGAATTGTTGCTGACTACGAGATCACCCTGATGACGATGAGTTCCATTTTGGCCAGGGCATGTACAGGTAGGGCCAACGCCTTAAGAAGTGTCTTTCCATGTGGATGGGCCTAATGTGCCTGCTAGTGGCAGTCGTTGGAATAAACTTCCATATAAAATTATAGATAGTGTGTGCTGGGAATGCATGTGCATAAGATCTACTGTCACAACTAAGTATATTTTCGCATTTAAATGTTATTCCATTGGTTAATATGACTTTCTTATGCTGAATAGTATGTATGTTTTATTCTCTTAAGGTATCGCCAGAAATTCAAGCTCGTAACAGCAGTAGATTGCAGAATATCACAATAGGTGATTGTGTCCGAAGAGCGACAGCAAATTTATGGTGAGAGAAATGCGATCTTGATACTCCAGAGGGAGCAAGTATCAAGATGTCATCTTTAGCTGTAGAGTCCTTCGCACACAGTAGACAAAATGGAAATCTGTAAGAGAACATGGAAGATGACGATGTGGCAGATCCGGATTATGTTTCCTCATATTGTCCATCGGATGAAGGTATTACCGTAAAGCTGTGAAAGTGGTGAAGTTAGAAAGAATGCAAAGAAACATTCACCTTACAAACACTTCAAACAGGCGTTGATGTGCAAGCTTTAATGAAATGAAATATCTAAAAGTTATGTTGATGATGGTCATCGAGCATTTACATCTACAAGTCAGAGGAGTTGAACATTACAGTCACCAACCATTGGAATAGACATTGAAGAAAACAAATCTTCAAGTAATGTACGTACTGTTTTGAAACTTGATACACATCAACCACTCAAAAACTCAAATGCAGCTGTTTCTGATCCTTCATCTGTGTTGGTTCGTATATTAAATAACATACGAATAAAAGAAAATGGGACAAATACCAGTATTTTATGAAGCCAGTTGCAAAGTTACCCAGGCATTTTGGAAGCAAGCATAGTGAAGGACCTGATGTATGTTTTGAGTTTTAAATCCAGGAGTGCTGACAGAAAATTGCTGTGGCAAAGGCTATAAGGGTTCTTTTAATCATATCATAAAGCAGCAACTGAATATGCTCTCTCTCCAGCCTGTTTGGGTTAATTTATCAGAACATCACAAATCATGTTACAATCAGAATGTGGCACAAAACACCACAGCAGGCATTTCATAATCGTATACAGCAAGTTGCCAGAATGTTGTTACCTCGTAGGAAGAATTTTATGCAAAATGATTCAGGACGATGTGTCAATTACAGGAAGAAATCATGATCTGATTGTAAAATGTGGCTCCAGAGAATACATCAAAGTTGGTACTGCTTCTACTCGACATCAGTATGTCAAACAAAAGACAAGGGAACTAGCAAGACTACCTTTACAGTTGAGGAGGCACAGTTAAAAAGACTCTTGTTTAAAGGATTTTATTCATCCTACAAAATGTGAGTTGTAAATAAAGCTGCACAACTATCTCAAGCGTTGACCTTGAAAAAGTGTGCCACAATCTGTATAACTGATGCTATAAAGAGTGAATGTTCTGGTATGGAAATCGCATATACAAGGTTTCTCAAGTTTTGTGAGATGCAGTACATGGGCTAAAGAAATAGATCTCATGCACTGAGCTCAATGTTAGAACGAAACGAACATTAGTGGGAGATGTTGTAAGAATGAAAAAATATTTGAAAAAAGCTGCACAAGATAGTTACGAAAATTTTAAAGAAAACGTCATGGAACCTCACTTACGTCACTGTCAAATACGTGGCGAGATAGAACGTATCAGAATTACAAATTTCAGTGAATCTTGTGGAGCCAACATGGAGATGCATGTAATTTGTCAGATTAGGAGAAAGTCCAATCTCATTAAAATCTGATGTATTGTACAGGCTTTAATTATTTTGGTTATAAACGTATTTTATTTTTTACTACTTTAATTTTGTTATTAAAGCCTTTTTATTTTGTGATTTTTTTTTATTCTGCCCTACATACATCTGAGCCTCTGCCTATGTAACGGGACTTCAACGAGACCCACTAGTGACGATTTTACCCAACAAATCACGGAGCTTCTTACAAATACTCGCGCACATACTACTCTTCTGCAAGATACAACATGGCTGCCAGCATGATTTTTCTGTAAATGTTTGGTATTTTTCATTAGTCCACATTTGAAATCTTTCTGTTTTTTTATTATGGTTTGTTGGCGAAGTTCATTTCTTCGAACAGTTGTTTATTGCCCTTACAGTGGAATCGTATCCTTATTTTTAGGAGGAATTCCCAGATGCAGTAGAAGAGCATCACATCTTGATGAAATTACATCGTAGTCACATTCTTTGTTTAGAATTATCTTCTGCACCACTGCACGTGGGATGGGGATTGATGTAAAATCAACTCAGCATGTTGGGCTATTATTTGACATTGAAAGTTACATTCAGGAAACAGGACACGTAGGGAGAAGTAAAGAACCATTGCATGCAATATTTTACTAGTGTATAAATCTTTGTATGGTTTTGCCCCAAATTATCTATGTGAATTAATCGAATTTTATGTACCGAGTCGTAGTTTAAGATCTGAATCGAAGTTTCTTATTAAAACTCGTCAGATGTGTAGTAAAAAGTCCAAGGTGTTATACAAAGACCGTGCTTTTGAAAATTTAGGTCCTAAACTTTTTAATGAATTACCTCTGTCTGTTCGTTCTAGTCCTTCAGTAGACATTTTTAAATCCAGACTGAGAACGCACTTATTTAAATGTGCTTTTAATATTTGACTGATTGTTTATTGTATCAGCGCCTTTGATCTTCATATGTTGGAATTGTTGCGCTTAATTAAATGGAGTTATTATTATTATTATTATTATTATTAATATTGCTTTATAATGGGCGAATGTTGAGAGATACTTGTCGAAATTTACAAAAAAAACAAGAAAGTAGTCTCATTAAAAGTAACAAACCAAATCACACATGTGATCTTTGCCTTTGTCTCTGTGAATCAGATGCTAACTACTTTAAAAAACACTTCATATATTAATCTGCGGACACAGAGTGACAGTGATGAAGTGTCAGATAGTAGTCGTAGCCTAGAATCAGATGCTGAAATTTCCAATTCATCAGAAATTAACGAATCAGTTGAGACGGGAGTCCTCTAATGTTTATTCAACCACAAGTAGTAATAACATTTTCAGTAATTTTACATTTGTGAAACAGTCAACTGGGCCTCGTATTCACTGTGTATTTGACAAGTTTCGCAGGAGTACATTTATGTATAAAAATATAAGAAGTTATTAGTAATTACTGAGTGATTCCAGTTTATTTTTTTTTGTATGTAGATGCAATAAACATTTGTACAGAGTAGCCTGAAACTCCAGATACAACATATTTAGGCAGTTTAATAAAATAATAACAATAAAATAAAATAGTACATGTTTATACACAAAATATTTTCATTAAAGCAGAATGGTACATACAGGGTCCCCACAACCTTCAACTGTCCCAATTAACTAATACTAGTACAGCCATAGGCCCTCTATTAGAGAGTACAGCAGATAAGGGTAATAACTGCGTGAAATGACGAACCCTCAAACTTGGCACATCTGTTCTTTAAAAGGGTATATTTGCACTTGATGTTTATTTGTATGGGAGTGGCAGTCTTTTGTTTTCTATTGGTATCTCAAACATATTTACTCCAAGATAAATCCGTTTAGAAACTTTCCCCTTTAAGATGTGTTCTTTCATATACCGGTGGCCATCTTGAATTTCAAAATGGCCACCATAATACTTTTAGATTTCTCATAACTATTACTATTCATTCAACTGCTGTACTTAACATATGTTGATACACAACATCACGAAAAGTATGATTTTTTTTGTCCAATGAATTACACATCCAACAAGTTCAGTTCTTGAGGTACCATATTTCCTCTATTAAAAGCACATCTCCAATAAAAGTGCAGAGTTAAACCCAAAATAATATTGTATTTGATCCATACTTTTGTCAAACTACATAAGGGTATGGGTTTCTAAAATAGAAAATACGTTACTGTCAAACACTAAATCTTAATTAAACTAAATGTCAACACATTTTGGTCTCCAACCAAAAACCATATTCAGACATGAATTTTTTACTAACTTAGCAACATCTTAATTTAGGTAAATTAGTTCACTACAAAGACATGTTTTACAATGTCTGGTTGGCATGAGATTGTTGTTGGTATTTGCAGTCTGATGTAAAATATGTTACATCCCATGCCAATTTCAAACTCCTAATTCACATATACATGGATGGCAATACAAAAGTCTGACTAATTAGCCCCCACATATTTATATAAAACAATCAAATAATTTAGTTTTGTGTCTGTGTATTATCTTCGGAAACTTTTATGATTTTGTATAAATAATTTTATCTGTTCCTAGTTTTCTACATTTAATTTTCCTACATGGAATAAATTAAATAGTCCTGTTTTGGTGCAACTCTTCAAGTACTTTAGAAAATTGAAGGTCTCTCTGTGGAAGTGTGTGGATTCCACGACAACAAGCCACATGCTGATCAGTACTTCTAATCATAGACATTTTAATTTTGTAAAGAGAGGCTTGGTTCATGCATGATTGCTTTGATTGATTTCCTTTGTAAAACTTTTTTACCTCCCTACTGATAAGTTCTATATATCCATCAATGTCTTCATTGTTATTAACCCCACCACAAACATTGGCAGTGTGATTCCATTCAAGTCTATGAGCTTGACTTGCACTGAGCTTTCCCTGAATAAGAATCTGTAATTGAATACAAGCTATCACATACTTCAACTTATGGGTTGTTATAAATTCCCAATTCGTATTTGCTTGATCGTACAGAACGTTCTCCATCTCCAGCATATATGGCAGTCACCAAATTGCGATGTAGCAACGTTAACTTAAAGAAATCTGGTAATGACAAAATGTCATCTTGGACAACACTGGATGTAGCTGCTCTTGATTTTGTAACTTCAGGCACAACACTATGGATATCCTACTGCACTCCCCAAGTTCACATACGATTTTTCACATTGATGACACCTGTGAAGCATAGCAAATTGTAATAATGGTTTGAATTTGAAGTAAAAAAGTATTTAATGTTCAGCTACATTTAGCTATGCATGGAATAAAAATTCACATTGAAACATGAAATTAAAGGGATATGAGCATCATGCCACAGTAGCTGACGGGCTTGAAAAGATGGTTGCAAACTGTATTTACCGATTTCCTTTATTCAGCTGTGACTGCCAAGACTTTTTCCTGATCTTCCACATCTGTCAAATGTTAATGTCATCTTCCTTCCTGAAGTATTTCTCTACTAGTTACACAATGAGAAGAGACCATAATCTATTAGAAACACATTAAGAAATTGTTTTTAATAATGTGGAAATAAGTAAAAAAAATAACTGGGGCATGTACCTCCTTCTAATAAAGCAAATATGGTAAGCAAAATTATACAAGTCCGTTAGGTAAACAAAACACAAACTAAAAACTGAATACGGTATGGATATCATGCCTACCTTGAAATATGATGGCTGGTATTCTGAAAAAAAGCTAGAAATCAGTCTGAAGCGTGTTTACATTGTTATTGAACACTTTTCATGACAATAGAATTTAAAAATTGGGTTTGAAAGTACGAGCTATAAAGGTCGCTAAAACATTTACTCTTGGTTATGGTATACGTCAACAGATCGATGTCGAATAATAAACTTATTTGCGTTAGTTTGGTGGTGGCGGGTTTTGACCTTTTTTCCATCCATTAAAAAATAAACTCGTTTTTGTAGAAGTCAAAACAATCTTAGTATTTGTAGCTCGTTTTTTTCTATCCAATCATGGACAAAAATAACAGAAAATGGAAAAAAAAAACACATCCAAGACGAGAAAATGGTTTTGTCGGAGTGTAAAGTCTTTTTACACCCGCCCGACAACCAACTGCTATGCCATACTACTGTCCGATTATCAATTTGCATTTAATGGTGAATGTAGCCTGACGCCATGGTCATTAAGTTTCATGAGGGGTAGGGGGTTTGGGAAAAAACTAAAGGAATTAAGTTTTTTTATCCTACATTGAACTTTTTATGTTGTCCCCAAAACGCATGTCATACATATATGACCATTAGCAAAGCGGATAATGCTCAGTGAATATCATAAATAATCTAATAGCAAAAACAGTACATCTGTGAATCAAGATTCAGCCATAACTTTAAACACTATGAGATAAAATGATTACATCAATTACCTAAATTACCCTCTGTAGTAGTAAAATCAATATCTGCTTCTAATTTAACAGCATTACACATATTTGAGCATCATTGGCCGAATAGTAAAACTACTTGTTGGCTCTTTATGAACATTTCACTTTATCTGTCACATTTGTGTATTTTAACAGATTGCGCAAATACACAACAGTTCACACATCTATTGCACTTGATTTATTGTATGTAAGTCTATGTATAGCCTACAAGATTAAAAACAATTAAAAGCTTTGCTACCTGAGTCACCCCACCCTCTATTATGCATTTTAAATGGTTTTTAATTGGTTACATCATCGATTAGTAACATTATTTTTATGTTTCACTATCATGAGCAACATGGCAGAGGCCGGTTTCAATTATGGTGTATTTGGTCATTCAAATTATCCTGTGTCAAACCATGGAGCTAAACAAAGGAGCTCCGTTTTTCTTTACTAATATAGAAATATTGTGACATAAAAATTGTGTACGTTTAAATACAGATCATGAAAAACAAATATAGCGTACAAGCAAATGAATATAAATATGACGTAAATCACGAGATAAACGTTTTGGTTCATAGGCAGTGTCTCGAAATAGCACTCTGTTATCAGTTCAGTTTCAACATGGGTACACAAGTGGAGATCACGCCTTTTGACAATGGAGACCCCTTATATACAGCCAAAACAAAGTCAGCTTGGACTTTCAGTTGTGAGACGTGACAAAACATACGCTGCCAGTGATACATTTCAAGAATAAAAACAAGCAGCCTGTCGGCTGAGATAGCTCCGCTGTTAGCAATGCACATGGCAATTAAAGAACAGAAGATATCATTAGAAAATGAACAAATCTGAGAGAGGTCCACATGTAGTACCTATATGTATAATATATCAAAGCAATTGGACTTGCGGTTTTCAACAAGAAGTCGAAAATATCACTTTTTACCAAAAATTACAAAAATATTCATCAAAATTAGAGAATTAAAGATATCATTATGAAATGAACAAATCTGAGAGAGGTCCACATGTAGTACCTATATATGTAATATCAAAGCAATTGGACTTGCGGTTTTCAACAAGAAGTCGAAAATATCACTTTTTACCAAAAATGACAAAAATATTCACCAAAATTAGAGAATTAAAGATATCATTACAAAATGAACAAATCTGAGAGAGGTCCACAAGTAGTACCTATATATGTAATATCAAAGCAATTGCACTTGTGGTTTTCAACAAGAAGTCGAAAATATCACTTTTTACTAAAAATGACAAAAATATTCACCAAAATTAGAGAATTGAAGATATCATCATGAAATGAACAAATCTGAGAGAGGTCCACATGTAGTACCTATATATGTAATATCAAAGCAATTGGACTTGCGGTTTTCAACAAGAAGTCGAAAATATCACTTTTTACCAAAAATTACAAAAATATTCACCGAAATTAGAGAATTAAAGATATCATTACAAAATGAACAAATCTGAGAGAGGTCCACATGTAGTACCTATATATGTAATATCAAAGCAATTGGACTTGCGGTTTTCAACAAGAAGTCGAAAATATCACTTTTTACCAAAAATGACAATAATATTCACTAAAATTAGAGAATTAAAGATATCATTACAAAATGAACAAATCTGAGAGAGGTCCACAAGTAGTACCTATATATGTAATATCAAAGCAATTGCACTTGTGGTTTTCAACAAGAAGTCGAAAATATCACTTTTTACTAAAAATGACAAAAATATTCACCAAAATTAGAGAATTGAAGATATCATCATGAAATGAACAAATCTGAGAGAGGTCCACATGTAGTACCTATATATGTAATATCAAAGCAATTGGACTTGCGGTTTTCAACAAGAAGTCGAAAATATCACTTTTTACCAAAAATTACAAAAATATTCACCGAAATTAGAGAATTAAAGATATCATTACAAAATGAACAAATCTGAGAGAGGTCCACATGTAGTACCTATATATGTAATATCAAAGCAATTGGACTTGCGGTTTTCAACAAGAAGTCGAAAATATCACTTTTTACCAAAAATGACAAAAATATTCACCAAAATTAGAGAATTGAAGATATCATCATGAAATGAACAAATCTGAGAGAGGTCTACCCAAGGTACATATACACCAAGTATCAAAGCATTCAGGCTTGTAGTTTTCAAGAAGAAGTCGAAAAAGTAAAACATTGACACGAACGACGGACGACGACGACGACGGACAATCACTCATATGATAAGCTCCGCTCGACAAAGTCGACAGCGGAGCTAAAAAATAACTAAACTCACTCAAAGGCGCCGACCACGCGCGTTGGAAATAAACTATGTATTATGGCGATGACTATTCGATTGAAATATTTCCACTCAAGAAGTAGTTCGTTTTGTTATTTGACAATGTAACATGTATATGATATTGGCAGTTTCGAGGAGATATTCAGAATATATTAATTCTATTTACGGGAAAGAAGGTTTATTTTGGATAGAGTAGTACTTGCATTTGCCAAGAATCACTTTGTAATCTTCTTTCCTGCCATTGCATTATAACATTCATAAGATTTGTCATTAAGGTTCCTTTTTTCAACATTTTCTATTTCTGGCAAAATTGCCATGTCCACACTGCAATTGGGAAAGTGCATAAGTATATTTTTTATTGATTTACTTGCACATGGCATTTGCAATTTCATTTGCAACAGTGCAAGTTAAAGTTAAGGGAATCAGTTGAAATGCAAACAATGCAATGTCATATGTATGGACAAAGGTGGAAGAATCGTTGACCTAAAAATATGAAATGCGTCAGTCAGAAAACAAAAGTATGTTGAAGTTAATTTATTATTGAAAGAATATTCATTTCACAACTTTTTCCTTCAGCCTGACTGTTGATAACTACAATCCTGAATGCTTTGGTGTGTGGTGTACATGTAATTCGGGTAGACCTCACTTAGATTTCTTCATGATGATATCTTCAATTCGGTGAATATTTGTCATTGTGGGTAAAAAGTGATATTTTCGACTTTGTGTTGATATTATACATGTGCACCTCTCAGATTTGTTCATTTTGTTACACCTTTAACTGAAATGTGCGTTGCTAAAAGAAGAGCTATCTCGGCCAAGAGGCTGCTTGTTTACATGATAATTTCACCTAGCGTTTGTATATTTTTTATCATGTCATGGGATCACAATTGAATTTGTCAGTTTGGCAAGTATATAGCATTTTGTTTTAATTCTATTCTACTACAAACTGTTACAGACAAATGTTTTATCTAAAATAATTAAGAGTAAAAAGAATACAGGTATTGCCAATTTAACTCTTTACGGTGATAACTATAAGTGGAAGCTAAAAGTCCCATTATTTTCTTTAAAATATCGTTCATACATGATGTGTCTTATAAATATACAATTTTCTAAAATACTAATTTTTTTCAGGTTATTTTTCTTAGTAAAAATGCTTTCACTGTAAATAGTGAAGCAGAGAAGGATTTTAAAAATCCAGTTGAAATGAAGCTTGGTGATGTACAGTTGTCTCCTTTAAAGTAGAGAGCAGTTTTAGTCGGTAGAGAAAAGAAATATTTTTTTTGTTAGTCTTTCTTAGTTGTTGGTTTCTTAGTTGAGGACATTTCAGTGTTTAATTCTACTATTGGTACAACGAAGTAATCCCCTTGATCTTTAACAATATTATTATTTGGTTGATAAGTGACATGTACTCAAGGTTTGGAGTAGCCAGGCTTCCCATTTTCAAGGCATTTTTTTTTTAAATTTGTATTTTCTTACAAATAATTACCTTATTTGTGTATGTGAACGTCACACAAACATGATTGGGAAATATTGGTATTGGAAAGTAAAATGGAATGTTGTATGAAAATGGGGAAACTAGAAGGTGTTGACATAGATAAGAAAGTTTATTTTAATGCAGGGGTTTACATGGCTCACCATAAGAATTAGTACTTGTTTACAGGTTGAAGCTACATGTAGAACAAGTTTTAGAAGATCAAGTGGGGGAGGCCTTACTGACTTCACTTTTGAAAAGTTGTACGATGCAGCTGATGCTCTGCCATGGGTGTAAATACTGCTTCCCCAACTGAAGATGAAATCATGAAGTTTGGGTGTTGATTTGTACCAATTATTCAGCACAAGTCAAATACAATGTTGGTTTTAAGAATGGAGGAATTTCCCAAAATGTAGGTGATTTTATCGTACACTTGTGACTCAAATATGTTGGTATCAAGAGAAACAAAATGATATTTATTTTGAAATATTTACTCGAGCATATGAATAGTTACACTTTCCTACTTTGTAATTAGGATCTAGATATATCAACATTTCTTGTCCATATTGCATCTTTAAACAAATGCATGATAATGTGGACATGATGTACAAAACATGTCAGAGATATGGCTCTGCATCAGATTTTGTTGAAAGAAACTGGCCTTTTCTCAGTAATTTTGAATAATGTACTACGATTAAGTTTATTTGTGTTAACGATTAAATTTAATACTGTGTCACGGTCTAACTGGTACACTGAAAATGCCATTGTTGTCAAATTCAAAATTATTTAATATTTGTATTTCAGGAGTGATTGACTCACTGATGAGAGGGCAGCACAATGTACAAAACTGAACATGGATGATGCTAGAACCAGTTAAACGCCTAGAAAGTATCATTCCAAAATGGGAAGATTTCCATCGAGAGATGAACTTTATAGAGATACCTGTATATTAAATCACATACCACAAGACCAGTGCTGCAGATGTTTGCACTATCATGTACTTTAGAAATCCGTGAAAGTACACAAATAAGGTGAAGTCGTTCTATAGAGCTAACATGATCCTAAAATCTGGTTCTAGATGCACAGATTAGTTTAATGATAATGAATGAGTGAGTACTTTTGATTCAGATATTGAATCCCGCCCCCACCGATGTTGGTGATGTTCAAAAAAATAGAATGGTACAAACAAATCTGTACTGATGTGTTGAAGAATTAGATATGTATTCTTCACTACGAGCATTATTAAATGCTGAAACAATTCATGAAAATTCATGTATGTCACAAGTAAATGAAGATAATAGGTAAACATAATTTTTTAAACAGAAGTAAATGTCTGTATATTATTACCAGTGCCTACTTGTGACAATTATAAACAAAATTAAGCCAACTTTTGTTTTCACTTTATTGTTGCTGCTTCTGACCATGTAGACACATCTCTTTAATTATTGATTTGTGTGTAATATATTTATCAATTATTTGTTCCAGATACAAGTGTCATCACTATCAGAAATCATATGTACATTTAAAGAGTGTTTTTGCACATGAGAAAGCAGTTCATGGGGGTCACACAAACCAAGCCAATAACAGCAACACGAGCTACACCAACCAATGCTGAGGAGATATATGGTTATCTGTTGACTTTATTTCAATTTCGACTTTTACACAGAAAATTATTTACAGGAACAGATGCTGGTAATGGCTTCGAGCAGTGTGATCATCCGAGTATGAACTTGGCATATACAACCAAACCAATACCTTATTGCATGCATTCATTTGCAAACACTAGTGCAGGCAAAGCTTAGTGCAATTCAAGATGTGGTGGCATCAATAATATTGAAGCCATTGTGGGCATATTGAATTGATCAATATAGAAGTAAAAAGGTTATGTAAAGGAAACGAGTCTAAGCAATCAGGCATCGCTCTATAATATACAAATTACTATAGTCTCGCATCTTGACAAAGTTATTTCTTTCGAAGAAAAAAGGGGCTCCATAAGATGACTCACAGAGACGCAGAACTTCGTACAATAATTACAGATCTGACTGACAAGAATGCTTTGCAGTGTAATCCTGGGAGAAAAATGAAGTGCACCAAACTACGAAATTCACAAAATCTGTTTAATATTGATCCCAGAAAATTGACTGAAATGCTGTCATAAAACAAATAAAAACTATTATGCGAACTGCATAGTATACATCAGCTAATTTAATTGGCAGACATCTCAGATTTGTTTATTTCGTGATGATATGTTTAATTCTCTAATTTTGATGAACATTTTCGGTAAAAAGTGATAGTTTTGAATCTTGTTGAAAACTGCAAGTCCGATTGCTTTGACAGTATATATATTGGTATCGCAGGTTGACCTGCCAGATTTGTTCACTACCTAATGATGTCTTCAGTCCTTAATTGAAATGTGCATTCCTAACAGCTGCTCGTGGTGTGTTTTTTAGTTTCAGTTTTTAATTATTAATGACTTCATAGTTTCTACCTATATCTTAGCCAATGTTCCCCTTGTGCAAAATATATTATGGTATCATTAGTCTGTATCCATCACGATTCTCAACAGGCAAGTTATAATTAAATAATATTAGGTAGCAACAAATTCCCGTGGACTTGGCAACAGCTTAAATTAAAGATTGACACAGTATTTTGTTCTTTCAATTGTTTTTTTTAATCCTGCTTTAATAGGATGTCTATGGAAAGTAAATTAATGGCATAATATAAATATATGCTGTGTGTCATGACATGAATCAACTGGTACAACCAATGTAAATTTGGCTCAGTACAATACATTTGTGCAGGGTTTTAACATAAAATGCAGTTCTGACGACAATATTTCATGTCGACTGTACTGCATCATCTAAGCTTGAATGATTCTGAAGTATTCCTCAAAAGTGCATCAGCTTCCAGGCTACTAGTACTTTCATCAGATGCTTCCTTACTGTCTGTTTGGGCAAAGCAGTGTATCATATGTGTGTTTTTTTCAAAATGGTTCGCATGTTCAACAGTGACCGCACTGGCAAATTTTATCGCAAATATCCTAACATCTGGGATGTGGTTTCTTGTTCTTCATGTCACTGATGTTTTTATTTGATGCAAAGTCTTCAAATCAATTTACCCTCCTACATACTTTTTTAATTTGTGACAAATCACTCAGCATTCCACAATGATAGAATGAGATGGTTCATTATCTCTACCAACTCGACCCGACTCCTGTATAAAACATTCAATATCAAACGAGGGACCAAAATGAACTACATGATAAGTTGTTTGATATCAATACCCAGGGCTGTGGTGCAGAACATCAATCTAAAATTTGAGTTGGACATTTTGGCCATTTCTTTTAGATGACGCTCTTGTACAGCATTGTCGGTTTCACTATAGTAAATTTTCATATATAAAACTGACTGGGAATAATGAAAAAGCGCTCCAGTTGCGTCAATTGATGAACAATAAATAATTGTCCGTTGGAAAAATTGTCCGTTGTAAGTTGGAAAAATCCTCCGGTTCGCTGACTGTCGTTAACATTGGCTGTAAAAGCGAGTATAATGTGTTGGCCAGCTACTCTGTGCTACTTTTGAAAATGAAGCGCCCAATAACCCAATGAAACTCGCAGTATTCTGAACAATTTTAAAAAGTAACCATTTGTTGCCATCACTGTGCTGTGCTGATCATAAATCACAAAGCAGGCAAACTAATTAATACGCAAATATTAATTAAAAGCCGTTATTAGATATTGAGGTAAATATACAGCAATCATATAACAAGTTTTAATGCATTTGTACAAACAGATGTAATGCGGGATGCAATGATACATGGTGAACATGCTAATTACCTAGTTGAAATGCTGGAATTTGTGACGAAATCTAATCAGGTCTGGTGCTCCTGATATAGTAGTTTTGTGCCAACTTTATTTTATTCCCGACTGTTTTAATCCAGGCAGAGGAAGTAATAATGGTCAAACATCGGTACAAAATTACTCTGTTGTACTTCGTTAACGCACGCTAAAATGCAAGCCTCCGTTTAAAATTGACAGGTGGTGTGATAGATGTAATAAAGCATATCGTGCACGAACAAAAAAACAATTTGCATCAGCTGCCCAATTCTGTGTTTCATTAGTTTTTGATGTTGCTGTTCGTCGCTGTACGTGTTGCCTGCCCCCCCCCCCTACTCAGGATCCATAGGGGGCCGCATGCGCGTTCCCATTTTCTCGGGAAAGGGGGTACACTTTTTGACGATCTGTCTCGGCAAACATTTTCCCGAGAAAATCGTAGAAAAGGGGATATTTTTTGCTTGTTTTCCCGAGATTCTCAAAATAGGGGGTGTATTTCAAAACACTTCCCGAGATATACAAAAAAGGGGGGGGGGTTAAAAGGAGTTCTAGACTTCTTTTCCCTAGATAGGATGGGTAAAAAAAATGAGGGAACAAGCATAGGCCCCCCCTAAATATAGGGAGTGGGGGGGACGTGTTGTACAATTATTTATCGTTGTTGATGTAGTTGGTGTGTTAGTTAGTGTTTTGATTAATCATCCTTGTCTATGTATATGTCGGGCTTGGTTTTGTAATTGTCGTCATGAATGTTTTATTGTATTTACAGATTCCTCTTCCTCAATCTGTTAAAATAATAATTACAAGTTACTAGAGTCAATATCAATCTGAATGACATGCACCAGTAACCCATCGGAATGATGGGTCATATCCCACGGCTGATGAAATAATGGTTGATTTTTTTTCTGGGACAAAACCAGTCGCTCGTTGGCCGTCCAAATAAAATAACAGTCCTTGTCTATGTATTTTTCAGGCTTGTAATTGTCGTAGGTGTTTTTTCCTCTTGGGTCACATAAACTACCTCCTCTTCTTCCTCAACTTCAGGCTCTGAGGCGTAGCCTGTGTGCATGCACAGGCCTTCCCCCTGTGGTGTGTATAGTGATTTTTCTGCTTTTTCCGGATTTCGTCGAGTAATAGTGCGAGCAATAACCAAATGTAATATTTTCATATGTAAGTATATAGGTTTACGCATTAACTACCACATACACCTTACAGGACAAGGAAATGAATGATATAGGTGTTATAATTTTAATAATGAAATATATTTCTTACTACCTCCTTGTTTTTGCATTTTGTTAACATTTCTTTTTTTTTCATTTTATAGGTAAGAGACCATCCCGTAATCAATTGCTAGAGGTTGTTAGCTCAATGAAATCAACTCAAGTGCCATCTCCATCAGAACAACCACCATGTGATAATCATCTTCTAAACAACTATTGGTAGTATCCACAAAAGTCCGCAACAAAAAGTAAAAGGAAAACTATAAAAAAACACAAGTGACAACCATGCTACAGATTAATCTGCTGTTACTGGTATGATAGTACAACTACAAATTATTTATTAATATTAATGTAAAGTTAACTGAATAGTTTATTTAAATTATTTAAAACTCTCGCAGATGCATGCACAAATGTTATTACATATTTTGTCTTCATCATCTGTAAATAGAAAAATAAATGGTATGCTAATGGGTTCCAACAAATTTAATATAATGGATGAACAAATAGTTTAAATACCTGTTCCTTGATGTTATATATATATATATATCCATATTTTATTTTATAAGACAAAATGATATTATAATATTCTTTATTTAATTGGAGGACAAGTTACAGGCTCTATTACAGACATTTCTATTTATCTTGGGAACAATCTGCTACCCAAAAAGATACTGTTTTATATACTTACGCTGACAAGATTTAACCATTGTTTAGCTTGTTTCAGATACAGAGGGCACCTCTGACACCTATCAAAACATTGTTGTGTTTCTTGGCTGTG
Source organism: Saccoglossus kowalevskii (assembly GCF_978046115.1). NCBI lineage: Eukaryota > Metazoa > Hemichordata > Enteropneusta > Harrimaniidae > Saccoglossus > Saccoglossus kowalevskii. The sequence goes on from NC_140642.1 coordinate 27,173,110, forward strand.
TAGGTGCGGGTGAAACGCATTCTAAAAATTAGAATGATTTTGAAAGTACATCACCATTTCATAATTAGATCACCACATTCGAAAAATATACACCTTGTATATAGTCTACAGTAAAAAAGAAATTCCTAACATTGTGTCGTGTGTCTGTATGCTACTAAATATAGCTCATTGTTATCTTTATTTCACTAGGATAAAAACCCTTCTTATTATGAAATATCATCTGTCTTGGCTAAATCGACATATGAAGAAACTTTGGATATTGCCAGGTCTTATTACCCTATAATACATGCCCACTTGCTAGAGTTAATCGAAAATGTCAATCCAGACTTTTCAAGTATTCCAGTTGATGATAGATAAATTTGTTTTGCATCAAGAATTGCTTGTCATTTGAATAACTGAACATGTGTATACCGTATTTGTCTCTATTTCAGTGTTTTCAGTTCAGTCAAGGCAGTTCTCTCTTTTGTGTTGATATGCCATACATTATCTCATTCGGCATGTAATCTCAGTCAGGTCGCAATTCAGATCCAGTTATTAAATTCACTGTAAAAACTTATGTGACTATGTAAATGACAGTGGGGTGTTTTAATTCAATGATCAAGCATACCATAAATGCAATTTTTGTCTTGATACATTAAAATCATTAAAGAATATCTCGCAAACTATGTAGTTATGTTTTTTTTTTGGTACACAGGTATACAAGCCCCATTAAAAATTATAGTATTGGCACAGCTTTTGGAGATGGAAACTGTTTTTATAATAGTGTCAGTATTCTGCTGTGTGGTACAGAACGTTTGTCAAAGATGCTGCGTCTGTGTACTGGATTATATGGAGTGCTTCATTGCCCCATTTAGTCGACCAAGTATGTATGTACAATGTTTTCATTTACGCTTATATTCATTAAAATTGTATTTTTTGAAATTAGTTGTTGAATATCTCTACTTATTTTGTTTAGTATACAGAAGACATTGATAGTGTTTCATTTCCTAAAATCGACATGCAGAGATTCACTTATGCAGAAACTGCATAGTTTGTATGTTGAAAACCAACCAAGCAAAATTGAATATTTGCATTCAGAGAAGAAGCCCATGCTGGATTACAAGAGACAACATATTCAGGTATATGACACCACATTGCTATGGACTAGCCACTATGTAGCAAATGTTTGTCAATAATAAATAACATTGCTGATAACATATTGCATTGACCATCATACATGTACCTATGATGTATGAATATACAACTTGTGTGGGTCTATCATTATCAAATAATTGTATACAAAAACCGCTTTTTGATTGCGCATAGATGTGTTTTGTCTCTTCCTAGTTAATTTCAAATTTCTAGGTTTCTTACAGTTTATATTTCTTGCCTCAATGCTGAGGCAACCTGGATATAGACTTGTTTATAATGGAAAAGTAAAAGTTTGCACATGTGAGGAAATGAAGAAGTGTGTGCCATAACATGTAATGTGGGTGGGTGAAGATGGCCAGCCACCAAACCATCTAGTGCCATTACTACCACTAAGCTCACGGCAGTCTGTGCGAAAACAGATGTCTATTGGTAAGTGTGAAGAATGTTAGTCAAAACAAAATTTATTTAATAGCATTTCTCGCAATTATCATTGTTATTAATAACAGGTGCAGATTCATTAATAAAAGCTGCAAATAATGTCTGTTATGGAGAAATTTACAATATGTGCAAAGGAGGCGATTCAATGTTGCAATACGTGCATTGTTTTTCATGATGGCACTATTGTTGTGCATGCCTGCATCCTGATTCATTTTGTGGTGATGAGAACAAAGATGCCAGATTTATTTGTTGCATTCATGTGGCATTACCAATTACCAAGTAAGTTACATTTTGTATAAATAATATTGAATATCGAGAATTAAAACCTAATTTTTTCTTAACAATTTAGATTTGTATTACATCACAAAAATCATGATGGTTATAAAATATATCATGAATGCAAAATGCTGTGCTACTCTCATTTTGTTAACAGTTTAGCAAAGTATATGACAGTGAATGGTAATAAACCGTTATTATCCCAAGTGGACATTTCAAGTTTTATACCAGTTGAAGCATGTTGTGGATGAGCCATGGATTTTATTTGCAGGTAAGATATTGGAGATACATAAGTTTAACTCCTTGTGCGTCTCCATATGTTTGCCGAGATGTTATGACCGTTTAATTTTAATTAAGGGGGGTGTACATTGGTTCAGGTCAAAACTGAAACCAGCACGCAGAATATTATTCCATTACTTTTGCGCTGTGCCTGTTTTTAGTGAAAGTTGTATCTTGGTCATAACTTTTTCCATCTAACGTTCTGGATCATGTTAGCGCCCAGTGTCCTCAATTTCCCATGGGCACTTGGTGCAACCCATGCGATTTTCTGAATTAACTCACCCACTGTTCACCAAGTAAATGAATCCTTGTCTCCTCCCCCGTCCCGCTAATCCTACAAAACAACAACTGATATAAACATCTTTTTAAAGGATTACAAATTGTCTGCTTAAATACAACAATTGAATTTACAAACCAAGTACACATTTGTCTGTTAAGTCATTTCCGTCAAACACAATCATGGAAGGCAACAAGAGAGGAGATAGGACGCTATTGTTCTCCCTTGTTCGATGATCGTGGGGTTGACGGAAGAAACCATACCTGAAAACTCGTGGTTCTGTCCACGATGCAAGTTTTATGACTGTTCTTAAATGTTTTTTTAAGTTTTAATACCAGCAATGTTTGTAGTAGACAAATAGTTGAGTGTTAATTTAAATTGAGTGTTGAATGTTTTCTGTTGAATGTTTTCGCGTAGACCGGAAACAAGTCACCTGAAAGGCGTATAGTGCAGTGCGAAAGCTCGACCACATGTCAGATACTATGCCCGTTTTTCACTAGTTTTAGAGCGTTATCATTGGTACTATCATCGTGGTTACCGACTTCATCTTGCATTTGTAAAATTGTATCTTTTTTACGACAGGTGTTGATACAGTACCACATTCTAAGGAACCAATCACCCAGTCAATTGAGGAGGCAGTTATCAAAAGACAGGTCAAGAAACTTTAAGGTATTTTATTTACCCACCCTTTTTATTAATGATATAAATATCAATCATCCATATTCTCATTTGTGCTTATGTAACAAATTTCAACCTGTTTTATTAATGTACTATTGCTTGATTTTATTGTAGTGACAGATATTACATTTTTACTAGCTTTGTATTCATTTTTCACGTTTTTTCTATGGAATAAATAATAGTAATTTGTGTTTTTTCTCTTTTTCAGTAAGGTGCACCACTTTTCTTTTATGGAAGCTGATGCTTTGGAACAATGTGTAAAGTTCGTCAACATTGCTGCAAGCAATATTCTTAACAGCTCCAAGCTCAAACTTAACAAACAACTTTCTCATGAAATTCAGCCGGTGCTTGAGCTAATGATGACAATTCTGAGGAATTGCCTCGCCAGTTGATATAGGATTTTAGTTGATTATGGCCATGTGTGTCTCCAGAAGAAATAACTTCAAATTCTCTTGAGGGAAGTGTCGGTCGTTTCACCTCTTGACTGTGACATTGATACCATTATTTCAATTTGTTGTCTGTATCAAGAGTAGAGATGTCAGACAGAGCATTAACTTTTCTTGTTCAGTTTTTTATTGTCGAGATGGTAAAGATTTTGATAAATGCAAAATTTGATGGGGTCAATTGTACAGACTTGCAACAAGAGAATGAACATCCCATTAATAAAGACGAGGAGCAGGTACTGAGATATGTTGCTGGCTTTGTACCTCACAAGCTCATTAGATTTAGGTTTCCTAATAACAAGTCTGCTGTGGCATGTGTATCTTTTCTCGAGACTTGGCCATGGCAGGCCAATAAAGATCAGCCTGGCAACATGTCATTTTTGCATTATACCAAGAGGTGGGTAGATTCTGTCAACAGTGGTGGGCTTTTTCGAGTTAACAAAAGTGTGCATCTTTGTTTTTAGAAGAGTTGAACATGTTGTCCGAACCTACCTTGATACAAGATGTGCTGCAAATTATAGAGATGCTTCCTTGAAATCAACTATTTTAACTGCTCTTCAAAAATCTGCTTCTGTGATTAGTGGATGGCATATAGTGTCTCAGCAGTTGGATAGTACATTAAAACTCTTAAAAATAAAGAGGTTGCCAGAGTGTTATGCAGACATACAATGTCGATCATTTGTCAGTGCATACATGTTTTTGAGAAAGAAGCGGGATTTAAGCGTTTCAAGTAAGAGCGAGAAGAGTCTGAGAAAGCGACTGAAGAAGTAAATTGATGTAGTTAGGCATTCATTGCTTTAAATCAGTGTTCTCCAAAAACATTGAGCATGGTGGTTTCACCATTTTCAAACCATCAAGAAAATTTTATGCCAATTTGGGTCACTGTCTCAAAATTTCTATGCATTTGTATGTAAATTTGGTTACATTGTTAGGTATATGGGCCACCATGCAGACTAGAATTCTCAGGAAGATCACTGCAAATTTAATATCAAAAACAATCTATCACCATTCATAACATGCATTTTTTTGCTGAAGGGAGAGGGGGCACAATTATGTATTAATATTCTTGATGTAAATTGATTCCACTTTATAGTAAATAATTACACCTAATTTTGTACATATGTAGATGTTTTTATTGACACTAATACATCATTTTAGATTTACATTTCCACTTTGCAAATACTGCAAAAGTGGTATACAAGTGATATTGGAAGAAATCACATTAATAATAATGAGAAATCTGGCCAAAAATCTTACTTTCCCGCAAAACATGCGTAGCCAATGGTGTCTTATCTATATCTTCTATTTCATTAGCTCGTTTAAGTTTCTCTCCATAGGTCGCAATTTCCTCGTTTACATTCTCTAGATTGCAGAAACCAATCAGTTTTCCAGAAGACTTTCTGTAAACAAGACCACTTTTAATCCTGATCTAGTCAAAAACTAACATAACATTTCGTTTGTATTCGGGCATCTTGTCAAACTGAATCTCATCTTTAATGCGCTGTATAATTTTGGAGTTAACTCCATTCGTGGCTGTGGTGTATTGGCTATAATCACGAAGTGTGGTTTCATGAGGGAGTACCAGAGTGTTTGTTGACCTCAAAAAGTTGTAAGCTGATGAGAATTTAGCATGCAATGCGATGCACCACTTCATTATTAACGGATGCCATCTTCTTTGGTTTTTATGTTTTGCCAAAAAAAGACTGGACTGTTTTCAGGAAAAGTTGACTGGATTTCCGAGTCCTTGCTTTCCATAATCGTTGTGAATGAAGCGGCTGCACCATTGTCTATCTGTTCACCAAAAGAGCAGCCTGAATGTGTTCCTGTAGTCTTACCGATCTTCTTTTAACTTGTTTTACTTCCTTCTGGAGGCTACTAGCTTTCTCTTGTAGTTGATTTCTTGTTAACAAATCATTTCTTGTCTTTTACTTCCCATCTGTTGTTGTTATTTGCCTTCATTTTTTTGCTCTCAGGCTACATCTATATGCAGTGCAGCCTGCACATCTTAAGGAACTACTTCCAGTGACAAGATATTCACATTTAGTGCTTCTTATTGTCTTGTAGGTATCTAGATCCTGCTCGTAGGCATCCACTTCATTATCTTTGTTTAGAAAGATGGCTATCTGTAATGTAACCATGCGACAAAGATCTTCAAAGCCATTATTGCCAATGCAAATATCAAAAGATGTAATTGTCTGCAACAACTTTTTGCAGGACTCCACACAAAGTTTTGGAGGAATGTTATTCAACAGTGGTGAATTATTGGACAGTTTCCCAAACACCATGAGTTGTGACTGATTTCCAAACGAAGAGAGACCAGTTTGTTGTTTTCACATGTCTTCCAACAGCACACTCCTGAATCCTTTACAGTGATGTTAAACCCATTGTTGCATAAAAATGTGAGGAATAATATTTAGTTCAACCTTCATATGCCGGTTTCTTTTACTATTATAGCGACCAAGTTTGGCATCACAGGCCTTGCATAAGTAAGGGGGGTAAGACAGTGTTGTCAGCTTCTTTAACATTGATGTTAAGAGCATGTTGGATCCCTCTAAAATGTTTTTCCTTTAATATAGGCTTTCTGTCATTAGGAATGGCTTTCCCACTGCCATAAAGTCTACATAGTGATTTCAACATCTGGAAAAGAGACAAGCCAAAAAATCAAAACTACAATACCATTTCAAACCATTAAATGTTAATGCATTCAGCTTAATCACAGTAGCTAAAAAATTATTTCTATTGTCAAGGAAATAATTACTGAAAAGTCATTTATAAGCTACTTCTCAGAATTATCTCAGTAAGCAGTGCAACCACATCTGCAATAACACCCCCCCTCGCAAAAAAATAAAAACTGAACAAAACAGTTTGCATTCTCAGAGTTTTCTTATTGAATGTTAAACAAATTCAAACATGACAACAAATCTTGCTGCGCCAGTAAAACTATCAAGCAAGACAGCAACATAACCATAACCCAACATCTTTCCCTATTTGAGTATTTCAATCGCGGACAATAACTTAAAACTCGTTAAAATGAAATGAAAAATATGTATTTATATGCTCATATCAGAAAACTGACACAATAACTGTTCGTGATCACACCAGGGTTCTAACATCGCACCACCTTCCATATGATCACACACAACGTATTTATAAGTATATTTGTTGTGTCGAGGCGGTAACAAAATGGCGAAACTATTGCGAAAAAATCTCGTTTTTTTCACCATTGCATATCACCGCATACAAACAAGACAAAGCTTACCTGAAAGTGCCTGACATAAAGTCCCACTTGAGCTTTTTAAATACTCCGGGAGACAACCGGGCGTGTAGTTTTTTCGTCTTTAAAAATGGAACAAGTTTACGTGCAGAGACCGATCAGCGTATCATCCGCTCACGTTGGAAAACAACGGACGATCGTTTCGTTTCGGGTGTCGGGCTTTGTCAATGACGTCATGTGAACCTTTCTGCGCATACACTCTTCCGTCTCTTCGCTTATGCGCAGTGCCACTCGTGACGGTGATTTTTTTTTCAGTCACGAAAAATGTGAGTTCATCCCATTTCGCTGAGTAAATAAGCGGTACTGGTGACGGGGTAAAACGAAATATAAACAATAGCAATAAGGCGATATTGTCAGCTTGAAACAAAAGAAATAAATCGGATTAAAAGTCGTCCTATCTCCTCTCTTTTTACCTTCCATGGTAATATGTACATAGTCGGACGCCGACTAGTAAATGCAGCAGTCCACCAGATAATAAACACAAAACCAGACTGTTGCAAAACGGTCATGAAGAAAACCCTCCGACTTGTTTTTCGGTGTATTGACGGTACTTACTTTGTAGACAGTAAAACTGAGAACGAAGCTTCTTATGCCCATTCCGTATACATACTACTCTTCCAGACTGCTAATATAACAAGTGGGGAAATGCCTCTGGCCAAGTATTTCGGTTATATGTGCAAGGATGGTAATTGATTGTATCTCTTGTAAGATTTGAGCTCTTGTGTATAGCGGGTGAGCGTGGGGTTGACATTACAGTAAAAATTGAGCGGCAAGAAAGATATGAGCGTTCTACAATAGGTATAGTAGAAGAAACCTGCCTTGCCCATTTTTTAAGGTAAAATATCAAAATTTATTAAGAAACTTGTAGATACATGTACAACTTTTAATTAAAAATAAAAATAAAATTAAAAATACTAGCTTGAGAAACGTATGATATATTAGATATGTCAGACCCAACAGATTCGGTGTCATCCAAAGATTCGCGAGTATTATTCAGAGGGGTGGATGGTGTGACAAAAACACATGACTCTCTAGAAGAGAAAACTGGGAATAGGAGATGACATGGGAGAAGCAGGTGAATTGAACAAATCTGGTGTAGCTTGAATGCTCGAAGGTCACTCACCAGTGTTAGCCTCATCCTGTGTGGCAACATGATTCGAAGAAGGGGTTAGTTCCCTCTCTTCAACAGTAGATTTATACACATCATCTGAAATATTTTCCTTAGACGTAACAGTGTCATTTGCATCAATAATATTATCATTATGTGAAGTGTCACTATATGCCTTGGATTTTACATCCGTTTATCGATACCTTTCTCAGTTATTGGTGTTGTGCTTGTTTTATTTCACCAGCAAATAAATAATATACACAATAGTATCACTTTGTACTTCATTACTATTTTCTCATCGTTTGACAATGAGCGCTGGCGTTTGCGGGGTTTAGTGCCACTCGTAGTGTAACTTTAGTCATCAAGTGATGGAAAACCTGTTTCGTAATCAGTTTTGGTTAAATCAGTATTATTTGCAAGTGTACTATTGTTAGTACTTGCATGCGTGGTATTTGCATATCGTTTGTTTCATTGTCGCGTGGGAAATTCTTACGAATATGTCCTTTTGATTTACATAAAAAACATTGTAATTCGTCTGATGAAACGTAAATATTGTATGAACTAACAGGTAGCAAGCCATTCATTTTATCTGCGTTTAACCAAGTAGTCTTGCCTTCTGAACGATTGAACATGTTTTAGTGAAGGGCGTTTACAGCCAAGCGGGATCGTGCGGATAGCACTTATAATACGACCAAGAGGAGCTATGGCTTTTTCAATACAATCATTATGGGGGAACATTTGATAAAACAAGTTTTGTTGAAGGCCGTACCAAAGGCTCAGTTATCAATTCACCCCTAATATTAATACCTTGAACACAAACAAAATCGATACAGCGCCCAAAAAAACAACCACTGATCTGTTCATTCGTGACACTGCAACAATCATTTTGTCACCAACCACTTCAACATTTCCACTGGAATACCATCCACGCATTTGATGGTATGATTGCGATAAACGTATGCACAACAGGGTGTGTATTACGTGCGTTTTTTCAATGGTGGCCATCTTGGCGACCAGTAACCACAACACACCCAAACGAAAATGAATAGAAAGTACAGCAGAACGATGTTAAAAGCTTAAAATGTATACACAGGAAGTACAATAGATTACTACTCCCTGACCAAGTATGTACAAATTAAAGCAGTAAAAGGACAAAAAAAACTCTAAACGACCACTTCTAAACAAAAAATGACGGAGCTCCACGAACACACGTCCTACCTCTCCGAGTAGTAGTGATTTTTCAATCGCAGTCGGACAAAAAACAACAAGAAAACTTAACTAACTAAAGACAAACTTAAACGTTAACCAAAGTGGTTCTGTAGGTAGTAGGCCAGACTCTCTGGTTCCCACCACAAGGGGTTACGACCCACCCTGCCAATGCTTAAGCAGAAAGACAACACAGTACGATGTTTAAAAACTACGTGGACCACCCACTACGAGTAAATAACGGACTACAGGGAAACGTGTTGTTTATTAAAATGTTCTTTATTAAAGGTAAAGGGTAAATATGAGATCAACGTGAAAAGACAGTGCCCCCAAAAAACAGCAGGAATAGATGCAAGAAAGCACTAATGACACCAAGCTGAATGCCACAGACACACTTACATGCAGTGATGAGCAAGTAAGCGATGTTATATAGAAGTTGGTTATGAAGTTGTTGTTCGTGGTGCTGATAATATTGGTGTGTCAGATGTTATTTTTGTTTCATCTGAACAAGAAGATTACCAATATTCAGACAGTGATTCAAACATTATAACCTTTGGAAGTAATATTATGAATTCTTTCTCTGTGTTGAATGCCACATTACCATCAAGTGATCATGCAAGTCCTGTTGTCAGCCAACAAACCAATACAAGGCTTCCACAATCCACATAAGTGACATCCTCCGTGATATGATAAATGCGTTGTCAGATCCAAGTATAATAAAAGAACATCATAGTTAAAATGGTATTGCCCAACGAGGATGTTGAACTAGCCAGTGGCAGTGGTGTTACACGGGATTGTTTCACCAGTTTTTGGAGAGATTTCTACGAGTGTTGTACAGTCGGTAACGCATAAAGTAGCGGTAGATACTTTCCTATTAGTCTAGCTAAGCCATTTATGGAGGAGGTTTTGTTTGGTAAATTACAGCAACACCCACCTGAGGGTCTTTGTGAGACATACTTCTTGTTTCTGCCAGAGTGTGAGGTATTTCGCAGAGCTCTAGAAAACATCACAGCTGTTAAAACAGATGTGCTGGACTGCCATGCATGCAGGAAATTAGTAACTGCCGAAACATTCCATATCATTCTGCATGAAATCTCTTATAAGAACTCATGCTTTGTAGTAGATTCCTGGAGGGCAATCCTGAAACCGCCTGCAACGGAAATTGATATTAATAATATATATGATGAATGAAAGCCAACAACAAATGGTGTTATCAGCCATCTATTGTTTCCTGAGCAGTTTGATGGGCAGAAGGAGGTTGCTGTAACAGCTCCTGCTGATCGGGTAAGGGTGAATATTGACACGACACAATTGATTGGATAAAACAGAACTTTCAACGCATTGGTCACTTTAATCCCATCCAGTAGATATACGAGGTCGAGTGACAATAAAAGGTATAAATAATGTACAAGTATGATGTAAATACATAAATTTTAAACAATAAAATATGATTCACACATCCGTAATATTGGCGGCTCACAGACCAATAATAGCGAACAATAAAAATACAGAAGTAGATGTTGCGATACAAGTCAATTTCATCACACATTGAGATAGTGGTCACGTGATCATCATCGATAAAAAATAAATGCATGAAGTTTCACGGAATTTTCCACATCATGCTGACCTACGACGTCTCGTGTGAAATTGCACTTAGAAACAATTAACAATTCTGAAGGATGTCGTTATTACAGTAGTAACAGGAAATAAGATCACACTTACGTTTGTGTCTTGGCCATGGAATGGCGTGAATGAATTTAGCTTTAGTGACGAGTCAAATCAAATGCCGCGGTATCGTGAAAACTTGTGATTTTCAAAAAGGTAAAAGGGTCAACTTCGAACAAAACAAAATGACCACTAGAGGGCGCCACATATCTAACTGTTGCGAACCGGCAACAGTTGCCATCTATCTTAAACAGTATATAAGATGCATGGACTACTACACAACTGAAATACTTTGAGATATTGTACAGGTTCCGATTTAGTATCTCCAGAACCAATTACACTTTTGTGAAATTAGAAGGCTAATCCAGAAGACCTGTCGCTCATACTTGTGGCAGTGTGCTTGAAATACCTGTAGGCTATAACAGCTATCCAAAATTTCGAGCCGAGCTCAATGCTATTTTGGGTAGTTGAGTGTGGGTGATGGACATTTAATGACTGGCTTTCTGTAGTCCATTGGTTCTTGCGTTACATTTACATGTTCATTGACTTGTCTTTTTGCAAATTATATACTGTGTACCACCAAAACAATCACAATCTGTTCCCTATTTATGTTACTCTTATTGTTATTTTTCATCTTCTAAGGGATAAAGATTGTAATTTAATTTGTTTTGTTGCCAATACAAGATTGAAATGCTCTTATCCCTAGTCCAAATCAGCCAAAAAGTAAATAACTGATGAAACCTGCAAGTTTAACCTACAAAAAACTTTATGACGCGGTCCACCGTCACTTTGTCTCGACGTATTCTAATGTACTATTCGCATGGAGCACACGTACTTGTGCGTGGTTACGTAAGAGCTATGCTTTCTAATGGGACATGTTTATCCATTTGTTGTATTTTCACGTAAATAAGAACACTAACCTGTGGTTACTTCAATTCTTGTAAAAAAGAACGTAAAAAAGAACTAAACAAACATTTTTTTTCTGAAAATTGTTTGGATCATTTATCGGCATATTATTAAAAATATATAGTGACACATATTAAACTTAAAAGAAAGTAACAAGCGTTCTGTGATGAGTTATGTTGCTCAGCTAATAGCTTACAGGAATGTAATGCCAAAAGCATTAAATTAAATTAAACTATCGTTGTATTTTCAGTCATTCATCATCATCGTTGTATTTTCAGTCATTTTCAGTCAGTCATCGATTAAAACTCAGACAACCAATTTGATTGGTTGTCTGAGATTTAAAACAGCCAATCACGGTCATACGTCAAACTTTCTCGGCTGATGTCAATAGCTATAACATGGAAACGCAAAAATAAGGTAACTCAGTACTTTGTATTTCGAAAGATCACATCGCTACTACTGTCAACTTTTTATCTGCATAATGTCTCTCCGTCAGGAATCTAAACATAAGTTTTATTTATATCCGTAGCAAATTTATCTCGTAAGTTTCATAACATCTATAACAAATGAACAGTTAACTAATCACACATTTTTCATTTCAGCCCAAAAATTTCTTTTTATCCTTTTTGACGTGGACCAAAAAACTACCGTATGTAGTTAAAAGTGGTCGACCCACCAATGATTATCAAAGAAGAAACGGAAGTACGCGTGCGATTCAATAAAAAGGTGTATGGAGCAAAGTTATTGCACCGTGTTTGCTCAATAAGATAGTCATATTTACATAAACTGTCAAATTTGAACTCAATCAAGATCGACGGCAATATGAAGGTAACTCTGAGTCATAGTTTCAGATATTTTTGATTGGCAAATTAACTATCAATATATATATGGTTGTCATTGCTAGCATATCACATTCCGAATTACTTCACGTTATCTTTTTTTTCAGAAAATTATGACCAACTCATGGAGATACAAACAAAATACAACCAAACACAAGAGGGAGATAGTGAGAACCAACAACAAGCCCCAGTAGCCCGTAAGGCAAAAGGCCAGGTGAAAAAACGAGTTTCGGCTACGAAGAAGACAACCACCAAAGACAAACACGCAAGTTAACTTTTGTCTCTTCATCCATGTTTGGCCTCACTGCAATACCACGATAAGATGTTGAATGCATATTTTTTTGAAGTGTGACTCATTATACTTGTATCATAGATCTGTGCATGCACTTGTCCCTCTATCCCTGGTCTGAAAACGGTCACTGCATTAGGTGTCAATTGGCCTCCCTGGCAAAGACGTGTTGCGGGTATGCGCAAATCATTGTCACGTGATCAGTTTTTTTTTTTTTACAACTACGTTGTTTAATCCAGAATTCGAGCTTTTGCACATTTTAATTAAAATGAACTCGATTTTGACATTTTATGATTTAAACATATTCAAAATTGGTGGGCTGATTAATAAAATGCGGTGTGACAAATAACTAATGTTAAAATGGGCGATTTTTATGGATGCTCTTTTCGATCTAGCCCTGAGTACAGTCCTGCAGGTTAGCCTTCTTCCGCTGATCATTCGGCCCCGAATGATGAACAGGCCGAATGGTCAATGGAAGGAGGCCAACCTACAGCACTGTACTATTTTCGATCGTAAATGCAAATTGCGATGTTTTGAAATGGCAATGTACGCTATTCAGTGCTAAAAAAATCATTTAAAATTGAAGCACGTTTTATATTAGTGTATCGAATAAAGTCATTAAATAGTTAACTTGAATTGTTATGAACCCCGAGAATCAGAAATATCACAGATATTTTGATCAAGCATTTTGACAAGATTCGTTTAGCGATGTCAGCATGTTAATATGCACAGTTTTCCCCTATTGAAACTAGATTTCCGATAATAATTTTACATGCCAGGAACTTGACGTATCAGGGTTCAAAAACCCTAAATTTCATAGTGCTAATTGTTTTGAGGTCAAAGTGTGTTATACAATAAGGTGTCGCTTTGCATGACTGACTTCTTGACTCAGCCCGGGTGTGAACGGTTTGTTTACCCGCAAAATGGTTCGAGGCAAAAGAACGCTAGCTATTTCCTCCCGATCTGATATTCTCAGTAAAATAAATGTTTTGAATATTTTAGCCTTAATATGTTGCGCTAGTTGAATTCCAAATTATATTGAAATAATCTTTCATAAAACAATCCAGTTACCATTCATAGTTCTTGAATGCGTTGATGACATACACATGTGTATAAAAAAATGTTTCCAGCTTTCTCCGACCAATTTCTGAAGTGCGTGGCACTTTTTATATTGTCTTGCGATGACCGAACATACAGACCTCCCTGTATAATTACTGTCTTATTCCTAATTTTGTATACATTATTTTTGGTTAATTGGTCCAGATTTAAATGACAAATGCAGTATTTGTTTTATTTCATTGCTACAGAATTTAAACCGACTGGAACGGCCTTCTAAAAGAAGTTTCACAAAAAAAAGTGACGAGAGTGAGACAGTTCATGGCCAATTTAAAAAAAGATACACGATGGATCAAGAGCAAAGTGAATTAGTGATGCAGGCAATAGGCGATGCCTCAAGAAAATAGGGCATACCACCGAGGAAGCGGGTGATGGAATCCATAATATCCCGGAAAGATGCTCCAAGTACCTCAGCGTCGATGTTGACGACGACAAAACAGACACCATTGACGCCTCGCCACACAACATCAACCACCCTACCACCAACATCACATCCACCCGCACCACACAATGCAACAGACTCTGACTCACCACCATCGACGCCTCAACCGACATCTACCAACTTACAACCAATAACATTTCTACCCTCACCACACAACGAAACAGACTATGACACATGTATGGACACATCACCTCCTCCACAGACACCAAGGTCTTCGACGCCACCACCTACGACATCACTAAACATGTCACAAACATCCCCCCAAACACCAACAACACCGCCAACTCAACAACCGACCACATCATTACACAGGTCACCATCACCTACACGCAGACATGCATCACCAACGAGAAGACACACGCCTCTCTCCAAGGAGGAATATTGACCACAGACATTCAATAAATATTTAACAACAACTCGACGACTTAGAGAGACGCATGATGCGAAAACTACGTGACCAACAAACCCGACATAACCCAGAAATAGAATTATTAAAATACCGACTGCGCGACCTAGAACAGCGACCAACATCAACACCACACTGCTACAGTTCATGAAACATAAACGGACACAAACCAGCGACGACACAGCACCGACGGCCAAGAACAATATTTACCTGACTGTACAGTCGCGACGTCAGGCGCAGAATTGGAGCAGATTTTTCGAAGATCAAAAGATGTTAGCAACTATGCCAAATCTCTAGTTTTTGCCATATATCCAGAGGAGGCTAGAGTTGGGAGAAATTGTAGAGGTATTACGTTCGACCCCAAAATAACAAAGGCCCCACATTCCCCCCAAACGCCTTGACCTTGTCAAGCAGCAATGCATGTCAAAATTCCCACAATTTAAAAACCACTTCGACCACGTGTGGCGAAAAGAATGCAATGTCAAATAGATGCAGGATGCAGGACGAAAAAAAGTGTATGAAAATGTATTTTTTCTTTACTATTACTAATAAACTTAACAATGTACGAAAAGCAGTGATTATCGTTTGGCTAGTCCAAAGATTATACCACAAATGATTGCTGTCAAAATTGATATGTGGCTAGATACATGCGGTATTTGGAGTGTGACTCAGTAATGGTGGGTCATGTCCATTTTGAGGCAACAATATTATAATTTGTTGTGTATTGTTACAAGCATAATAATGATAATAATAATAATGAATAATAATAATAATAATAATAATGAATAATAATAATAATAATAATAATAATAATAATGATAATAATAATAATGAACGTATAATTACACAGCATTGATAAATTCTAAAGGTAATGCACAAGGCACAAAACCAATAATTATTTTTTACTGAACGGATACTGCACACACAAAAAAAAATTATGTTTTTCCAATACAGTGTCTATAAATTATTACCCCTACCATAATGAATACTTGCGCAAAAAAAAAACTCAAGAAAAGTAAACTACATGGAGTACCAAAATGCATTGAGACCTGCTCCCTTGCAATAGGCCATCACAGGATTAAATATATCCTGTTACCCTCCAGGCATATAAATATACATATCCTTTGTGGTCGGACTAGTCATGCGTGGTAACAAACAACCATAATTAAAAATTGAATTGGTAAAAACAGTTTCCACAAATTGTGTCCGTTTTATTTTGCCGACATAAACAATTTGAAGTATCCCCGAGAATAATTTGTAAATTTATAGAACAGTGACATGTAAAACGCAATTCAGTAACAATGGTCCGCGCTGTAACAAATCATGTAGGTACCTCCATGATCAAACAGTCAAAGTCTCTATGTGCCAGTTAACGTTCATCGCATTACCCGTAGACAAGTATAAATTGCGAAAAAAACAGGGAATAAAATGAGAATAAACTGATAAGACATGGTGATATTAATTAATTTAATTTTTAGTTCACTTGAAAAAAAACACACATTTATATCATAGTTAAATATGGCTAAGCTAAAACAAAAATGTATAATTTTCTTAGTGTCTGTGCCTTTAGCACTAGTATTCTGAAAACACATACAAGACAACATTATATATTAAAGAGTTGCAAAGTTGCAATATTTCATTATTATTGTATTGTCTTCTGCTTTCCACAAAACAGATTGAAGGATGCATACAACAAAAGTATTGAAGAAAAACTTAAAAGAAAACTTGCTCCGAGCAACTGAACGTAAATTTCCGGGAAGTCGGTGAGTAGTGGCGTCTACATTAAACTCAGAACAATTTTCCGAAATCTTACGATTCTGGTGTGTGTAAAATGATTCGCGATTACACTTTAATCATTTTACTATTTCAAAAAAATCCATGAGTTCTTACTTGTACACTTCTCATAAATGATAATGGCCAATCTTTTTCCCTTTTCCATGGGCCAAGCAACCGATGCAGAACCTAGCCGAAGTATGCACATTATTGGTGTCGGACTGACAGTTTCAAACGAAAAATGTCGACAAAAATATAACTGAACGCGTGGATCCTCATCAATGCGGTATATATTTATCCTCATTATATTATATCAACTGTATTTCTAATGTATTTTCGAGACCCAGACACTTTAAATCTTTTAAAATATTGGTTAAACGAAATAGGATTAACTTATAGAATTTGACTTGCATGTTATTTACGTTATGGGCCTACATTCTAAGTTGTCTGGCTTGCCTATTTAAAACGCGCTTTCGCGTTATACTAGTATTACATAAATGTTATTATAATATACATGTACTAACTTAATTATAACTTGTGTGTGTCCCATGAACGGAATATCGTGTAATACCCCCCCCCCCAATCATATAACATCTTTAAAATAAAGAATATATGTATATTATTCTTTATGTTGTCTATATACTTTATTATTCTTTATACCTTTGTGCGCCACTGTGCAGAACATGACGTGTACACGTTAAACCGGTGATAAAACTCCCAATGTGTATAGATTTGTGAGACTGTTTAGATTTTTAGATTTACCTACGCACGTTGTTGAATTCAACAAATTTTTCATATGTGACCGAGAAATGTCAAGATTCACTGCTCAATTGAAAAGATGCGCAAAAATATATATAGTTAGGTATCTACGTCAACGCCACTGCGGCATTATTCAGACCTCATCATATTATTGATACCCCCCCCCATGTATAAATTACCATGCCCACCTTATGCCGGTATATTATTTTCAGTGAGAATCAGATATGAAGCTGCATCACGCGTATATAAAAGCCTAAATAATCACCACGAATACGTTACCGTTTCCCTCCTATTTGATATGCATCACCTTGGCGATTTGTGTGTTTACACTTCATTAATATATCATGTTTGTCGGTATCTTACCGAGACTTGACGAGCGCCACAGCGATGTTAAAAAGTGCAACGCCGCATTTATAGAAGTTACAGAAAAACATGATATTGGTTTATTGACGCTGCAGAAGAGTTCAATCCGTTCGAGAGAAGTTTGTGGTCAGCTAAGGACGGGGTCCATCGTAGCGAGAATTCAGGGTTGCCAAAATTGCTTTCCATTCCTCCTCGAAGCATTACCTCATACCAAAGGCCTCCCAAAGAATGGCAAAGTAGTTTGCAGGGCAATTCTATTTGTATTCAGACATCAAAAACACCACTCAACATAAAAACGAGTTCATTAATTTTGTCTTTGTCATGTTCAATTAATAAGCGTAAAATCAAAACACTGAAAATGTGTGAAGGTATCAATATTACCCCGATGGAAGATCACTTAACGGCGACAATTTCATTCGCCAGGCGAGTACTAGTATTAATGAATATTTAACGAATTAATATAAATTAATAAACTGCAAGAAACAAAGTAACAATTAATGAGCGCAACTTGCACAATGACGGCACGAGTTTAATAGTTAACAAGATAAGAATGCTTCAATTTTGTTTTGTCTATATTCATACAAGATGTGTAGATAACCCATATAACCCAGCAGCACCACCATATGACATCTGCTTCCATATGACATCTGCTTCACTCATGCAGAAAAGTGGGAGTATTGTCCACAGAAGACAAACCTTCATCACAGATGTAACAGAATGTCAAAAGTAGCCATCGGGAAATCGCACTACCATACAAAGCCTCCATGTTAATAGAAATTGTGTCCGACAAAGGTATTCATACATAAATAATTCATACACCCACATTCCTGAACAGGTCCGCCCACACCTTAGTGAACTACATTTTAATATGCTAAAGGACATATACAGATATCAGTAAACATAACCAGGGTTACGCTTTCATTGTGTGATTTGAACATTCATTGAGATCTGGCTGATATATAATGATATTCTATCTATTGACATTACCGGTACATTTGATCCGGACACACACATGAAATCAATGATACTATTGGCTTTATGTTATTGTTCATTATTTGCTTTATTATAATGATTTAACATGATATACACACCATAAACAGAGTAAAAATACTGTATGGTTCGCCATTGGTGTCGGAACATTTGTAAGTTTACTGTTAATTAAAACATATCAAAAACATATTGGTCCATTCCTTATCCATATGCATTTGAATTTCAGGTGGTCAACTTAAACATTTATATTGATGTCCACACATTATATTGACTCTCCTCAACAAAGCACACTTGTCGGTCTTGAATACAGTTAATATATTACAGCTTAACCACAATTTGTAATGAAATAAAAACCAGATTACGAAATCACAAGTTAACCCCCCCCCCCCCTCCCTAAAAAAACAGTATTCCGATAACAGGGTTGTGCAATATTTTACAATTAATTATGCATGCATGCATGACCCACCCTTTTTGAACTTTGTAAAGATTCGGGAGTACTTTATACCACTAATGTATATGTTATCCCATATACTGTGGTCAATTATTGCTAATTACATTCTCACAATTGATATTTCTTTTGAACTGACACACACGTCCATACAATGTTAGTATAAGCCAAACAGAAAAAGCAGTTGATGCAGTTTTTTTTTAATGCTATGAAGTATGCCAAACAACTAACTGACTTTATTTTATCTCTTTAGCTGCGCGAGACAGTGACAGTGTAGTGACATTGCAACCAAACTATCTGCAGCGAACGTTGTTATCCAAGTCGAAATGCATCTTTTTCCGGTGAGTTAAAAGAAAAATTCAAGATCATAGATGAAAGAGCTTCACAAACGTAATTTTTTTTATATCACTTTTCATTTTTTGAATATTCATCAATATTATGTTGTACGCCATCAAGATTACCTGACTAAGCATTGACTTTACTCGCCAGGCTTTGCTAGAAAATTAAGCTGGTGTACTACATAATACTAATGATTATCTAGAGATTAAAAAAAATTATATAAACAAGCTGTTAGCAATGGCACATTTTAATTAAAGAATGAACAAATCTGAGAGAGTTTCCACATGAGGTACCCATATGTATAATATTGAAGCAATCAGCTCTTGCATGAAAAAAAAAACTTCATTGAAGATTATCTACATTGTGTTGATGACGCTACCTCTACACATACTTTGTGAGCACCACAGCCAGGAAACAAGTCTATCTGGTGAGACGATTAATCGTGAAAATATCTGGTATTTAGATAGTACCAATTTGGAATATCCATAGTTTAGACGTTGATAAAGTGTACGATATATTGAAATTTCATGGTGTAATCTGTAACGTGGAACAATGACTCGTGTATAGTTGTACGTGGTAATATGGCAAAACGAAGACTATCCTCTGCTGTAAGTGATTTATTGTTAAACGACATTCTTTTCAAAATATCCACTTAAGCTATCTACTTTGAATGGACTAGCTGTCACATCTTGTTCCATTTCCTCATTTACAACATTACACATTACCAACATTCTGATTCGATAAATAATCTTTATGGAGTAATTCATCTTGCCCTCATCAGTGCACAATAATTTTAGTTGTTGTACCCCATTTATAATGTAGGAATGCATTCTTTCGCTTGAGTAAGGATTGCTCCCTTACTGCCAGCATCAGCTTTCACAGTTGTACAGCATCTACGGCTGCCAAATGAACCCTACTTTTTTGATGTTTAAAAAAATCATTCTTGGGAACTTTGTGGATTTCCTCTGGAATACATTGCTTTCACTGTCATATTTTAGCCATTCGAACTCTTAAAACCAGAATGATTTAATTGCTCTGGTTGATTTACTTCCAGTCTCCTTAATAATATCATCTGTAGGAGAACCTAAATTACAAGTATCAGGGGTACAACTTTCTACCTTCGGATCAATGGAGAATTAGCATGCATCTTTCTTTTTATAATTTTTCTGTTTATGTTACCAGGTTCTCCACAATAATTTAAAAATTCATGCAGTGTACGTTTTGCCTTGTTTTGTTTTTTTTGCGATAAGTCTCAGAATTTGGGGTACATTCGGTTGACACAGGTACAACATGATTTGGTTCATAAAATGCAGCACTGTAATCAAAAGAGCCACATTTTGACCATCATGATTGGACATTGAGGGATTAGCCATCTTAAAGGCTTTGCGAACCGGTTTAAATTCCCTATGAAACAACACTCTGGAAATAACGAAAAGATGGGCTTCCCAGGCACTGTTGCCATTGCCAATACATGGTGGATTGATGCCCATCAGCCCTCCTGTTCTGTTTTCTCGCAATCAAATTTAAATGCTTCGGTATTATCAGAAGCCACAAAAGAATCTTGTTAAGTTTTGGTAGCAACACTTAAATCATCAACCAAAGATTCATCTCCTGAAAAAACAATAAAAATCAGTATAGATCTCACTGCACTCGTTAATGTATCACAATGTTAAAATAGGTGTAAATATTGATATGCTCCGGTAAAAACAGTTACCCTCACCACAGGTTTTGTATGCCTTGAATTAGTTTTTGCAAAGCCGATGACAGCGACTGCTTTGGAATTAGCAGTGAGGAAAATACATCTTCCTCAAGCTGAAAAATATAAATAGTTTGAATAAAGTATTCATCTAATTATGCCTTAAAGAACACTAAAATAAACAACTGTTCAAATGGAACTATTTAAATTTTTCAAAAATAATATAAAAACATTATTCCACGCATTTGTGTCTTTTATGAAAATCATTGTGCAAGATCGGCATCGCCAGTTTTGGATAAACATCAACAAACTTGAATCGCCAAGGAATACAAAAAGAACTCAACAATACTCTCCAACAATACAAAATGAATCACAAATCATAAGCATTGGTCTGATTTTGTTTTATATTTCACATCGTATACTGGCTGTTCTCTTATGTATACCATTAGGAGTGATTTGTTTTACTTTATAGACTTTGGCAATGGATCGTATTCAAGTAGCAAGGTGTACACAAAAATTGTCAAAATGCAAAGATGAGCAGAATAGTATGCAGAAATAGATCTTCCAAATGTTGAAAAACAATTTATATGTTCATACAAAGGTGAGCTTTAAGCCAATCTCATTTGTTGGCTCAACATTCCTACTCCAGTCATTTATCAAGTTTACAGTTATGTGCATAGTTTGTTTTTACAGTGAATTTATTACAGTCGAGCTGGACACTGCTTTGGAAAACAAATATTCAAGTGACTGGCTATGAATTTGTGAAGAATGTTTGCATATTCACATGTCAGTTTTTTTATGTACCGGTATGTGCTTCAATTTGTAAGGCAATGGAGTATTTGCAAAAGAAGACATTTAAAAGGGGGAATTTGTATTTGTATATCGTGGACTATTAACAAGGCGGATATGCTTATAAAATCACCAACTAATGAAAAGCAGTTCTTCTAGCATTTGATACACAATGGAAAGCATCAATAGCGAGATTATCTATGTTAATAAATTTGTTATGTTAATAACCCTAATTTTCGATACTCCCATCATAAACAGTACAAGCTAACCATTGTTGCTGGAATTTTCTACTGGATGGGTAAATCTATTTTTCCCCTTGGTTTTCCTGGCTCTACACCCGACAAGTTGGGTGGGGTTGAGTTGGCCAGTTACCATTAATATTTACGAGTTGCGATTGACTCAATGACTTGTTTTCTATATCATTTCATCAATGTTTTACCTTTTTTCTTATGTAAAAATTTAGAATCCAATAAATAAAAAATGAGTTGGAAAAATGTTAAAAAGCCCATTTGAAGATCAGATTGTCATCTTTCTCAGCGTTAACCCACAAACAAATATATGACTACATTTTTGTTTTTGCAGAATCAAGAAAGAGAAAACACTCTTATGAAAAATGTTCTTTATTGTGCATTGCCCAGAATAAATTGGCTAAGAGGTATGTACATAATTGTTATAATAATCGGTTACTAAAATCTTTGTTCACGATCAACATTGTATCTATGTGTATTTCATTGCATATAAATGAGTTGAATTGCATAGTGGATTTGTTACAAACATTAATACATTTATTATTAATTTCGGGGTTTTATCAGTATATTTGGTAGGCTAGTATCATATCTAATTAGATTATTGTAAAACTATTTACATATTAGCGTATTCACTCATTTCAACATTTTTTTTATTATCCTAAGAACTGTTTTTCAGATGGGTTACAACTTGGTACATGCATACTGTTGTTGATATCCTAACAACATTTAGCTCAAATGGTCCAATCCATACTGTTTCTGTAGTTGAATATCTAACTACTGCATGATGTTAATTAGCTAATTTGACGTTGACGTTTAAGTAATAGTAAATGCATGTCACTCCTGGAACATTGACAGGACCTGATTATGTTGTGGTATAAATACATGAATAATTAATCATGATCCACTTATCTAATTCATATGAAACTCACTTGCATACTATATGTATGTCAATTTCATTTTCAAAAGATACAATGCATTTCACAATGGAATTCATGCACACTTAACGGCCTGAAATTGTTATTACAGGGGCCATGCATGATTATTTTTCAATATGCAAATTGTTATGTTAAAAACAAGCAAATTTAAATTTGTATTGTCATCATTCTAGGTATACAATATCTGAGGATGATATAAAAAGACGAACTGGATCCCCAGAGAACTTGTCAACATAGAGTCCGAACTGTATGTATTTACATCCTAAAGCGATGTTAACAGGACAAATGAGAACAGAGACACAAAAATCCCCACCCCACACCCCGAGTGCAATTCAGTTCATTCAGTGAACTGCTTAGTATTGAACTGCTTAGTATTAAAACAAATATGCCTGAAAATGATTTTGGTGCCGTGCTTGTGTTATTGTTTCTTTTACATGGCACAATGACCTTCTTTGTCACTCTGACAAGCAATGTAGAATACCCTTTTAGAGCAACAGGTAGGCTCAAGACTAGAAAAGATGCAGCAATGGTTAGATACAATTACTTTGGTCATGTTACAAAATCTGTGAGAATGTCACTAATGTATCAACATAAAAGTGCGAACTGTCTGGTTGCAATGAGGTTCCTGAAAGAGCTATAATAACTTTGCATTATTACAATGTTTTTACCATATTGTCAAACACAACATGTTATGAAATTAAATAAAATGAAAACAACAAATATTTTAATCTGATATATTTGAAGTTGATTTGGTAAATCAGAAAAATAACAAGATGTAGCATACAGCATACTTGTTGAGGAATAAAATAAGTTACACTATGTTTTGCTTAAAGGAGAATGCGTTAAGAGTTAAAGAAAGGGGCATGATAGTTTAGTGAAATATAAACCATCCATATTAATTACCTAATTTACTTGATAACTAGCTAATGTTCAGTTGTTCCTTGACTGTTCAACTTGTTCTGTAAAAATCCGGTATTTTTGCAGAAAGGAGTTTTTGTGTTTTGTATGAAATTTATTTTCACTGTTTTTTGACCAGTTGACTGTATAAAAATAGAAAAAAAAAGGTATATTTGCTGGATTTTATTTTTACTGAATTATTCCTTCAGCACAAAATAAAGTGTTTTATAGTACACATACCTAATTAGTTAGGAGTTGAAATCTATGCATAACAATTGGTCAATTTGCATAGTAATTACCATTTTTTTGTCAAGAACCAATCATTGCATTTCAAGACTTGATTACAAATGCATTAGTTTTTTATTTAAATTGGAACATACTATTTGCTAAATTTGCACAGTGAGCATAATCATTACTGTTCATGGATAATTCACAGATGTGATTAAAAGTTTATTAATAGAAGTGGTCTAGAATAATTATATAAGTATTATAAACTTGAATAACTTCAATTGATCAAATTGTTTTTAGATTTTACATCCCAAATAGCAGACATACTAATCGCAAAGCTTGTTTGGCAGGCTATTCAATTTTTAATACGTCTCCAATACTCTCAAATTCTGATATAGCCGTTTCCTTTATTTAATCTTTCGCAGCAATGCCTCGGGTGGAGCTATGAAACTGCCTTCCCAGGAAGATACCTTATGAGAATTGTATTTATTTTTTAAAGAAAAAACAGTGAAAGATATTCCCAACGACACGGAAACGAAGATGTATTTATTACATTCCAAATCAAGTTACAAACTAGAAGATGTAGTATATCCTCCTACAGGACAAAAAACTAAATGCATCACTGAGAATGGAAGAATAGTTATTCCAAGCGAATATGTTCATGAAGTTGTGATGCACACGGAGATAAAAGGTGCGGGAGCTAGAGCAATATACTATTGTCTGAAAAATGTCTTCACAGGTAGTGGTGTACATATGATTGAACGAATTTTGAATTCGTCTACTGAGCATGGAAAATAGGCACCTACATTTGATACCAAAGCCCCATTACATCCCGTTGTTGCTCATAAAGAAAAGGCGATACATCAAGTTGACTTGATTGACATGACAACACAACCATGCAATTTGAATGGTGTAACTTACAGGTATATTTTGACTGCAGAAGATGTTTTTAGAAGGTTCATGTTTTTTTATGGATAACAAATTAAAGAAGCTGTTTTAGTGACAGAAAAAATGAGTGCACTTTAGAGTACCTTTGGTGGTCCAAATTGATCATAATCACTTCAAAGAGCTGAATGTTAGTAGTCAGTGGGTATAACATCAGAATGGTGAAAAGTCGCAATCATGGTCCTCAATCTCATGGTCTGTATCATCTGTACACTGTAGACCTGATCAGACACGTGCGCAATTGCTGGTCATTTTGTAAAGGAGATGTGAGTAAGCAAAGCATATTTTGTTCGTGACAATGCGGGCATGCAAAAATGGTGTTGATTTTACTAGTTTGCGTTACCAAGTTGGTGAAAGTATAATTGAAAAATGAATGTGAACAATTCACAGTCTACTACAGTGATTTAGTTTCTGTTGTTGATGTTAAGCATAGCTTTTGCACCTGTATAGCCAGCAGTTATGGTGAAACCTGTTTGTGTGCTTGCATGGAAGTATATAGATATTTATGCTTCGATTGGATCTAGTGATTCTAAAAATGACCAGTTTTCGATCATTAATCTTCTAAAGAGCTCATTTGAGAATTATGAGTGGAGTGACAGTGACGACTTTCTGGAAGGTGATGGATTGAGAAGTGTGAAAAATTAAGCATTTCCAGCATACACAACCTCTGCATCCATATAGGAGACAAATTGAAAAAAAGTTGTAAAAGAATCTCTGTGGATCACAAATAGGACATTTCAGATTTACACTCTAAGCGACCCATTAGAAATACCCCTCCAGATAGTGATAGAGATTATGTAGTTACAACAAAATTGTGCCATACAAGAACAGATAAAATCAATGTTTTAGTTCGTCTCTGTCAGACTTTGTCCGGACATCATGATAAGTAGTAAACAGTATGGAATGTCTGTTTCTTTCACTCCACACTGGATTGCCAGTAAAATTGTAAATTGTTTACTTTTGAATTTTACAAGACGTGTGAAAACTGGTTTTACCAGTAATCAATATCAATTTTCAGTCACGTACTGATGTGGACATATTGGTCTACCACTAGGTTCTACCATAGTATGCATAATTTGCATGCCAAAATGACTGAAAGTGCAGAACGTTCAATTATAATGGCACTGCAAAAAAATTACTATCAGCCAATATGCATGCAGTTACTTTGTTTATACAATGAAAACTGTTCAAGTACAAGAATTTAGCAAATGTGTGGACTACCAGTCAGCTATATTTGAACAAATGATAAAACAAGCAGCCTCTCAAGAATATATTTGTATGTATTATTCGTAGGATATATTATATTTTACCATGAAAATGTTCCTACATGGCAAAATGTAAGCATTTTACTGTTATTTGATTTTATCATGTTTACATACTATGATTTAATAGGACAGTATTTTATATCTGAAGGATTTTTTATTCTGGTAAAAAGTAAATTATCGTAGCAAATGTTCAGATGTATCTTTGAACTTTTCATTTCACTTTTTAAAATTTAAGGTACGAAGCCTAAGAAAAACACAACGAATAAAGATGAAGGTATTATTCCATATTGGTCATGTACGATTTTGGGGTTCATTCTTCCACTTGTTTTTTTCTCATACATTGATTATTGACTAAATGGTGCTCATTTTTTCAAAAAAGAAAAAGTTCAAAATATCTAATCCTAAGGCATTGATATCACCCATAAAGGATTACTAATTGTGGTGTGAAACCTGTAGTTTCTAGAATTGGCCTAGGGTACGCATTTTCAAGACCAAAATATCAATTCAGTCAAATACAAAAGAGGACTACGTTACTGAGAATGACTTGTTATATTCACCATTAGCAGAAAGTGTGATCAAGACAATATTGCAGTTTGTTTCTCAGCTTATATAAGTACACTAAAACATGTTTTGTCTTTTTATTGACTTATTAAATCCATGCTATGTTTATATTGCCAGATGTTTATGAAATTGAAGAAATCCTAAAGAAAAAGAAGACAAATGACGAAATACAGAATTTAGTGAAATGGAAGGGATTTTCAGTCAAAGGCAAGGTGGATTTGTAAAACAGATTCCATTTTAACCTTTCAAATGTACATTTGTTAAATTTGCTTTTAAAAATAAAAAAATCATATTCGAGTAAATTTGAGATCTTTCTTGTGTTTTAGCCACATCCCCCTAATTCTGCCACAGTCGACTGTTTCTTTTTTTTTTTACATTTCCCTGCAAGAAGTGTGCCACCAAATGCCAAAATCCATACTTTCACAATATTGCGTCATTTAATAATATATTTCGGTGTTTTTTATTATCAGTTGTTTTCACAACGAATATATGTACAATGGTTACATGGGATGGGCCTCTCCTTATTATACCGCAGATTCCTTGCCACAGTTTGTATAAGTCATTCTCATCTTTTCAATAAATCAGATCATTCGTGTGTAGTTAGTCTTTAGTAGCTGTGATTCATGAATCATGGATACCGTATACTTAGTAAAATTTAGTCAATCGAGAAAACTGAATAATAGTTTTTTCCATTAAAAATATTCATTTTATCCTATAAGACATAATCTATAATAACAATCAATCACCATTAATTGATTTTGGACAAGAGAATAGCAAGCATTCCATCGGCACTTTAATATCATTCTCAAAATACAATGAACCAAATATGCTGTGTTCTGGACGCTATTTGGTCTACAATTCTGATATATACAGAAGTTAACCCAATGCATGTGCGCTATCTTCAGGTTTGTTAGTTTAGTGACAAACCTTATTTTTTTTATTATTTTGACAAATATTTTTCTATTTTAGTCAAGTACTTTATATAGACATCAAACACAAATATGGAACTATGACATTCATGTTCTGTTTTAATTAATTTCAACGCTTTGTACCTCCTTGACAATGTGGCATAGCTTATTTGCGTCTTTGTGCAGTGGTAAGGTCAAGACAGGAATGGAAAACAAAATATTTTCATATCAATTTAATTAATGTTCATGTCATCTGATCCCCGGCTTATCACGTAGGAACATGATTGGTTTGGTGTCAATCTGGTCACCGAAGTATATCGTCTTGGTCAGTTTTTGATGGGGCTTTATGATATTTACTAGTAATCTATATTTGCGGGTCCTCTATATGTCATCAACGTTTGCGTGCGTACAACCACGGTGTCATATGCCATTGTGCTAATTTGGTTTCCAAACAACGCCCCCGCAACACAATTCTAAAGACGTTAATTCGAATAGAAGTATGGTGAATCAAATCTGAATTGTATGTTCGAATTGTTTTTAGATATCACTGCAAGTTCAATGTCAATTAAACATGTATGGAAACAAATTGATTCAATCTGATAAAACAAACTCAATTACAAGCAGATGATATGTAATAGTCTGTTTGTGATACGTTCAATTACTGTTACTATTGTGAGCTACCACAGACTTGTATTGCAAGACATATAAAGGCAAAAGATCCAGATGAAATAGATGTAGTAGAAGCTATGGGGCATCCCAAGGGGTCCAAGTAATGCAGGAGACTCTTTGGATTGCTGACCAACAACGGGATATTACATGTCAAGGTACTACATGTGAACCCCTCTCAGATTTGTTCATTCCGTTATGGTACATTTCATTCTCTAATTTTAATGAATATTTTCAACTTCTTGTTAAAGACCGCATTTTTGATGCCTCGATGTTAGGTACTTCGAATAGACCTCTCTCCGATTTGTTAATTTGATAATGATATCTTCAGTTCTTTAATTGACAACTGCATTTCTAACAGTGGAGAGAATGATTCAAACAAAATGGCCAAAAAAATATAACATGAGACTGTGCAATAATAATGTTTATTTTGGTTACAATGATCACTTAGTACATTTCTAAATTCTTGGATTATATCAATATTAGTAGCACAGATGACAGTGAAGCTGAGTATAATGGTAAAGTATTCAGTGTGGGCGGGAGTGGTTTTGTACCAGGAATGAGTGGGCTTTTGGTGAATGAGGGACGGAAGAGTAGGTATGGGGGGTTGGCCTTTACCTGACCGTGATGGGGGAGGGGGGTTGAGGTTATTAACACGAGCTTCAAGAACGAGAAAAGGTAAGCATCATTTTAGTTACATCTAATTATTTCGGCTATACAAAATCTTCCTTCACCGCCATCAACAAATGGGGAACTTCCGGCTAAACCGAACAACCCACACGGTCAGTGTTCATCCGGGAGCCCACAGGTCAACGCCGCAACAGTGGAGAATCCAATATGGGCGCCAGCTTTCAAAACATCAACATTGGGGATATACCATCGCTACAATTGCTTACGGACCCATTAGCACAGGAAGCAGCACAATTTCATCCGTTTTTGAACATTCCACCAGCTTATAACACGAACTCTTTGTCTTGTAACTTTTCAAATAACCCTTTTACCAAATGCAAATGCACAAAGGTGAGACATTTTTAGACATCATTGATTTTGTACCCACCGCTGATATTCATGTTTTGGACCCTCAAGTGATCGGTTCGGGGGAGGAAGGATCTCGCCTGGAAAATGTTATGCCATGCCAATGGATTGGGGCAAATGCCCGCATTATATACTAGTTAATTTAATTTTAATAGGGGTAACTGCAAATTGCACTGATGCTCATGTATGCCTGGAGCCAGTTGCAGGAAAAACCACCCCAAAACACAGCATGATACAAATCTGGCTCAACTCTCAAAAAATAGTTGCACAGGGATTACCATCTTCCCCTTTGCCTCACTCATGCTCCATCTCCACTGAAAATTTCAATGTGGCAGTGCAAACTTAAAGATGACCCTGATGAAGCATTTTTACTTGAAGAAATTCATCAGGGTTTCCGCATTAGAGATAAAAACTCCATTGAAAAATGTCCATATGTGGAATTATAAATCTGCTACCGGTGAGGCCAGGGAGGGTGGAATCCCGGATTTTGTCCGAGTTAGCTGAGGGAAATTATGGCATTTCTCCCCTCAAACCATCTAATCTCGGTGCCTTGGGGGCTATTCCCAACTATCGATGAGGCAACAAAGATGATAATTTTCGGGCCAAAGTTGACGTCAAGGCAGCCTACCGTTCTATGCTCCTACATCCCCTCTAATTATTTGGCAAAAGGCGTCTTTCATTCGGTGCCAAGCTTTCAGCTAAAATTGTTCAGCGCTTGACGCAGAGTGTGCGGTGTATGATGGCACGTCATGGTTTTAATGCGATGGTGGTCTACCTGGATGATTTTCTCATCATCGCCCCTGACTACCAGTCATGTCAAACTGCTCTTAACACTCTCCTGTCACTTCTACGACAGTTGGTTTTTAGTATTGCATGGGGAAAGGTTGTGGGGCCCACTCAAAAGCTTACCTTTCTCGACATTGAAATACATTAGATTTAACTTTACAATTGCCTCCTCCAAAGCTGGAGGAATTCGGCATTATGCTGATTGAATTCTCTAAACACAAACGTGCAAGCCGTCGCCAACAAGAATCCCTAGCTGGGAAACTCGCATGGGCATGAGTTATCAAAAGAGGGATAACTTCCCTCCGCCGCATTTTTTACCAACTACACTCCCTCTGCAGTTAGCTCATGTAGCCGTGTCTCCCTGAAGCCTTTCTTTATTCATGTCTGTGCTGATTCCTGACTAATACCAATACAGGTTTTTGAAACATTTATTTACCTGTCCAGAGATTGATTAAATAAACAATGACTGTATGTATGCAAGGCCACATGTACACAAGGCCACATGTATGCAAGGCGGTATTCTGCATCACAGTCCCTCTATCACCGGTCTCGAAACGGCCGCTGTCCTATTGTCCTATTGCGCGTAGCGGGTAAATAAACCATTGACACCTATACGTAATCCGCAGTTGACGCAACTTGTCAGGGGTCATCTTCAAGTTGACCCGCATATCATTACCATTAATGATTTACCCGACATGCTTTGCGAAAAAAAATTGTGCGGTTGCGCAGAAGTTTTCAGAACCAGAATCAAAACATTGGAAGTCGATTTTTGAGCAGCATGTCGTGGAAGTACGGAAATGATTTTGTTGGCTTCGAGGACGAAGATATCGAATGGGATTTTGTGATGGGGCAGGAAGACTTTTTCCCCTCTAATGCTGCCGATGTTCCAGACGATATGAAAGTACATGTACGCGAATCTGCTAAACGGAGAAATTTCGTCTACGTCTGCCCGACTTGCGACAAGCAGTACAAAAGTTTAAGTGGCTTCAAGGGGCACATGAAAAATGTTCATGATACAAACGTCAAAGGTATGTCCGTTACTATTGCTGTATGATCGAGGGGAATTAGTAAATGTTTGGTCTAAATGTTGTTCGAATTTTTTTTCATATTTTTAGCACAGTTGCATCAGGCAGCTGGTTGCATCTCCAACGATTATTAGTTGTCTGAGATTGCATGTACTTCCGTTTCACGGCGCTCCTGTGACAATATCTTGGGCAAGGAGGAGGCAATAAATTTGAGTACAATAATTATACGAAAAAGAGCCTATTGCTTTTTATTTGGGTCGGGAGACTCGCCGTGTATGAATCAAACTGGGCAGACACGATAACATGAAGTCGACATCACTACCAACTTGTCGCCTCTTGTGAAAGTGTGAATGAGTATTGTTGACCGAAAATCCTCACGATGTCTTGACGAATATGAAAATATGAATGATTTATTATGAATATATTTATTTATAAGTTTTAGTTTCTATCTATGGTAATCTGTATACTTCATGGTTATATTACATTGTTTTCAGTTCCTGAACACTAGCAAACTGGCAATATACAATCTGTGAAAAGAAGGTCCAGTGAAGAACACAGCAGATCAGGTAGACATTTTTTTTATTACAGGTTTAATCTCCATAGAGCCACGTTATAATTTTTTTTAAGATAGGCTCAAAGAATTTTTTTGTGGGCCTGATTATTTTTTTTAGATAAGCTTAATAAATATTTTTTTCAACTCAAATGTACTGAATATGAATTATTACTAGCCATCTAGTATCCATGAAGGAAGAGCATTGTAATATCCTAAAATAAAAATATAGTAATTTAAAAAATGCAATTACCATGTGCAATAATTAAGTTTTTCCGTTTCAGGTTTTACCAGACCCAGCAGTGTATAACAAATTGTTGTTGCAAAGGCCTTACACCACAAGATGGTTTGGCATGCTTTTTTTAATATGTGGGTAGACAGAAAAACCACAGATGACATAATTAATGTATTTATGGATTTTCGGCCCAGTGACACAGATATAGATATAGATGAACTGTTCAGAACATGCATTTTTAACTTTGCAGTGTTGGCAAGAACCCGAAAGGACACCATGGACTACCAGTCTGAAACAGTTGAAGCAGCAAGCACAAGTGAACTAAGTATTGAGGAAGAGCAGGCACTCAGATATTTTGCTGATTACATTCCCTACAACTTAAAGAAAATGGCAATGAAAGCACAAAAGCAAAATTAATTAAAATTTGTATCTTATTTACATCTAACAATAAATACAAAAAACAGCAATATATTAGTATATCTTGTTTTTTTACTATTTTACATTGTTTTCAAAAACAGAAATACTAACACTTCTGTTTGGAAAGAGAAGAGGAGGAGTATCATCTACTATATGCTGTAAGGGCCTTCTCTTGTGTCTCCCTGTATTGCCTGTGATGCACTGCATGTGATAAGATTTTTGAAGTCTGATGACATTCTCTTGATACCCAAAAGCCGTAACTGTTGGGTGGTTATTTGCTCCTCCTCCTCTGTGCCGATGCTTACTGAAGTGGGCTTGTAGTGGGTCTTGACGGAACCTCTCACTCAATATAAAATCCACTCCATGGTTTAGTAGGTATTTAGATACTTCTACAAAAGAATGCACTGGGAAAAACAAAACAAAAATAACTCGTAAGATAAATTTTAAATTACTAGCATATTACCAATTTCTGGAAAACTTTACAGTGAATAACAATTTCACATAAAATAAAAATAAGTGCGACTCAACTCACCAGTCATTTTCAATTCATCAACCGTTTGTTTACTAAGACACGTAGCATTTCCAGCACTTTGAGAATATAATAACTTCCACATTTAATTCTTACATGTTGCATTGTAGCATCATTAGCAATGGTAACATGCGATTGTGAAAAGTCATCACATTCACTTGACTTTTTTTTCAAATTGCTTGTAGTAACTCTTGGGCCTCCGAAAACTGTTCTTCTTACGAGGCATGGTTGTTAAGAGCTTGTATGGCTTCAACAGCTGCACGCTCTCGTCTGACAATATAAAAATAAAATAAAAATGTAAACAAAGATATTTCACCGAATATAACGAAACAGCAGATACCCAAATATACCTTAACCCCACAACTCATTTGTTAATCTTCATAACAACCAGTATTGGGTATTATTATCTACACCGGATTTGTATTATTCTCAAAAAAGGAACCGAAACGAGAAACTCTCGTTGATGTATTTACGCACAGTTCGGTATCTAAAATGGCGTCGAGTTGAACCACGAGTTTCGAAAAACACACACAGAAAATCTATTTTTCGGGACACAAAAAAAATGTTGGCAGCACAGAACATCTTTTACCGTGAATGGCACCTTCAACAGCACATAAAATAGTGAATTTAGTGATCATAACGTAAGAATATCTGATTTAAAAAACACGACCCATTATCGCAACAATCGACTATTCTCAGGATGTTTGGTCGTATGTGAATAACCAAGATCACACAGTTTTCAAGAATTCGACAAAAAATAATACGATATAAACACTCCCACTCGAAGCAAATACACTTCCACCCGCCAAAACGATGCGAGTTGAAGATTTTGCTAGCATATCAAGCGAGAAAAGGGAACCGAAAAACTACCGACATGTTTTGAGCGATGAACTTTTTGACAAAATGGAGGTCAGAAAATCGAGGTCAAATTTTCAAGATCGAAAAAACTACGAAATATTCGAAATGAAAGAATGGATAATAACTCACCTGTTAACTAATGGTATTTCGCTTCGGTAATAACAAAAAGTTGTTAAATATATGAAATTTTACAGCTAAGAGCAAGGAATAAAATACGGAGCCCTCGATCATACGTTGTCCAAAATGGAAAGCGACGCTATACTGTCACGTGACTATGCGACGCCAACAACCGCTACACGCACTCACTGGATGTTTATTGCTAATCCCCCCTAAGACAATAGGCGTTTCGAGACCGGTGATAGAGGGACTGTGTCTGCATAAACACTTTATTCCAGGACGTCATTTTAGGACTAAAATGTCCACATGACCTTATATTAAATACATAGATTTTTTATACAACCTGGGGTGGGAGGGGGCCTTGTTAAGGCACTATATTTATGTATTTGGAAAACTAAAACTTTCATTTGTTTGAATTCAGTTAAACGCTGGAATGTGGTTTCCCATCACTATTTTCACTTAGTGAACCAACTATTTTTTGCAACAATCTGCATTCATTGATTCTGAAATTTCTGACACCAAACAAATATTAAATGCCAAGCTTCTTGTTTGGAAGGTTAATTAATTTATGATAGATGTCCAATACTCTCAGCACACAGGAGTTCTTTCCAAGCTTTCTTTGATTGATAGAATCTAAATTGTTGCTGGTTCAGTGACAAGAATTAAAATTAATCTTACCAAATATTACTTGTCTCTTAACTAATCACTCTCCAGTGTATAAATATTGGTATTTTACCAGGTTAAGAAGAAGAAGGAGAATCTGTAACCATCTACGACGACAATTACAAGCACAAGCCCGATAACTACATAGACAAGGACAGTTAATCAAAACACTACAGCAACAACTGACACATGAACCTACATCACAACCTTCACCAAGATCATCTCAAACACACGAAACAGCTACAGCAACATCAACAACAACAACAACAACAACAACTAATGAAACGCAGAATTGTACAGCTGAAGCAACAGGTAATTTTATGCAAATTGTTTTGATATGTTTCAGCAAATCTATCACATCACCTGCTAATTTTAAGACTTGGTTTGATGTATCATACAAAGCAAGGAGGCTGATTTAGTGACAGAAAAGTTACGTGCACTTTATGTTAATTTTGAACACAAATTTGCACTGCAATTTCAAAGGTATTTTGAGGAAAAATGTCTTTCAACCTTTAGAAGCCAACATTCAGAATCACTGCTCCTGTTTTTTTTGTGAGTCTACCTACTGGCGGGAAAGTCCAGGACCGTCTTTTGGTTCCAATCCGTCTCTTGTGCTGAGCAGTCATATTTTGTGGTTTATTTATCAGCTGCCGGTTACATTTGATCTAAAAATTGTTATGCAGTATCATCTCTAGCAGTAATATTTTCAATGACTTGTTTATTTAGTCCTATGTGATTCTAAATATGCATAATTATTCAATTGACAGGCAGGAGATGCAGAACGAAAATCGGAACAAAAACGGTCACATTGGATTTCAATGAAAAAGTCACAGAGTTACGGCCAGATGCCAAGTAGTTTGTCTGAGAGAAATGAAAATGTTTTGGTAAAACTAAAACCAAAAACAAATGTCTCAAGCAAGATGACATTCATATGTATAAAATGAGTTTCAAACGGAGAAGAAGACGATAACCAGGTAAGTATGACTTGGTCAAAAGAGAGAAAAAAAGATCTAAAGGTAGAAACACTTAACATTTAACGTTTGGTATAACTTGTTAAGGAGTTCAACCTATTTGTTTATAAAATATGTAATTTTTATATGCATGTGAAAAAAGACGCAAATTGTACCACTTCGTTCTTTTTGTGTGTGTCAGCTTTCGAATGTAATTCGTTTCCCTCATCATGCACGTCTTGTTCATTTTTACCAATGTGTTTTTAAAAACGGATAGAAGCAAGTGCAGACACGCCAGAGGCTCATCAACGCCGGTTTTATCCGCTCAATTTACGAGGAGATTTTGTAGCAATTGTGATCAGAATTTGCCAGCGTGGAACCCGCATTCTAGATGCTTAGACTGCTAGCCCTGCGCACAGTGCTGTGTGTACGGGGACGCGTTCGGTTGATCGACGACACCCTCATCCACACCCAAGTCGTCTGCAAGTGATTCGGCGCCCCTTTCACGGAGGGGATGATCACCGCCGCGAGGCCGGTGGGGACATCTATCAACCGAAAGCGTCCCTGTACACACAGCACTGTACGCAGGGTTACTTAGACTGCGTGCGGTGCTCGGGGTTCTGCCGGGAAGGAGTTGGTAATAACTGGGATTCTGAGACCTGGGTTATTTTCCAAAGCAATGTTAATATCGCTGAGACTGACCGCGTCGCGTCGCTCGGTTTGCACTAATACATAAATTGAGATTTCATTGGTAAAACAAGTAATATTTTATTGATTCGATATACAAACAATATGATTTTGGTTTATATGCACTTCTAACGATACAAGTATTTTAAATACCAACTCCACCTGCTGAAAATGATCAAATTTAAAACATGTTAAAGATGTATTTGTGTCTTCTTTAAATTTTTCATTAATTAGTTGTTTGCATCATTTATTTTTATTGTATTGACCATTTAAGTATTAATATTTGTTGTTATATTTTTACTTTTAAATCTAGTTTTATTGGCTTATACCTGTAATTTCATTTCTTATTACAGGACCTTATATTATTTTTCAGGAAATATATATAATAAACATTAACAGTTTTTTTTGGCAACAAAATTATGGATGACGTGTACAAGTTTGTGAATATGTTGTGGATATAAGGAACGATTGGAGGCTGTATGGTTTACGTTTTAAGCAAATTGTGTGCCTGATCATATATTTATATTATATATTTTTATTTATGTAGTTCAAACCTTTCCTGTGACCATTTATCATTTTAGCCTGCAATTCCAATGATCTCCGCAATATTTAAAGGTGATGCTGACTTACTGATTAATATTACCGGATTTACAGACGAATCTGTTGGAGATCAACGAGTAACAATAAATAATTCTTCGTGTATTTCAGATGATAAGACTGTCTTTAACTCAACACAGACACCTCAACACCAATTAAACTCACTGGAGGTGTATAGGTAGGTAATAATAAACGTCGTCTAAACAATTTGCAAACGAAAATATTCAACCACAGAAAATAACAGGTTCAAAGCGTTGTTTGGAAGATTATTACAGATGTTACCAGTACTCCTCTATTTGACGTTTCAGATATTGAATTTGATATGGTACACGAAAATGTAACTTTTCTGTTATCTGATCAACAAATGATCAGATTATTGATCATAAAGCTACAAGTGGGTGGTATTGCAAATTCTTGTCACCATGATTAATGCAATATATATCGCCTATTTATGCAATGTCATGCACAGCTTCATAGTAAGCCAAGTAGTAATGCTACTGAGAAATACTATTGAAAGCATCTCAACATCAAGAGAAGTAGACTCACAATCAGAAAGCAAATAAATGGTTTGGAAGTGGCTTCTATTAAAAAGTTTCAATTTAGTGAGGTTGCAGCATTTCTGAAAAATAATTAATCTTTCATTTGTCAATGCCAAGGGAACGGATTTATTGTGAGCAGCAACATATATAACCTCTACTTGTAGTATTCATGAAACCCAGAAGAATATTAGATCCTCTCATTTCATCCACATCTGTAGTCTGTATGATTATGGTAGGCCAGACTCGCCTGGTAACAGTGCTAAACATACAACTGAGTTTTGAAGATCAAAATATTGACTGACCTCTGTATCCACAAATTGAAATTTAAGTATAGGCTCAAGCATCCGACACGAAGCTCGACAATGAAAAAAGTAGACACAGATGGAAGACCAAGTACTATCAAACTAATTTAATTACCAATAAGACTAGGTTTGCTGACAATTAATTGTGTTCTAGCATATCAAAAGCAGTTGATTTGTGTCACAATAAATTCAAGATGGTTGACTGGCCGCCATAGACTATATCGCAATTTCAAATCATAAAGCATGCTTACTCTAACAAATCATAAATTTGTAGCTCGTAATATTAACCAAGAGAAAGTGTGCATGACTATGGAATAAATGCATTTCAAATGTGTTTTTGTGAATTGTACACTTAACTCGTCGATAATTGTAATATTTAAAGGTGAACAGTGTGTTACAGATCATATGTGGGAATGTAACTGAACGACCAGTAAACTGTAGTGTGATAATAATTAATACACAACTATATTTATTTAGATATTAACATGTGCAGCAATGAAATTTCACTCTGCTTACAATAGC
Source organism: Saccoglossus kowalevskii (assembly GCF_978046115.1). NCBI lineage: Eukaryota > Metazoa > Hemichordata > Enteropneusta > Harrimaniidae > Saccoglossus > Saccoglossus kowalevskii. The sequence goes on from NC_140642.1 coordinate 27,211,505, forward strand.
CAAACTCAAGTGCAGACGGTATGTTACATTGCATTTTCTTCAAAATAAAACCAAATTTGTTGCTACCTAGGTTTTGTATTACAATCATTTTCATTTCAGATGCAGACGTCGCACAGATTCTGAGCGTGAAGACTTGAAGTCCTGAAATCATTGTGACTACTGTGTTGTGGTAAGTGTAGTTTCAAATTCATGCAAGTTGTGCAGTCTGAATACAAACCATTTCCCCCACCATAAAGTACTTGATTTATTACGTCTGACATGCATTTATTTCAAAATCTACAGACTCCAGAAAATGAAATGTTTCGTAATGAATACAAACTGTACAATGTTAGTGTAGTAGTCCAAATAATATTTCTAATTTTGATCATGCTCTGAGCATGTAAATGACAGTCCAGTATTCAGTTTTGAGTGACTGTGAATTATAAACAGTGAAAGATATAAACAGATATTTAAATGTATGGGGGTGGTAACAAGTACATACTTGTCCATTGAGAATCTTGAATATTAACTAGTAATGCAATATTATTTCCCTGAATAGCTAAAATGAGTATAGTATAACAGTCATGAAACAATATAGTAATATATTATCTGAATATTTTTTTGCATGAAAAATGCAGGTTAAAATATACTTTGAATTATATAAAAATTACAAATTACATAAAATTAAAAAATAATTCTAAGCAAAATGTGGAATACTAGCCAATGTATTCCTCACATCTACTATATTAATCTCAAGGTACCTATAAAAAACATAACATGAATGAGAATAGTTCCCAATTAATAAAGGCAGTAATATATTTAAGCAAACTAAAATACTTGCAATTTATCTCCAAGATCTGTCAATAAGATAACATCTGGTTCTCATTATCAGCAGTATAAATGTCTTCATTCTGTCCACTTATTACTAAGTCTAAAAAAAAGATTTCACTGTACATCTTGAAAATTCCTTTTGGTAGTTACACCAAAATTGAACTTATTTCATATTTCATAGAATTTTAAGATGACCAGATAACCTCAAGAAAACAATTCGAAGCTATAATCTAAACTCATGAATCCCATTTCTGCCTCCACCTTCAAAACTATCGTTATGTTCACTATGAATGTCTCTTCATTGTGTAAAAAAGTTTATTTATTCACTTGCTTCATTGTTTCCCTTGAAAATGGTACTCTATCAACAAGAAATTCAAGTTTGCGAGAATGTTTAACCTTAAATCATAAGTTCACGTCCATCTTCACTAGTTTCACTTGGATATCTACTCGACGTGCGTATCATCTCACTAAGAGACAGCTAAAGAAAGGTAAGACTCTGCCTTCACTTTAGAACCAACCAACAAGTCAAAAAAAGAAAGACAAAAAACTGTTCGAAATAAAATTGACATTCAATCAAACTATGTTGGTTGTGATAAAACAATTTCAAATCAGCTAAAGCATCCTATATATACTGTGACGTAAATTGTAACTGGGAAGTACTTGGAAAAGGGAACAGAGCCCTGGATGTGTGTGTGGAAAGCACACTTGTTTGGATACTTTGCCACAACTCATTGCACATGTTTATTTTTAGACTGCTGATACAGTAGCTGGATTGGGGTGTCAGCAAAATTTGATATACATACGTCCTGTTTCCCCTTTGGGATAATGGTATGTCCCAGATAGTGGTGTGGTGATTGTGAAATACTTTGGAATGTGCTGAGCCCAGTGTTGTTGGCAATGAAAATAGATATGACATCATTGACCCGAGTCTCCTACTTTAAATTGGTAGAGCTTGGATTAAAAGTGGTTTATTCCACTACCAAAATTGGCATCCTCTGTACACTGATTTGTCGACCATTTCGAGATAACCAATCATTTCGTTATATACATTTTATTATTTGCATGGCCATAAATTAACTAGGGTATTTAAGTTGAGACATAAGGGAAAATCTCTAGTCAGGAAGGTAACCTGACTTGGTCCTATAACATCCTGAGACGCTGATTCCTGACTCCAGTGAGCTGTACCCTATACTGTGGTACACATGCAGACGTGCTGTGCAGTAACCCCTGCTGATCAACAGGAACCACTGAAGCTCACTGCCTGAACTACTCCCGTTGTACCGGTGCTACCAGTAGCAGCAGATAGCAGTGAAGTTGCACGAGTTTAAATTGTAGTGCAGCTGCTGAGACAGTGTGCCAGATACGAAGGAACGCAACCAGGTACATTGCTGTTAACCGGAGAGTGGAGTGTTCCTTGCAGCCTCGATCAAGTCTTTTTAATTCTATTTATGTACTGTATACCCCCACCCCCTACTGTTATTTGTTCATTAAAGTACAGGAAATCGTATATATTGTGTTGTGTTAATTTGTTATAATCGTTACTGGTATATTTCTTTCTCTGCACAGTCTCAGTTGTGGTGATATACATTCACCAAACGATCCCCACCCCGTGACAGCGGACGAGCTGAGAGGGAGGAGAGTTATTAGATAAGCACGCTACCAAAGACAAAGACTATTAGACCGGTATTAAAAACAAGCTCCCCGATCCTGAATACGGTGTAGCCCCATAAAGGCCCCCCGCATTTAACGTCACATTGGTGGCAGCGGTGGGATTCAACTGGTGCAGAGGAGGTGAACCAGAGAAAGCAGATCATGGCGACTCCAGATACCGATCCAGCTATGGCAGAGCAGATTCCAGTAGAGAGTATCCAGATTGAACCAGTAGCTGATACAGAGCAGGGAGATGATCAGCAAATTTTTGTTGATACATTAGGAGAAATAGAGTTTGCACAAGCAGCAGCTGGTGATATTGCAGAGTTTAAAGAACCAGAGGAGACTGAAAAGGAGGGGGTTGTGCAGCCAGAGGGTAAAGCGGATGAGCTGCCGCCACAGGTGACACCAACCTCTGGCTATGGGACCCAAGAAATTAGTAAAGCTGAACTGTTGACTGGCAGTAGAGTTACAGCGGAAAAGCGGAGTAAGCCAGCAGTAGCCGAGAAAACAGATATACAATGGAGGCTGGATACAGCCACACCACGGTACCGATCAGCACTGAGAGGGAGACCAGCTGACAGAGCAGATGACCTCTGGCTTGGGTACCCCCGGGCACAATCAACTGGCAGACGGCTGACAAACCCCACCTCAGATTTATTTGGGGGAATAAAAGAGGATCCAGAGCCAGTTGTTAGACCAAAGCTGCGTAAAGAAAAAGCACTGAAAGGAGAGGAGGCTTTCCGGCGGAGGGGCATGTATCCTGTGACGAAGCCTAATATAATTCCAGAAAAATTTAATGGGAAAACACCATGGAGAGATTACAAGGCCTATTTTGAGCAATGTGCACTTGTAAATAATTGGGATATGGCACATAAGTCCAGGTATTTGGCAGTGAGTCTGTCCGGTCTGGCGCAAAAAGTGCTGACCCAGGAAGCAGATGGTGGAGAAATACCGTACCAGGAGTTAGTCACCAGACTGGACAGGAGATTTGGTCCCGGTGGGCAAGCAGATACATATGTGGCAGAATTGCGGATTAGACAGCGCAAGAAAGATGAAAGTTTGCAAGAATTGGGTGAAGCTATACGGGAGTTAACAGAGATGGCCTACCCAGGTATGGATCCTGCTTCCCAAGAAAGGCTAGGCAGGCGGTATTTTAAGAATGCCATCCCTGAAAAGGAAATAAGAGACGGTATATTCAGAGCAAATCCAAAAACATTTGACCAGGCGATACAGGCTGCATTGGAGACTGAATCACACGTGATGTCAGAGAAAAGGAGATTGGCTGAGCGGTGCCCCAAATTTGGCAGGGTGCTGAATGCTGAAGGTGACTCGGAGATGGTAGAACTAAATGAAGGAATAAAAGAAATGGGGGTCGGAAAATTCCAACCAACCCAGATAGGAGAGCAGTCATTCGGTGGAGGGAAAGATAAAAGACCAAGAAGGTGGGGCCAGATGGGAATTGAGTGTTACAGATGCGGAGGACGAGGGCATATTAAGAGAAACTGCGCAACTCCACCAAACGGGTATGCGGGAAACGAATCACGACCAACCCCAGGGGCCAGGGCTGGGTCGGGAATGCAGACAGGCCCAGGCAACCCCAACAAGCAGTAAAAATGGTGCAGGGACGGAGGGGACAGGGTACGCAGGCAGGGGAGACAAAACTAGATACAGCGACCCCCCCAGCAACTGAAAGTAGACCCCTGCCTACCGTACATGACTATACAAGGGCAACAAGTGGTATATTTGTGGCAGGCAGAATAGGAGGATTACAGGGATATTTTTTAATAGATACAGGGGCATCAGGAACCCTGTTGTCAAGAAAACATTATGAGCGTATACCTGAGATGCAGAGACCTGCATTGGAAGCCATGACGACTCTGATCCGGCAAGCAGATGGTACCTTGATGAAACAGCATGGTGGAGCTAATATGGAGGTACGCATAAGTAAATACAAAACCACAGCCGATGTGATTGTAGTGGATATGGAGACTGATGCAATATTGGGGATGGAATTGCTGATTACCTTAGGCTGTGTAGTGGACATAAAGAATCTACAGCTGAAATTTCTTGATGAAATAGTCCCATGTTATGACTGGAAGGCCCGTACTCTTTGTGGTGCTGAGAAAAGCAGTTGATATTCCTCCTGGCAGTGAAATGTTAGTACGATGTGATGCTAACAGAAAGATCCCAGGCTCTCGGCAGGGAACCCGATTGCGGAAAGAGGAATAATGGTGGCAAGAGCGTTAGTATCAGATTGTAATGGGGTAATACCAGTACGGTTGTTGAATGTAACCCCACACCCGATACATGTAAAACAAGGCACTGCAGTGGGGATGTTGGAGCCGCTATCAGAGGGGGAAGGTGTGGTTACAGCAGAGAGGGATAAAGAAAATGAGGTACCACTGAAAGAAAAGCAACTGCCAGAATATTTGCATGATATATGGAGGCGGAGTACAACAGAGCTGGATGACGGTGAAGCAGAAAAGGTAGCGGCATTGCTGATGAAGTATGCAGATGTATTTTCCAGGGGTGATGATGATATGGGGTGTACCAATCTGGTTAAACACTCCATTAATACAGGTGAGGCAGCTCCTATTAGGCAACCCTCAAGAAGACTACCAATTTGGCAGAGAGAGGAAGCGGGGAAGCAGGTGGAAAAGATGCTGAAAGCCGGTATTATTGAACCAAGTTGTAGTCCCTGGGCTTCACCAATTGTGTTAGTAAAGAAAAAAGATGGTGGGACAAGGTTTTGTGTTGACTACAGGAAGCTGAATGATGTAACAATTAAAGATGCGTATCCAATTCCCAGAATAGATGACTCTCTGGACAGTCTGTCAGGCGCTTGCTGGTTTTCTACCTTAGATTTGGCTAGCGGTTATTGGCAAGTCCAGTTAGATGAAGAGGCACAACAGAAAGCTGCTTTTGTGACCCGTAGTGGTCTGTATAGTTGGAAAGTGATGCCCTTCGGCCTTTGCAATGCGCCCTCTACGTTTGAGCGGCTTATGGAGCGAATAATGGCTGGATTGCAGTGGGAAATACTCCTGTTATATTTAGACGATATTATTGTATATGGCAGAGATATTGATGAGGAGTTGGAGCGTCTAGAAATAGTGTTAGGCAGATTGCGGGCAGCCGGACTAAAACTCAAGCCAAAGAAATGTGACCTATTCAGAACCAGTGTAATGTATTTGGGTCATATAGTGTCGAAAGATGGGGTAGCCACGGATCCAGACAAAGTTAGGGCCATAAAAGAGTGGCCAACGCCAACAAGTGTGAAGGATGTAAGAAGTTTCTTGGGGACAGCGTCCTATTATCGCCGATATGTAAAAGGATTTGCCAAGATAGCAGTACCTTTGCATAGATTAACGGAGAAGGATAGAGTGTTTAACTGGGATACCGAATGTGAGATTGCTTTCCAGGTGTTAAAGGAGTGTCTGATGTCTGCCCCAGTACTAGCGTATCCACAGGAAACAGGAGAATATGTGCTGGATACAGACGCAAGTGAAACAGGTATTGGTGCTGTCTTATCACAGGTCCAGGATGAAAAGGAAAGGGTGATAGCGTATGGCAGCAGGTCGCTTAGTAAAGCGGAAAGGAATTATTGCGTCACAAGGAAAGAATTGCTGGCATTGGTGAATTTCATGAGATACTACAGGCAGTACTTGTATGGCAGGAAGTTCATCATAAGGACTGATCATGCAGCTCTAAGGTGGTTGTTGAATTTTAAGTGTCCAGAAGGGCAACTCGCCAGGTGGATCGAAGTCCTTGGGGAATATGAGTATAAGGTAGTACACAGGCCAGGGAAAATCCACGGGAATGCTGACGGGTTATCAAGGAGACCATGCGGGCAATGTGGTTGGCAGGGGAAACATAGCGGTGTGATTTCCAGGGCCGGAGAGTATAGCAATGAATTGCAGGATACTCCCACTTGCATGAGGGACACAGAAAAGGTGAATATGGGAACAGGAGTAAAGGAAAAAGGAATAGTGGACACCAGGATGGTGGACACAGAAAAGGGGACCCAGATACGGTCTGTCAGAATTCAACCAGAGGTGAGCGGTGATCAGATAAGGGAAGCCCAGGAGGCTGATGCGGATATAGGGCCAGTAAAAAGGGCGAAAAAGGGCGGAGTCAGACCAGGTTGGGAAGAGATTTCACGGTTGGCGCCCGCCGTGAAGGCATACTGGGGAAGCTGGAAGCAATTGAGAATAAAAGAGGGCATTTTATATAAGTATAGAGAATCAGAAGATGGGAAATCGGGTTGTTACCGATTAGTCCTACCGAAAAAATACAGGAAAATGGTTCTGCAGGCTTTACATAATGATGTGACAGCAGGACACCTGGGTATTACAAAGACTGCGGAGAGAATAAAGCAGAGATATTATTGGTATGATTTGGGGACTGATGTGCAGTTATGGTGTCAACAGTGCACCGTTTGTGCAAAACGTAGTGTTTTACCCCGAAGGCATAGGGCACCACTGCAGCAGTATGGGGTAGGAGCCCCAATGGAAAGAATTGCCCTAGACATAATGGGACCATTGCCAGAGACCCCCAGGGGGAATAAAGTTATCCTGGTGGTTGGTGATTATTTTACTAAATGGATAGAGGCATATGGGCTCCCAAATCAAGAAGCAGAGACAGTGGCGCATACATTGGTAACACAGTTTATTTCACGGTTTGGTGTTCCTAGAGAAATACACTCTGACCAAGGGCGGAACTTTGAATCCAGGTTATTTGCAGAAATGTGTCAACTATTGGGTATGAAAAAGACACGCACAACAGCCAGGAATCCGAAATCTGATGGTTATATTGAGCGGTATAATAAGACATTGATAGATATAATTGCCAAGTATATTAAGGTGGATCAGTCCGATTGGGATTTGTATATTCCCATGGCAACAATGTCCTATAGGAATGCGATACAGGAATCTACCTCATTTACACCAAATTTGCTGATGCTGGGAAGAGAGATTACACTCCCTATCGACTTGACGATGGAAACGGATGTACCTGAGGGAGAAGAGACAATAACAGATTATGTGGAAAAGCTGAGGAATAATTTGCAGTGGATACATGAGAAAGCTAGAGTTAGGTTGCAAGGTAGTGCAAAACGCCAGAAACGACAGTATGACCAAAGACTTGCTGGGAAGCAGTTGCAAAGAGGCGATTTTGTGTGGTTATTTGACGCCACGAAAAGAAAAGGGCGCTCCCCAAAGTTACAGCAGAGATGGCAAGGGCCCTTCATAATAGTGGAAAAACTGTCAGATGTTGTTTATAAAATACAGAAAGGAAAAGGTGGTAAAACGAAGATAGTGCATTTCGATCATATGAAACCATATAAGGGGGAGGAAATAGCAAGCTGGCTGACGGACAGTGAACCCGGGAAGGTGGCAGAAGCTGAAATTAATTTATCCGAGTACCCTGAATTGGTGACACCGGAAGCGGTATTTACTGACTCGAGCAAGGCAGGCCTAAATATAACTCAGTTAAATGCTGAACCGGAAATACGACGCGAGGCCCAGGGAGGTGGTAACGGGAAAAATGACATGATAAAAGATGAAGAAAAACTCACCCCAAAAGACACGACGAAAGATGCAGGTAGTTCAAAGCAGCCAGGAGAAGCAGAGACGCGAAGGAATCCCCCCAGAACGAGAAAAATACCTAGTCGGTTTCTGTATTAGTAAATAGGAAAACCAAGATGGCACCCGATGACGTAGCACATCGAGGGCGCCCTCGGAGGTGAGTTAAAAATAGCCCAATTGCTACGTCATTCATGCATACTTAATTTATAGAATCCGCTGACAGAGGAAAAAGTTTTTAACTTTCAAAGTTGCACGCTTGATACATCCTGGTGACCACTGCTGAAAATTGGAGACCCGCTTGCATTGCTAACGTGGAGAAAGACGTGAAAGGAAAGAACAAAAGAAAGAAAGAATGTCCGGCGGCAGGAAAAGAGATTGGGATGGCGAAAGGAAGCGTTGGGAGAAAGAAATGAACTTGAGGAGGTGGGACAGTCAACAGCCTGATCCGGACACCGTAACCTGTGAGAGATGTGATGCAGTTTTTAAGTCTAGGAGGCGAATGAGAGACCACATGGAGCGGCATCATGGGAATGCAACCGGCAGGGAGGCGAGCCGTAAAACTAGGAAAGAGAAGACAGATGGTGAAAGAGATGCAGAAAAGCCGTCTACATTGTCACTCGGGGTAGCAGTTGTTGGTGTGGGAAAGCTGCACAGTTATACTATACCCCGAATCCGAAAGTCTCAGGAATGGATGCAGGGTGGGCCCCAATGTCGGAGGGTAAGGAGAGAAGAAGGGAAAGGAAAGTCTGGAAGGACGCCGCCAGAAAGACGTCCGACAGTCAGATCAGGGGGAAAAGATATAGAGGCAATGAAACAAGCGTACGTGAATGCCTGTGAGCGAGGGGAGGTGGAACAGGAATCTGACGGGGTGTTGGTATCGTCGGACTCGGAGTCGAACCCAGAGGCGACGCAGGGTGAGGAGTATGCAGCGGGAGTTAAATATCGAGACGTGAGCACACAGACCCCGGAATTACAGAGATGCTGTGCTGGAGGTTGTGGGGGTGGAAAATTGAGAGTAAAGATTAGAAACCGGTCCGAGTGCGTTTTTGTTGATTTGGAAGAAAGCACGGACTCAAACTGAACTGTGATAAACTGTGAAGTGCACTGCCCTGTAGTGTAAAAGTATTTTTATCTATATTTATAATCTGTTTTTAACTATATTAACAATCTATTTTAACTATATTTATATGACATATATATTTCTATTTTGATATGACTAAAAATTTACAAGTAGATAAATCGCACTTGTGCGTGAGTAGAAAACAAAGTTATTATTTATTGTTCTATACTTGTTGTTATTCGATATTTGTTTATTTTATTCTTTTGTTATACCCATGAAGTACAGTCTTTAGTTTGTTTTGTAACCAGAAACCAAAGAGATCTCAAACCGAACTCGTACTGCTGGGCTGCAGACCAGCATTGGGAGTTTGGGGAGAGTGGACAAATTTATCAATAAAGTGGAAGCCGAAGTTAACTGGACTGTGACTTTTTGTCCTTGATTTTATGTACTACTTCAATGCCACACCAATGTATAACCCCTTTGAATTTCCCACAACAGTTTACGTCTGTTTAAAATGCTATGAAATCAACCCCGGTGTGTTGAACTCAGGGGGGGATAATGTGACGTACATTGTAACTGGGAAGTACTTGGAAAAGGGAACAGAGCCCTGGATGTGTGTGTGGAAAGCACACATGTTTGGATACTTTGCCACAACTCATTGCACATGTTTATTTTTAGACTGCTGATACAGTAGCTGGATTGGGGTGTCAGCAAAATTTGATATACATACGTCCTGTTTCCCCTTTGGGATAATGGTATGTCCCAGATAGTGGTGTGGTGATTGTGAAATACTTTGGAATGTGCTGAGCCCAGTGTTGTTGGCAATGAAAATAGATATGACATCATTGACCCGAGTCTCCTACTTTAAATTGGTAGAGCTTGGATTAAAAGTGGTTTATTCCACTACCAAAATTGGCATCCTCTGTACACTGATTTGTCGACCATTTCGAGATAACCAATCATTTCGTTATATACATTTTATTATTTGCATGGCCATAAATTAACTAGGGTATTTAAGTTGAGACATAAGGGAAAATCTCTAGTCAGGAAGGTAACCTGACTTGGTCCTATAACATCCTGAGACGCTGATTCCTGACTCCAGTGAGCTGTACCCTATACTGTGGTACACATGCAGACGTGCTGTGCAGTAACCCCTGCTGATCAACAGGAACCACTGAAGCTCACTGCCTGAACTACTCCCGTTGTACCGGTGCTACCAGTAGCAGCAGATAGCAGTGAAGTTGCCGATACTCCCTGGACACAGAGCACGAGTTTAAATTGTAGTGCAGCTGCTGAGACAGTGTGCCAGATACGAAGGAACGCAACCAGGTACATTGCTGTTAACCGGAGAGTGGAGTGTTCCTTGCAGCCTCGATCAAGTCTTTTTAATTATATTTATGTACTGTATACCCCCACCCCCTACTGTTATTTGTTCATTAAAGTACAGGAAACCGTATATATTGTGTTGCGTTAATTTGTTATAATCGTTACTGGTATATTTCTTTCTCTGCACAGTCTCAGTTGTGGTGATATACATTCACCAAACGATCCCCACCCCGTGACAGCGGACGAGCTGAGAGGGAGGAAAGTTATTAGATAAGCACGCTACCAAAGACAAAGACTATTAGACCGGTATTAAAAACAAGCTCCCCGATCCTGAATACGGTGTAGCCCCATAAAGGCCCCCCGCATTTAACGTCACAATACCATACCACCATGTATCCAAACTGAAGACAGGCAGGGTAAGAATATTGCTTCAATAAATATTTCCCTTGGAGTTATAGATTCGGGATAGTTTTTCGGAAAAATGTAGAAAAGTATAAAATATACTGTATAGATGGCAATCATCGAATATAGGTATTCGGGCAGCTCTATAAAAAACTAGGAATGAAGCTTACAAATATTGCGATGTCGATGTGTGCGTTGGCCTGTCGGCATGAAAAGGCTTAGCCGAAATACAAATGCCAGGAAGATGACAGACTTGAACATGATTCTTTCGAAATACATTGCACTTAGTAAACAATAAGGAACTGGGTGAACCAACACCGCCAGTATCGAACAATTATCTCGAAACACTGAAGGAAATGCTTCACTTGATATATGCGAGTACAAATACACAAATTTATGACGAAATATTTAGTACACTTACACACTTTCCTAGCTTGTCTGTTTATGTTTATAGAAATCGCTGAGAGATGGGAAACGAAACGTGACAAACCTGTTTTATACTGAAAATCCAAGTGTCAGTGCAAGGGCATTTATCTATTATAAGAGGGACCCACTCATCACAGTTAGACAGTATCAGTATAAAAAAAAGGTACAGTTGTCTTCAGTTAAATATAACCAAGTAATGGAATTCAGGTAGTTCATTTATCTCCAACAATGCCATCATGGCATACGTTTGACATTCACGACCTTCACCTTCCATGATAAATAGTGGAAAATCCACATATTTATAAAGTACCAATTTGGAATATCGTAGTTTAAACGTTGACATAGTGTATAATATATTGAATTGTCAGGGTGTAATCTACAAGACGTAACACAATTACTCTTGTGTTTTATGTTAAACTACAACAACACGTAGACTATCCGCTGCTTTTTGTAACTTGGAGACTGGTCATTTACTGTAGCTGGAAGAAATGGGGGAGAAGCTCACATAACTCTGTACACCCAGTTTGTGTTTTAATATAAATATGTATGTATACATTTTGTGCTTCGCCATATTCATGCTATTTTTGATATCGTTTTACCAACAGAGAATGTACTATGTAGTTTTTGCACTTTTATTTTCCTCATATTTACTCATATTTTTCATACAGAAAACACAGTTTTATATTTCTCCCCATGTAATAAAAAATCTGGATCTGATCAGAAAGGTTTGCTGCAGGTGGCAGTTCTACAAGGGTTTGTGCGTGTTATTTTTAATATTTTTGAATGATTTGTGTAGTTGTTCTACTAAGCCAAACGAACTGATTTCGTGAGTTTGATTATTCCGATTTGTCAAGAGTCCAAGCAGGAATGAAATGCATAAAAATTGACAATATGTTTCAATGAAGGTTATCTATGTAATACTAGTTTCGCACATACTTTCTAAAGATCATGGCTGCCATAGATTAACTAGTCCATCCAATGTTTTGCGTTACTGTGAACAGAACATTCAAGATTTTCTCACACATTTGATCTGCATACTACAAAACCTGCACAAAGATACTGCGAATTGTACTGGAAGAACTTATTTCTTTGTGTGCCAACCTCGAATACAATTATAATATATATTGCTCTGATATAGTATCACAAGTCACAGAGAAATAGCCTATCCAATGAAATGCCTATATACCATGTGACGTCTGATTTTGATAGAATTTCAGATGATATATGACTTTTCAATACATACCGTTGGTTATAAATAGCTAATTTGGTAGCCGAAGTATGCTTGAGAATTCATTCAAAGTTGATTATTCTGGAAACCGGAGACTATCTGTTACAGCGAACTGAACAAATTCTACGTATCACATTTAATTGGCAAAAAGAACGTACTCGTTTGCATTGATCTTCACAAATGCAGTGTACACGCTTTGGTCGGTTATCTGCAAAACTCATTGGAGGAACTATATTTTTGCCGATTTCCCCACAATTACGTTGTTGTAATAATTACAGATTGGGCAATGAGATTCGTCTACTTTGAATGCCTAATGGAACTCGGGTTTTATTATTACGTAATATTTTTTGTTTGACCCTTGTCATCTACCATTAATGCAAAATTTTGACTGAAAGTGCTGCTTTTAGAGAATTCTAGCCGACTTGAAAAATTATAAATTAGAATATCCAAGAAAATTCATTCATACATGCGAGCCTCAGCTCTCACACTTGGAATCTAAAACTGTCAGTCAGTCACAAAATGTTTTCCTTCACGGAATGCTCATAGCAGAAGGCAAGACGTGGCACAGTCAGCTGGCATCAGTGTCGCTGGGTGTATATGATAGAGGGAAGTTGTGCAACCACATTTACCGATTTCGCAGCTTTTCGCCAGTAAAAAAATAACTAAGGCAAAAAATCACGGTTTTTCAGCATTTTTGTAATAAAGACATTATTTTATATCAATAATCCGTCCAAAACAGAAACATTTCTACTAATTCTTTTTTTTTTCTTCTAAAAATCTGTGACTAGGCTGCGAAAGTAGAACATTCCGGAGGGGTGAAGTCGGCTCCAAAGTGTGTGGTAAAGTTTCCTGCACCGTCACAGCCAGCCGCTTCCTGGATGTGGTGTATGGACGCGTTCCGTCAAGGTGCACTGCTTGAAAGATCATATCCCTGTTGTACTTTGGGAGAAATCCGAATGCCCAGAAAGAAAATTTCACCTTCGCCATAACTACATTGGGAAGGGAAGCAAGGTGGGAGAAAATATACATCTGGCTGACCTATTTTATCTCTAGAGAATTTGGTGAGAATTGGTACATTACTCCCACATATGTGCAAAAAATGAATCAACTTTGCAACTTGCAGAGGGAACAATTTAAAAACTTGTTTCCGGAAGAACAGCTACCAACTGAATGGAATAATGCCACAGTGAAACCCATTATCATGAGTGGAATGTTTGTGTATAGGCTGTTCATTTATTTGGGAGCCACTGACTGATCGGCACTACGCATCCCCCATTTGTATAGGTTAAATAGACTGATGGACCAACTGATCAGATGCATTGGAAAATGATGGATGTTAATTTTCGTTCTGTTAGTTATTCCATATCATGTAACAATGCATTTGATTTGACACCTAGGCGATACCAGCCTAGATCACATGGCCTGTTACTGGAAAGGAGAACTACAGAAGAGTGCAACCATCAACGGAGAAGAGTGTAGAATAAATGGCCGATGTGATATGACGTATCGCCGGAGGCTCCTAGCAGTTACCGAAGTTCCCACTTTCGAACATCCGGGAACTTTGGCAGTCTGATCTGAACCTAAAGAATATAGTGTATGCCACAGTCCCGAGGGACTGTGTGTATGCTATTGCTACCATTTCTAAGATTCACCTCAGATTGCAAACATGTGTGTGTTTAAATACCCACCTAGAGAAAGCCACAACAAAAGCAAGACTCTGCCCTCACTTTAACATCAAAAGGGTCGACCCCCACCCTAGGTGAGTGTGCCACACTTGCAATTTGCACATACAAAAAAAAGTCAGGAGAGACTACAGTGACATTCAATGTTCGGAACTGTCACCTTGCACAACAAACATCTAAAAAAAAAGAATGTCACAAGAGAGAGAAGCTAACACTTATGTATTGTCAATGCTGCGATACTGAATACTGCCTGAAATTTGATGTATTGTGCAAAGAGGGTTTGAAACATTCCCTTACGGTACGTAGTAGTATATTTATTGAATCGATTATTTCGATACGCGTCATCGTCATTATTATTTCTTTTTATTTATCAATAGAATTTAAACGATGGAACAATGAGCAGAATCTTATGCGAGGCGGCGACGTCATTATTCATCTGGATAGTGTACGAAAACCCGCTAATACAGCAATTGCCGCCATATATGAGACTAAATCCTACATTGGCAGATGTTCTGTGGAGATTGAACTTTCCGAAAAAAACTCTAAAACTACACATTGAACTGAAGCCGCTGATAGAGGATGATTCAGAAGAGACTAGATGCACTACATGCGATCAGCGGGATTTCTTGATACAACAACAACAATGTTTGTGGGGTTTTTTTTGTTATATAGTTTTGAAAATTAAATAGTTTGAAACGTACTGTTACGGTGTGTTTATTGTTTTTCCATACCATCATTAATTTTCATCTCACTTCAGTCAGGACGTGGTGCATACTTCTCAGATCCTTCCCATGTCGCCGGTGGAGGCACTTCCAGAAACAAAAACTTGTACGCATCTGCGTTCCTATATTCTCGGAGAAAGGGGGTTATTTTTGTTGAATACCATGGTCCGTGAAATCGTAAAAAAGGGGTCGAAATGTGGCGTTCAACGATCCCGGCAACGCAATGCCAGAATGCATACGTAACCGGCGCTCGAATAACACTGGTCGGCATGATTCTTTCACCCAGTCATTTACGTAGTATCACAATCAGACATTGGATGGTCGCTATATTCTGTCAGTAGAGCAACATCCACAGCACGGTCCAGAAGGATAAGAAAAGTTATTCTTTATTTATTAAATGTGTACAAATACAAGCTCCCAGATTTTGGGAAAAAATGTCTTTTTTACCTGAAATTTCTCATCGATTTAGTATAAATAGAGGGTGTTTTATGAGAAATTATCAGAGAAAAGGGGCATTTTTTGAAAATGGGAAACAAGCATGGGTACCCATATACCGCATGAATGCCACTACCGGGCCCGTGTCACTTTATTCACACAAGCAGTCAACCGAGGTAATCCCTAGCTGCACCGTCCTACCCCTACTACACAAGGTTACAAACGAGTCAAAAGGCATTGGCGACATATGATCAGCCAATCGCTGCAGTCGTTAGCACGACCACGTGATTACCAGAGATGTGTCTGTGTCTCACCCTCCTTTTTTCATCAAGCCATGGATGTATTGTATAATGGAGTAAACTGATTGCACCAAGCATTCTGACAGCGAAATGCATTGTTTGTAACTCCTCACCTGGTGCCAACAGGTTGGTACGTTTTATTGTACTTTTTATGGGCTCAACCTCTACAAATGTACTTAGTTTTTCCCCCACTGAATACCAACGCTCGAAGTATTTCAAGGGGCGTATTTCCGGCTGACAAACAAACTTTAAACGCACGTTTTTTGGTTTATTTAGTCACCTTCAAAAACCTAATATTACAGGCAAGAACGAAAAAAAAAATTGTCGAGATTAGAACGGTACTTTTATTTTGGAGGTGGTGTAAAAGGATAAAATAAACAGTCATATCAAGTTGATATGAGACATATTTTCGCGCACACGTGGCGTGACGTCCATCGCCCTGTAATTTAGTATTCAGAACAGTGCCCTTTATGCTATTTATTGAAATTTGATTTCAAACGATTTTATTGAACAACAGGTGTGCATATAATTGCAATATTCTCAATTAAAAGAATCTGTGAATTTTTTGTTTCTACAATTTTGATTTTTATGTAGGTAGAAGACCTGATCGAAAGACCACACTATAAAAAGTGGGTGGTATTGCTCACCGATGAATACAATAGGCAGGTAGACATGGAGCTATGGGGGACACATGCACAAAATTGCACTATAAAGACAAATGATGTAATAACTGCAAAACCACTTGAAGTTAGTCATTGTGTCACAATTGTCATGATTGTATGTTATTTTAATGCGCTTTAAAATGTGTTTCATACCTTACAATACAATATATATACACAAGAAAATGGAAATAGTTACACCCATATCTGTCGCATGTCGCTGTCAAGTCTTGGCAAACTAAAGCATTTCACAAAGTTAGTGTCCCAAAAATTCTCAGAATTGCTGTAACACATTGCTTTTGGTCAGATGGCTTCAACAAACTAACTGCCTGGCCACATTTTAGCAGATGTACTATAACTATCAAATATAAAAAAGACAACCCAAACCAAATCAAATGTTCATGTTTCTCTAAAACATCATTTTAAGTTTATTATTATTGTAAATAATAGATTGAAGACGCTGGGAAATGCACGCCCAAATCAGAATTGTTGAGAAAAATGACAATAACAATTATAGCTTGTACTGAAACCTAAGTATTATTCATCAACTCTTAATTTTGTTAAATGCAAACTGTGTGCAATAAGGTTTTATAACAATTCATTGTATTATAAAAAATTATGTCAACATTCTTGCCAAGGGGGACCGGAACCACACAACACAGCACAGCACAGCACCTTGTAGCACTTTTAACAGATATGTATCCCATCAAGTTCTTAATTTGACATTTCGACATAAAAAAAGAGAAAGAACAGCCCTGTTTTCGTTTTAACCTAACATTTTGATTAAAGAGAATGAACATTAACATGAACAGAATGCGAGTCCATGTGATTGCTGGCACAACCAAAACACACAGCATGAAATTGGCTGAAAATGAAAGATTTAAGTTGAAAATGAATACCACACAGCAATGTTCAGTGAATAGCCAGACACAAAATGAAATTTACACCCAGTTTTGTATCTAACATTGATATCTTGGAAAAACTTTTGTTTACATGTTAATTACCTTCATTGCATAAATTAGACATGTTTCTGATACTTCTGTTGTTTGATAAAACACACTACAAACCAAATATGTGCAATCAAACCTTCATTCTTGTTAATATGAACTTCAACACTGAATCGCATGGCATTCAACATAATTGCATTAGCCTCCACAAGCTTCATAATAGCAATTTATTTTTATCATTTTGTTCACAGAAATAAAGGAGCGTGCAGCTTGAATCCTGTCACCAAAGAAACTTCAGATACAGAACTATTTGAATAAACTATTGACTTATAGTTTGTAAAAATTGCAACTAAAACATTTGTAGTATAAATGGCCGATGTGATTGACAAATCGTCGAAGGATCACGACAGTTACCGAAGTTCCCACTCTCCAACATCGTCTGATCTGAACCTGAAGAACGAGCGTATGCCTTGGCTACCGTGTCTTCGTTAGATTCACTCAGATAATCACTTGACGTGTGTATATACTCACTGAAAGAAAGCTAAAGAAAGGTAAGACTCTGCCTTCACTTTACATTAAAAGACACTCATTTTCAAACCAGATGGAAAGCACATGGACAATGTAGATAATCTGTCAATGTAGATAATTTCCATATTTCAACTTTAATTATAATGGACCAGTATTTACAAATTTTAAAATAAGCATTTAGAAAATGCAAAATGTTTAATATTTTTTTTTTCTTTTCATAACCGAATACAGATTTGCACAAGCAGCCAAACATAAACAAGAGCGCCTCCACAAAAAAGCACTCAAAGAAAAAGTAGAGTATGATTTTTCATAGAAGTAATTCACTAATTTACTAATACATATTTTTTGTTTGTAATTAACATTTTAAACGCCAGAGTTTCCTGCCAAATTTTTTTAAACATATTTTTCAATACTTCTGTTAATGAACCCGAATTTCGGAGCCAACAGACAAAATTAAAGTCTATTTCAGTTTCCACTTGAAATATGTAATTTCAATACCAATCTCTGGAAGGAAAAGGTAGGCTACAAACTGGACTGTTTAATGAATGATGATGGAAGATGGAAGTGATGGCGAAAGGATTAAAATATTTATGATTTCTTATAAGCTACTAGCCTGGAGGCTTTGATTTTGTTTTGATTATGTGACGTCTATTAGATATGTTAGTTTATCTTTGTTCAGAAATTCACTATTTCCAGTGAATATTTTTGTCTTTAATTAAAATATTAATGTCTTAAAAACAACTAGTCTGATGATTGTGATTGTGCAAATGAGCACAATTCTTTAAAACCTGTTTTAAATACAAACTATCAAAAGCATATCAACAATCCTATCAAACAATTCAACACCCATTTTATTTCATTTTCACCAACTACAATGTTTATTACAACTATTTTGTTTAACAAAATGTGTATATACTATTGGTCAAGAACAGCGATATTCTCAAACCTCGATCTGAAAACATCAGTGTCTACCATTCATCAGATTGCCAGGATCGTGTGTCTGACTGTCTGTGAAGTTGTACATATATTTTTTTTTTGGCTACTTTTAGATGTTTTTTGTTGTTGTTATATTTTGTTATCTTAGTTCATGTAACTTAATTTCTTTTTGTCTATCAAAAGTTTTTTTTTTCATTAGTCTTTCAGTGAAATGTATTTTTTATTTGGTGCAGCTCCTAGTTTACATAGTGAGCCCCTGTTACAAAAGGGAAGCAATAAATAAATAAATAAATACTGACTATTATATTTATCAAATATAGCAAGTAAAGAGTTGTTTAATGTGAAAGGCTATATCCATTGCATCATCAAGGTGAAACTAGCCACTACAAGATATACAAGACATTTTACCGCTGTGTTGCAAGATGAAGATGGTTTCAAGTACATAGTAATTGTTTCACCTCAATCACACACCAGTTTCACAAATGCTGAGAAACAGAAGTAAGTAACTTTGAATTCTTTGTGGGCGAAATACTCGTGCATTGAGGAAAACTCGTATTCACCCTTAACTATTCCATTTAATATTTGTTCTAAAAATGCCCGTGGGTACCTTGAGTGGGATCTCTGTCAGATTTGTTAATTTCGTGATGATATCTTCAATTCTCTATTTTGGTAATTTTCTGGGAAAGAACACTATTTTCGACCTAATCAAAACAACCACCTCATTTGCTTTGATACTTAGTATGCATGTACCTTGATTATATTTTAGAATAATTCTTTAACACTGCCAACCCTATTGCTTTCATATTCGAGGTGTACAATATTTTGTGAACAATCTGTTCGTGACGAGTATAGCAGAATGTACTTTTTATACCAGCTGATGTATATTATTATTAACTTTCAGAAGACAACTGAAGTTAGACGGGCTACAGACATCAACATCACGAGATGCAACCAAAAATGACCTTAAATTCAACTCATGGTTGTGAGGTTTAAAAAAACTGGACATTGCATTTTCGAAACAGCAACTTGACAACACTACAACTATTACTTTCCTGAAACAGATTATTGATAGCATTGCACCTTCTCAGAAAGTATGTATATATTACTTGTTTACTAATTTCCAAGTTTGCTTTTCTGTGTACATGTACAAAGTAAATCCAATGTTAAACATCATATATTATGGTTAGGCATTTTTGGTAAAAACTACCAACTCAATTGGAGATGATTGTAGGTCTTGTGTCACTAATAAGCCTATCATTGTTCGTAGCCTTACAATCTTGCGTTTGTTGTTAGCCAATGGCTTGTTTACGCGATGTAAAAGAGCATACGTCATTTACGGCAGCTATTGTGTAGCTCGTTTATTGACAAGTACCGGTGACCTGTTGATCTGGGCAATTCTTGATTGGACACTTCCAAACAGGGCGTGTTTTGTCTACATCCATTTTGTGTGAGTTTGAGCTAGCCAACATGTGGTTTACTTGCCAGAATTATATTTACATAGATGTGGTTTTAAAAAAGTAACCCTTTTTTTTGAGAAATTCACCCAAACACTAACATTGTTGTCTATGGAGTTTAAATTAGTGGTACAAGACCTGATTGTGAATCTATCATAGTTGATAATTGTTGTATCATTGCAGCTGAATGACTGCAAAACTAGTCAGTAATGGTAATATTGGATTGACCAGAACATCATCTGCTATATGATGCTACGAAAACAGGAATTTGTTAGTGCAGATACTACTGCTTGTCATCATGGCTGTGTGGGTCAAGATATCCATAATGTGAAAATTGGTGCATCTTGTAATTTCACTGCTGTGAGAGTAAGAAGCTATCTTGGAGCGATACATCTTACAACTACACCTGACACAACAGCTGTGGAAAGTTATTTCTGGATCAATTGTCATCGCTGATTGTACTTTGAAATACTAAGTTTCCGTCGAAAACCTCTGGAAAATTTCGTTGAAGAATTGTCCACTTTAAAATGCCCAAACTGCAAACACAGAATAAAAGTATCAATTCTAGTACCCAACATGAAAGCACAGATCACAAAGGCAAATTCAGGATGGTTGTAAAAACCAACCGCATCTTTATTCCAAGAACACAATTTACAAAACTGAAAAACAATTATTAGATGTGGAAGACCAGGAATTTGTCAACTTTGGATATAACAATCATTATTCAACCCACAACTAGAAAAAAATGAACCTACAACCTAGAGAAAACTCACATTTGGTATTTGCGTCTCCAGTTGTTTGGCAATACCAGTGTGGTTTCATGTTTGTTATATTACGTTATGTACTTGATAATTATTTATATTACTGAGATGTTTCTCCATAGGTAATATGTGATGAAATTGTTTTGCGTATCTGTTGATCAACTTATTTAGCTGATTACTATTGAATGGCTGTTATGCCTGTCATCGTTTGGGCTCATGTGAGGTTCTGGACGGGACTTGGTTCAGTGATTTGGAACTAATTACGATATAACCGTCGCTATTCGGACTACTATTTCTAACAGTTGGCATTCGCAGTTACTAATGTAGTGAACGATTAATCAAAACATATGACGTGTCCAGTACTTAGTGTGATTAGTTGAATGTGTGAAGGCCACGCCTTAGAGTATTTTAACTGCTTTGTAATTGGTTAAGGTTTTGAAAATGAATGAGTTTTAGTTGGTCTTGGCGAGTACACCAGAAGAGACGCAGTTTTGGAGCGTCTAATGGCAGTCTAGGAACAGAGTCTTGGGCCAGCCTCCCGATAGTTTTGGGGACTTTTCCCCAGGGCGCTGTGTCTTATAGAGTACTCGACTGACTGACTAAAGACGAGAGTTGAAACGTATTTTGTTTCGTACGTCTATTTGAATTTAAAAGTTTAAGTGCCGTTCCCGATCCAGCACCTCAAGGGGACGCGATAGAGAGACGTGATTCCCCCTTGACACGTGTGGAGAAACCAGAGGAGAAGAAGATTCCCCCCTGATAAATACATGGGACTTCCAGAATGCGTAGGCCTAAGTGTAAGCATTTTTAGTAGTTTCTCTACAACCTTCACAGACTGCTTTCATTTCAACCATATTATTTGTAGTAACTCTCTGTGATTTTGTCATATAGTGGAGTTATCTTTCATTAAGTATTTTTAGCGATTTTTTTTAGATGCTATTCTGTTGAATTTGTTGGCAGAAATGTTATTTTTCAAGTTGTGGTTTTATCTTCAATATTGTGTTTTTAGTGATTTATATAACAAAACTTTCAAACTTTATATATGGCAGGTCGGTATTCGGGTTGGTTCTCTTCGTGACATGCAGAAAAACACAAAAATGAGTAGACAATTGTGCATAGTAAATTTAAAAAAACAAAACATTCTGTTGTTCTGTGAATTATAATCACAAATTGAGTAACCCGAGTAAAAAATTGTTTTAAAATATTTAATTTTCTGTTTAATTTTCAGCGGTTTGAAAGCGATTTTCTTGTTTTTTTGGCAGAATGTGAGCGTCGGAGCCTGGCAATCCCAAATCTCTCCCTCAATGACCGAAGGACTGCGCATAACTGGTAATATTTTTTTTTACATTAGTGTGAAAAGTACAAATAAAATAACCTGATTTGCTGTGATAGAATGGGCATTTCCAAATGCAATAATGTTTTCTGAGCTGCCAAGTTTATTATTTTCTACATTTCAAGAGCCTTAGTGGTAGGTGTTATATCTGTATCTCTTTTTTTCATAGTCAAGTCATTTTGTGAAGTTTCAAAACTACTGCTTCAAAACCATGGGGTGAAAAGTTCAGTCAAGACCCACTGGAAGAATATTTCAGCAAGCATCGCGGGCGTACAGGTGGCAATGACAATCCCAGTGTTGAAAAGTTTTCGTACAAGTTTTGTACAGTTACATGTTGCCCACAAGAGGAAATTGTTATGATCCCGAGAGACAAGATTACGACCAAATATAGACAATTGGCCTTCAACGATATCGTAAACAAAACTGTTATTGTTGCAATAAAACTATATATGTATATTTAATTAATGAGAACATCCATGATTGTGGTTTTTTTGGTTTAAGCAGAAAATAAAACCAACAGTAACAGCAAAGTTTCATAAAAACTTACTTGTTAGGCAAGCATATTTGTTACATGCTAATCGTTGGTTAAATAATAAATAACAACTGCAGTATGTTTTGTTCACTTCTTCAATTACCCTCTGAACCCGCAGTCATTGGCAAAACTTGGACAATAACGTCTGGTGAAAATCCAGTTAGATTCCTGTTACATGATAATCAAAATGAGCATTAGCGCATCATGTTTGCTACTGAACAACATGTTCAGAAACTAGCAATGTCAGACACTAGGCGTATGGACGGCAATTTTGCCATGTCGCAAAGAATATTTATGCAACTGTATGTAATTCAGGGAAGAGTCTCTAATGTGTTTCTCCCATTGGTATATATTTTCTTCCAACGAAAAACAGAGCAGTTATGATGCAGTGTTTCGAGTATTAGAGGAATATGGCTGTGACCCATCGGTGGTTATCATTGACTTTGAACGAGCTGTGGAACTTGCTATGCATTCGATATTTGGATCCCATCACTTTCCGCCGAGTTGACACGACAGCGCAATTACCGCCATACATTGTATCAAAACACGAACTCCTAATGTATTCACGTCATTATCTTTGCCAACAACATTTACCTTAGTCAGCTCATTAACTTCTGTGAACAAACTTATTAAAGAACGTTATTGTGTTCTCTTATGTCCATCAAGTATATTAAGAATAAAAGTGGTAAAACGTTGCTTTTCTATATGTTACCACCTCTGTTTGCTCGATGAGATTTGGAGATATTTCTGTATGACTTCACTCATTTCGGCAACATTACTTGTAACGCTAATTTCACATACTCGCACAGTACTGGAGTTCGTTTATTTTATAGAAGAGAGCAACAGGCCGAAACGTCGGCCCTGGCCGGAACTCTTGGCCGAAACGTACGAGCTGAAACGACCGCCCATGATTGCAAGATGATTATTGGGATTAGTATATTCAAAAAGCTTTCTATAAATACTGAGGTGAAAGCAAGAATATATTACTACTATATTGCTTTTACTTGCGTAATATCGAGCATGCTTTCTTCAAGATGTCCGTTAGACGAGCAACCGACAACGCCGATTTTTAAACTGAAAGTAAGGCGCTTGAGTGGAAGAATAACTGCAAAGCAGCTGTCATTGATATATCATTTTGGTACGAATGAAAAAAACAAGTCGGTAACTGGAAATATTTAACAGCAAATGTACCGAGAAGAGGTACCGGGTGCCTCAAAATAATTTTTCATCAGTGTTGTGGTGTAGAGCTTCGAGTGCCAATCACAATGTCAAAAATAACAATGGATAAACTACAACAGTTCAGTTTAGACATAGCTATACATGGGCACAGTTGTTTATTAACGGGACAAGCTGGAACTGGCAAGACTAAAACTCTGATTGAACTAATCATGAACTTGAAGGAAGACCAAAAGAGTTCACGTTACAGCTAGCACAGGCATGGCTGCAAGTCAGCTCACAATTTAAAGCTATAACTATTCACAAATTTGCTGGATTAATGAATAGAAGATTTTCGAATGAAGAAGTCATAGCCAGAGTAAGTCACAGCGACAACTTGCCATTAGTGAGGAGAAATATTTACACCTTCGTCATAGATAACATTTCATTGGTTTCAGTGCTTACATTTGACCTACTCAACACATTAATGAAAGCAATCCAAATGCATTTGGAGGTGTACAGTTAATTGTGTGTGGCGATTTTAGACAGTTGGCTCCTGTTTCCAACAATAAGTTTGATGACAATGGGAAGTATGCTTTCGAATCGCAAGTGTGGGAAGATGCAATTCCACATATTATAACACATCGTCAAACAGTTGTGGATTTAATATAAGCTATAAATGATGTGACCGAAGGAGTTGTATTCTTGCCAACTATCAATTTGATGAATCAATTATCGACTTCATGAAAACTAAAAGAATTAATCTTAACATTATTAATCCAGAGTTTGATAAAGCTGTAGACTGGTGTAAAACAAATAAACTAACAATTAACAGCGAGACAACTAACTAAATGTTAATAAAACCTGCTCAAAAACACGTCCAAGTTGATGGCTGCCTAGAAATCGACAACTCGTCGATACAGGGCGTTTCCAATGTAACCTATCTGTGAGTCATCATTAATCCTTCAATGTCATGGAATTCACACATTGACAACATTATTAACACCGCCAGTTCCAAGGTTGGCATCATATAACATATCAGACACTGTGTCCCAAGGTATATTCTTGTTCTCTTATATAATACTCTAATTCTACATCATTTAACACACTGCATTGAAATATGGGGTAACACTTACTCGATTTTTCTGGGAGCACTCTTTCACCTACAGAAGAAATTGGTCCGTCTCATTACTTTTTCAGATTTTCGCGCCGTTGTTTCCTTCTCTTTAAAATTCTTGACATCTACCAACTTTGTAAATTTTTACTTTTGTTTGTTCATTTTCGACTTAAGGAATAATCGTTTTGCATACTCTATTAGCCTTTACTTTGACAGCCCTTCTCACAGTTACCCTATTCAACTATCTTCTAGTGGTAATCTATGTCTTCCTACAACCAATCTAACTATTTCTCATCATAACCTGAAATTTGCTTCTATGAAACACTAATTCATTAAGTTCACAATTAAAAAATCATGCATTTACAAGATACGAGTTTATTCTGTTAAACTAATTTATTTATATTTCTGATATGTGTATGTAATTTAATTGATTTGTTATCCATCATTATACATTGTATTGTTAATATTGTGTACATATTTGATGTTACCTGCCTTGATACATATTTCTTTAATAGACCTCATTTATCATGGTCACAGACTAGACTAGCTTCTCAGAGCTATTTCTGTTACCAACAACAGAAAATTTGCTACCTACATTTGTTTCTCTTTGCATATGAATAATGTAATTTTATATCATCTGGTGTAAATAAATAAATAAATACAATACAAATAAATTTGTGAGGTCTATGTTCTAAATATTGTAGAGGGAGATCTGAAAATGAAACTGCATCCTGATTTTCACAATACCTCTGGCTAATGGTCATGTGGTATGTGGCGGTGTAGATATAGACTTCTCCACAAGCATGTCATAACAAACCTTCACAAGATGATATTATCAACTTAGAATTTGGGAAGAAATGAAAGCTAAGTTTTGGAAAGTGATTAATTGATGTGCATGTCCATTTCATTGTAGACTTTGTGAGCAGAGCCTATCATATGAGTGATTGTCCGTGCCAACTTTTTTCCCTTTTCGACTTCTTGAAAACTACAAGCCTGAATGATTTGATACTTTGTGTATACCTCTTAGATTTGTTCTTTTCATGATGATATCTCCAATACTCGCAGCACATTGGCTTTCTCTGATTGTTACTATTACCTTAAGCATGGAATTGCACTGGGGTCTGTATCACTTACAATAACTTGTTTTGTTAAAGTTAAATGAAAACCACAAGCATTTTAAAAAGCATATTTTTGCCAGTGTCAGTGAGAAGTTTGTCTGCAACCTTAATCATCACAACTAATTATCTGAGAATCTAATTGTTTGCAGGTTCAGTAGCAAGAATTCAAATTGACTAGAATCTAAATTTCCATCGCTTATTATTTTCTTAACTTCAAATTGGTGCATTGGTACAAAAACGAGAAACCTTTACACATTAAATAATCCAGGTTAAAACGCAGTACGAAAACAGGGACTTGACCTATTGACTTATGTGTGTGTCTGTGCATATGTGCATTCATACACATATCTTAGACGTGCATGAACTGATTACAAACTATGCACATACATCATACGACATGTACTTATGCACATAAACTTGTTTCACAATCTAATTTGAGATGGCCGTTACAGGGTGATAGGGGCCATTTTTGTGTTGTATTTCTGGCATTCTGGAACAAGATCTTTGTCTTTTATTGATGGAGATTGTTATAAGACATTAAGGGTCCCTAATGCATGGCTTACTGGCCGCCATTTTGTTTTAATGAATGATGTTCCAGAACAATATCTCCCAATATGGATAAGTACTCATTTGACGATCATATACAAGATGACTGAATGTTAGTCATATAATTTTAAAAAAATCATCAGCTTCTTTGACATGTTTATCTTCCAACTATATTACTATTAAAAAAAACTATCTAAATTAGATAATTAACGGGAACTGTGGCATACACCACCTTGGCATATTTTATTCAAACTTGGTATGAACATCACTCTTGGTATGTTCGTGATGCATGTCATTCAAATTGATATTGACTCTAGTAAATTGCAATTACTATTATCCCAGTTTGAAGAAGATTCTGAAGTAGAAGAAGATGTAGTTTACGTGGAGGAAGAGGAAGAGAATACAATCCAGTATTTGCGACGACAACTACAAACAAAAACAATTCATAGACAACAAATTAAAGACTTGCGACAAGTGACGCAAAACTACAAAACAAACTTGGCATTGGACTTTCACAGAGACATCCTCAAATTATACTAGACATACAGCGACAGCAACTCGACATTCAACAGCAACAGAGGCTAAAGCAACAGGTAATTACGCTTTTTTTGTCTTTGAATTGTTGTTTCAGTACATCTATCACATCACAAGCCAATTTTAATACCTTGTTGGATGTAATCTAGACGAAGGATTGCATTATTCATTATTTCATTATTTATGACTGATCCTGTGGATAATTTTTTATTGTTTGCGAAATCTTTAAGGGTCTTATTAATACATTTCATATACGGAATTGAATCACGTTTGTGGCCTCCCATTGTAATTCCTGTTTTTTCTGGCTGACAGGTTTTAAAATTTTCTATCAGTTGATTCAATTCACTATGTTCAATTACCCACCATAGACTCCGTCTGACTATTTTGAACTGTAGGCATTAATCGCCGAGACAATCACAAATTATAATACACATACAGTGACAGTAACGCGACATTGAACAGCAACAGAAGCTAAAGCAACAGGTAATTACGCAATTTGTCTTTGATATGTTGTTTCAGTACATCTATCACATCACAATTTTAAACCCTTGTTTGATGTAATCTAATTTCAGTTCTAAGTGATAACCTGAAGCTGCAAACTTAAGGCTCTTGGATAGACATTTATATATAACATGCTTCGACCATCTGTTACATGTGCAGGGAAGTTTGTCGATGTATATGGTGAGCATATCTCCATGTATGTATGCCTGAAATTGAAATTAGATAAATCTTATAAATAATTTGAACACTTAGCCATGAATAAAGGCAACAGCTGCTCACCACATGCTTTCATAAAATCTAGCGACAGTGCCTTTTCTCTTTGCATTCAACAAATAAATAAAAAATCAGTGAAAAGTAAAATTGAATTACAGCTAAAATAAAATATTTTACAGGTGCTCAAAATATACAGATGTTCTTTCAACATTTGGCATACATGTATCCCAATGTATTGTAGTATAAATGGTCAATGTGATTGACGTATCGCCGAAGGATCCCGACAGGTACTGAAGTTCCCATTCTCCAATATCCGGGAACTTCGGTAGTCTGATCTGAACCTGGAGAAAGAGCGCAAGCCTTGGCTCCCGTGTCTTCACTAGTTTCACTTAGATATCTACTCGACGTGCGTACATACTCACTAAGAGACAGCTAAAGAAAGGTAAGACTCTGCCTTCACTTTACTGGCGCTGCGAGCAACTTTCGTGCCTGTGGTTTTTGATTTTTAACCCTTCAAACAAAAATGGTTGGTGAAAGTTGTCTAACAGTCGCGAGTTATAGTCGATCGTCACGCGATAGACGAATTGCGTTTATCGCGCATTCCAGCGTGAGAACTTCGTTTAGGAAGTATTCCCTTAGATTTTTTAAAACATTGTTAGTGTTATTTATTGTTTTTAAACCAATTTCTTGGTTTTACGTACTTTTTAACCGATGTGAGTTAATTTCATAAACGTATGTTTATATATCGACGCCATTTTCACGTGACTTCCATTTGTTATTTTTGAAGTTTTTTTTTAGTGTTGTTTAGTAGGATATTTCACTTCTTCAGTTTGTCCGGCATTGTTAATTTTTTATCCGACACAATTCTGTTGAATATTTATAGTTTTAGAGAGTTTTGAAGTATTTTTTCACTCTCAGTTTGTTTACATTGGGGTCACGAGACGTCGATTTTTCTGGAAAACAATTTTCCTGAATTTTCTTGTTACTTTGTGAGCATTTCTGTGGATATTCACAGTGATTTGAATATTATTTATTATATTTATTCGTTTTCCCGCATTTTCGTGGGATATTTTCAGTAAATTGGTAAAATTTTAGTTGTATTTCATAAATTTCTGTGCTGTGTGGAACGTACGTATATTTGTTTATGCCGCCTGTTCCTAGTCTCACGAGAGCAGACGCCGTTGAATAGAATAAATGTTTAAAAATTCTTCTGTTCGTAACGTAAGAGGGTGTTGTATATTCATTGTATTCTATGCACTGTGAACTAGTTTTCATAGCTGTGATTGAATAAATTTGTATACATTGTGTTGTAGACTTTCTTTGTTGGATTTCTTTTTGTTATTGAACGAACGAACTGTTTAGGTTGTGAGTGTTTACATTAAAGTGAAGGTCAATTTACTGTAAGCGTTTCCTTCTTTAGATTGTGAGGGAATAATTTTAACAACTTGAGTAGAATATTTTTCACCATTATACTTTTTTCTCCATCATTTTTAGGAGATATTTTCTTCAGACCCTAGTACTGTTTAAGGGTTGCAATATTAATTATTTTTGTGTATATTGTTATGTTATCATTTTTTAAATTTTTATTGTGTCATTCACAATTTAGTCGGAGGTTTATAGTATTTATTTTTCCTGTATTTGTAGGAAATATTTTGAATACTTAAATCGTGTTTACCCTTGTTATACGGGTATTATATTTTAAAATTGTACTGTGTTATCTTTAAACTATATTTCTTGTTTCAAAATGTCGAAGAAAATTAATATCAATGATTGTAGTTATGATACATTGTTACGTCTGTGGGTGGGTCAAAGAACAGCAGACAGAATAATGCAGTTGAGAGAGGAGAATGGAAAATTGACCATGGCAATGTTGTTAGATATCCCGCATTTTCAAGTATCAAGTGAGCTGAGGGAACTGATTACTTTTGGAAACATTGTAGAAGATCGTCCTAAAACCCCAGATGATTGGTATGACCGTGTATTAGAGGAGGAAAGAAGAAGTTATTGTGATAGAGAAGACGACAGAGATGAGGATAGAAGTTTGGTGAGGGATAAAAGAGATGAACGTCATTTCAATCGTGACTATATTGGTAGAGAAGATTATCACAGACTACCATTATCCCTCAAATAGTAGGGGGGAGGAGGAGAGAGAAAGGAGGAGACATGATAAGAACTCCAAATTCCAAGAAAGGATGGAAGGGGTAATTAGGAGACAAAATCAGGTACCAAACAAATATCTCACTCCTACATCATTATTCCCTAGACAAAGGGAAGATAGCTCCCCTTCATAAGGGTGAATCGAGAGGAAATAGATCAGACCTGGCACCTGTGTACAAAGAATATGATCGCAGTCATTCGGCAGGGGATAGATCTGCATCGCCAGTACAAATTATTTCCCCTTATGAAAAGAGCTGAGAAGAAACACAGGGGAGGATCAGTGGCCATTCCTAAGCCGTCCAGTATCCCAAAATCTTTGATGTATGATGGGAGTTCTAAATGGCGTACCTTTTTCATCAAATTCACCAAGTATGCAAAAGCTCAACAGTGGTCTAATCTGGTGTGTAAAGACTTCCTGTGTTGGTTTTTGGAAGGTAAAGCTAGTGATCACTACACCTTATTGGTAGACCGGGATCCAGAGATCCGCTATAATGAATTGATTGAACCCGAATCTCTTCTCCAATTTTTCTGAGAACTTCCAGAGACCGCTCAAGTCGAATTTCATCAAACAAAACAGAAACGAGGGGAGTCACTGGAAGATTGGGCAGATCGGGTTTTATCCCTGGCGACACAGGCTTATGCGGATGTTCCAGATGAACATATGTATAAACAAGCTGTGATGAGGTTCTGTCAGGGCTGTGCTGATAAAGAGGCTGGACAGTATGCAGCCAACCAGCGTCCTAAAACAGTAGAGGATTCAATAGATCAAGTTCGTTGGTATCAGCACATCAATAAAGCCATATACGAAAAGTCTACCAAGTGCGAGATTGGATATGAAGGCAACGATAGCGATGGTAATGGTGATGAAGTGTCCGTTACGACAGTTTTCTCCATCTAGACAGTTCAGTAACAACTTGCCACGTGATAAGCATGATTTTGGTCGTGAAGATAGAAAAATGGAGAATCCTAATGGTGTTGAAGTACGTTTGTCACGACTGGAGGCTCATATGTCAGCATTAAGATTACCATGGAGACAATGGTGACACAGTTGAAAGGGGTAACTAGTATGCTTAATAATCATCAGCGAAGCAGTAGTAGATCCCCTTCCCCTTTCAACAGGGGATGTTATTCATGTGGTAGTCCGAGTCATTTCAAACGAGATTGTCCCAATTTAACTGGGAGGTCAGATTCTGATAACAAAAGGGTCCAGTTTGTTGATTTAAACGAACAAGGGTCAATGAATCAGGCCTAAGCTTGACCCTGCCACAAAATAAGGGCCTTCCGATAATATATCTACCAACATTGAAGATTTGGAATCAAAGACATGTGAATGTGGGTGTAATGATTTCGGAAGTAAAAGAAGTAGTTACATACCGTTTGAGCTCAGGACCTATGTACTCCGTACCTATCAAAGTACAGGGGTACTCAACTGGTAGTAGATACAGCGGCAGAGGTAACCATTATTTCAGATAGACTGTTTCAACGATTTCAGAATAAACCCTCCACTATTCGAAAAGTGAAAATGCAGACAGCTGGTAGGGAGCTTAAGATGGATGCAGCAATCGTGAGATCAGCTACTATAACTTTCGGTGAAACTGAAATTGGTATGAATGTATATGTGGCTCCGATTGAAGATGATATGTTGCTGGGATTAGATTTTCAAACAAGGTGCGAGTAATGATGGATAGAAATCTATTGGAGTTTGGTAATGAGGCTATTCACATGACATTTTCTGTCAACAAATCAAGCCCTAGGGTAAATAGGGGCATTTCAATTGCTATGGTTGAGATACCCCCTAACCATGCAGTGAAATTGAAATGTCAAATCAATACTGATATGGGTTTATATATGTTGGAGCCATTGCTTATGAAAACTCTACATAGTGGTGGAAGTAATCCAACAGTTTGTTTGGTGAACCCAACAAATTATGAAGTGGTATTGGGCCCTGGTAGGGAAATAGCTAATGCTGTGCCAGTCGATATGGTCCCTATGATGGGGGAGGATGAGAAATTGGTCTGCCTCACATGGGTGGAAAAGATCCCTTTATGTTCAAGGGATGGGAGTGACTATGCAAATCCCTGAACATCTTCAAGAATTGTATCAACGCTCTAGTGCACATCTTGATCCACATGAGACAGAACAATTAAGGTTATTATTGTGTAACTACAAAGATGCATTTGCGGTGGATGATTTTGATTTAGGAAATTTTTCTGCAATCAAACACCGCATTGATACAAGCGACAGTAACCCTATAAAACAACATCTACGAAGAACTCCTCGCTGCTTTGTACAGGAAGAAGAAGCACATCTCAAAAAGATGCTAGAGTCTGGTGTTATCGAACCCTTAGTGTCTGAGTGGATGTCGGCTCCAGTGCTGGTAAGAAAAGGAGATGGTAAAGTGCGATGGTGTGTGGACTATAGAGCTTTGAACAATGTCACTGTGAAAGATGTTTTCCCTCTACCATTAGTAGAAGAATGTCTAGACACGTTATCTGGTAACAAATGGTTTTGAAAATTAGATGCCAATTCAGCATATTGGCAAGTGCCTATCGAACCAGACAGTCAGCATACAACAGCATTCAAAACCAAAATATGGTTTATTCCTTTTCCGTAAAATGGCTTTTGGACAAATTAGCAACCCCATTGTATAGTATTACTGGTAAGAACCCTTTGAATGGGAGGGTGAACAACAAGCGGCTTTTGACGCAATAAGAAATGCATTGATATCAGCTCCAGTACTTGCTCTACCGACCAGAGTGGATCCATTTATACTGGATACAGATGCCTCTAATTTGGCGATTGGAGCTGAGTTACTGCAAGTGCAAGATAATGAAGAGAGAGTGATCACATATGGAAGCTTTGCATTATCAAGTGAACAAAGACGGTATTGTACGACCCGAAAAGAATTGCTCGCTGTAGTACATTTTACAAGACAGTTTCGCCATTATCTTCTGGGCAACCATTTTATTGTTCGTACTGATCATAGTAGTCTTACTTGTTTATTGCGATTTAAAGAACCACAGGGGCAGTTGGCGAGATGGTTGGAAGAATTAAGTCAGTATGATATGACAGTAGAGCATCGCCCTGGAAAGAAACATCTCAATACAGATGCGTTGTCAAGGATTCCCAATGATATGGGATGTGAAGAATACCGTCATGGAAAACTTCTGAGAGATTTACCATGTGGAGGATGTAAATATTGTTCCCAGAGTCCATGAGAATTGGTTTGGTTTTGTACGTGACGTAGATGATGTTATCCCACTATCAGCCAGAGATAAGAAGATGGTGAGAAGTATGAGTACATCATCCTCAAAAGATGAGCTGGATGGTGTGCAAAAATATATGGGACCTTGGAGGTTTTGAATGGTCTGACACTAATAGTGGTGATTGTGATATTCCTAAGGATACGGGGAAGTGTACGCATTCTAATATTGAGATCATGGTCGATCCAACCGAAGAGAATGCGATTCGATGGTACCCACGTGTGCACATAACTAGGGCAGGACAAAAGAAGATTAATAATTCTACAGAGAAATATCCGGATGAAAATTTACAACAGGCTCAGTTAGAAGATCCTGATCTTAAAATTGTATTGGATTGGATGAAGTTATCAAAATATCCATCCGAGAATGACCTATTCTTGTCTAGCCCTACCGTTAAACACTATTGGATTAATAGGGAAATGTTTTCCCTGGAAAATGGAGTGATTTGGAAAAATAAGTTGGAGGGTACTCAACAACAATTACTGGTTTCAGAATCTCTAAAAAAAGAAGTAATGGAATTGAATCACAATATTCCAGCAGCTGGACACCAGGGAATTAGTCGTACGAGAGCTTGTATGAAGGATAAATATTACTGGTATGATATTTCACAAGATATTCAGAATTTCGTAACCAAGTGTAGAATATGCAGAGAAAGTAAAAAGGGAAATAAGCACGCAAGATACCCATTAATCAGATATCATGCTGGTTCTCCAACGGAAAGAGAACACATGAATTTTTTGGGACCATTACCCAAAACAACCTTGGGGAATGAATATATTTTGATGATGGTTGATCAATTTACAAAATGAGTAGTGTGTATTCCCTTACCATCTCAAACAGCTGAGGTGACTGCACAAGGCAGATATGGCAGATGGGGGATGGGTGCGTGAAATGCACAAGGAAGCTTTACAACTATTTAGCAGGAGTTGAATTATAGAAAATATACCTCACCAAAACCCGAGATACAACACAGTGCCGCAGAAGAAGGCTATTAGGTGTGTGGAAACCCCGGCTGGCTTGTGTAGGGATGTCAGTTTAAAGATTGACAAAGATCTGGAAGTTAGGAGGGACAATGCAGCTGAGGTGGCCACACGGCAGGATGGAAAAATGAAGGATGTTCGACTGACTTGACACCTAGGCGATACCTGCCTAAATCACATGGGCCTGATACTGGAAAAGAAAATTACAGGATAATGTAACCACCACCGAAAAAGATGACGGAGGAGAGTAATATAAATGGCCGATGTGATTGACGTATCGCCGAAGGATCCCGACAGGTACTGAAGTTCCCATTCTCCAACATCCGGGAACTTCGGTAGTCTGATCTGAACCTGGAGAAAGAGCGCAAGCCTTGGCTCCCGTGTCTTCACTAGTTTCACTTAGATATCTACTCGACGTGCGTACATACTCACTAAGAGACAGCTAAAGAAAGGTAAGACTCTGCCTTCATTTTAGTATTGTTGTTAAAGATAAATAGAAAAATGCCAGCTCTAGAAGTGTGTTATACTAGTAGAACTTTAGTTATACTTAGTAGAGCTTTTAGTGGGAAAACTATAATGGGCCCATACATTTTTCTATTCTGTGTATATTTTATGAACAGGTCATAGGACATGGAAATATAGAAATCACCACACGACAAGTGGGTGTCCACGAGTCCCCCTGCCACCCAGAATGTTGTAATATATTTAATGCACATTGGGTGAAGCACATAGCATGTGACGTGTGTCTTAGGCTCTGCTCATATGCATACAAGCATGGCACAGACCATGAACAAAATGGTATTTTATTTTTGAATTGGGCTCAAAATGGCCATTTATTTTCGAAGAATGCAGTTTGTTTCATTTATTCAACATGCCAAGGCTCATCATGTTAATACCTCCCACATGTATCATCAAGAACAACACACATGCATTTTTGGCACCAACAAATCCAAAATGGTTGACTGGTGGTCATCTTGTTCAAAGGAATGCAGTTCCACAGAGCAACATTCCTTACGTGCAAAACACATACATGTCATTGACAATGAATTGTACTTAGGCTGTGAATCAAAAACAAATTATGAAACACTGACGGTAGAATATACCCAATGAGACTAAGGCGACTACCTGAGCGATCCGTTACATACTAGCGTACAATTGGTAAGTTGATAATCAGGGTCTCAAGATTATGGGATGATCACGTTCGTAAGCGTTTTCTAATAATAAAAACAAACATGGCTGCCAGCAAGGTTTGACCGGACTCCACAAGTTCACTGATTCTGTTCTAAACATTTTGGATTTAGGCATTCCCAACATGTATCCCTGGAAGGTTACGAGGATACCTCAAAGTATGCACTAAGAGAGTATACCGGACTCCACACAAGTTCGCTGATTCTGTTCTAAACATTTTGGATTTAGGCATTCCCAACATGTATCCCTGGAAGGTTACGAGGATACCTCAAAGTATGCACTAAGAGAGTATGCCGTTGCAAGTCGGTCGATACTCCAGCTGTACTGTCTTTAGGCATACTTTGAGGTATTTCGTAATAACCTCATATTAATAAACTAAGTCTAGTTGTGTTACATGTATGTTATTCGATTGACCAAATGCACAAGCTGAGTGTGACCTGAAGTGCACAATACTTTATTAAGCAGAAAATTGAAGTTATAGAAATTGTAGTTAAGAGTTCAAAATATTCCATCAATATGTTTCCAAGCTACCAAACAGAATAGTGATATAAATATCTTTTTCACAAAGTAAACCTTCAACATGACATCCTCCCCTATGTGTAAATATGATATAAAAAAATTATTGTTTTAGTTGTAAAATGTGGATATGAAGGACTATCAAATGTTGACAATTGTTATTCTTTAAAAGTTACCAATTTCGAAGCCTATATTATTTACACTTGTTGTGTTGTATGATCATTAAACTGTGTAGGACCCCCCATCCCTCACTCCAGGGCAAGAATTGCTGTTGTCACTGTATAATCATGAATCATGCACGTTTAATTTTCACTCATGTGTACTTTTGTACACACAGGACATAGGGTTTACTAGTTATACAATATTTTTCTCGAATGAGAAATCAGAATTAATGGCTGTGATATCCCATAAATTACATACCCATAAATGGAAAGGCAGTGTTACTGGTAGGTTGATGACATTTCCAAATGTTGATTTTTGGACAAAAATGGCCGCTAATCATAGATCAACCAAATATAAAATAAATTGATGCACATGTCTTTGTACCAGATTAAAGCAAATCTGTCCAGGTTTCTGAGAAATGATGGACGGCACCCAACACACAAGTCTCCTTTTCGGACTATGTCTGGCAGGGACCAATAATATTCAACTTCATCAGTAACCATTTACAGTCGGTAAAAACATTGTAAAACCAAGGCTGATCTGTATATCTAGCATAATTCATTCATGTATATTGCAATTATATTGTTGTTTCACTTTTCAGGCAATGGAGAAGAAATGAGTCAGCAAACAAAACTACAGTATTGCACTATGCAAGCACCAATGAAAAAAACAAAACACGAATTTCATATGGCAGTGGCCAATTTCAGTTCGAGAATGTTGAAATTTAACACCTTACCTTACCAACTTACACTGTAAGAATTTGTAACTACGAGTATTACATGAAATTTGACAGAGCGAATATATGCTGCAAATTATGCCTGCTCAGATGAGAGGAAGGCCACAAGAAAACAAATAAAA
Source organism: Saccoglossus kowalevskii (assembly GCF_978046115.1). Classification (NCBI taxonomy): domain Eukaryota; kingdom Metazoa; phylum Hemichordata; class Enteropneusta; family Harrimaniidae; genus Saccoglossus; species Saccoglossus kowalevskii. The sequence goes on from NC_140642.1 coordinate 27,248,588, forward strand.
TGCATCGTCTTCAATAAAATTAACAGAAGAAGATCAACAAGATTACGCTAGGGTAACAATAACAATTACAGTTTAGAGTAATTCAAAATACATGCATTAGAGAGTGCCTTCCTTGATGTGACTAAAAACAGAACATAGATCAAGAAGGCAGTAGGAAATGAGAAATAAAAAGATCCACACTTGGAGACCATGTTTCCAGAAGAACAGTTTGGCAAGCGAGGTGGACCACCCCCCTTGTCTTACTACAGAAGAGACCCAGGTTGCTCAATGGATTATTGGAATGGCAGAAAGAGGCTTTGGAGTGACAACTTCTGTACACAGTTAAGATGGACCCACCAAATAAATTCAACAACAAATTGTACTGGCAATTTATCAAGCACAATTCTCAAGTGATGATTTACAGAAAACGCGCAAGTAAATGTATGGTTCCGCGATTACATGATACTTCGGTCCAACAATGTTTTGTTGTATCATGTATTTGGAACTGTGACGAGTGTTTTTTTGCTTCAAGTGAAAACCGGCAAACTGGGGTCAGGCAAAGAGTAATTTTTCTGTCCCTCAGATTGTGTCAAGTAACCAAGGCCAAATAACTGCTCTTATCACAGTGAATGCAGCTGGGAGCTCAATCCCAAGGACCCCCCCCCCCCCAGGTCCTGGAAACAACTAGCTGGTGAAACAGAAGGATCAACTTGCTATTTCACAGAGAGCAGTTGGATGGATTCAGAAACATTCTATACTCTCCCTGCAAACCACTTCATTACAGACTTGCCACCCACAAGACCTGATTGTTTTGATGGTCACACATTGACAACTGTGCATAGGTTTTTTTTTCAAATTGGTAAATATTTGACTCCATCCGTGCCCAATAGGCCAAATTGCTTACAGAAACATACTGATAAATTTAAATAACGTTTATTTGTCTATACTCGAAATGGTTAAGTTTTACTGGTGTCAAAGGGTGCTAAAGAATCAGTCCGAAATAACTGTTCTTGAACAAGGTTGAGCAAGCCATTTTTTTTACCGGGCCATGAGCTGATGTACACGTGTTTTTATACAGACACTTATCACTGAACAACGTCAAGGGAATCGTTCTCTTGACCTCCCATCCTTAGACACTTAGTCAAAATACGGTATTATTTCGAAAGATGAGTTTTTTGTTTGATTTCATTCTGGACTCCTACGTCTCTCGTCAACTACCTCATTTGAACTCAGACCATTCACGCAAGAACCAATTTTTTTACCCAAATTTTATCTCAACCTTTACTCGTTTTACGCTTATCATGCTCTGCCAATACACTCACCGCCAACCACGCACCACGACTCCACACATACCGTCTTCCCCTTCGAGTTCTAACGCCTCAAACTCGCTTTCCCCGCCGTCTAGTCCCCTTTCCCCGCCTAATTTCTCTTTCGATTCAATCGACATGGCCACTCTCCAAATTCTTAACGATCTCCAACTATCCCCCGTACCAAAACAACCCTCCTCGCCCGTCCTCTCTTGCCCACCATCAAAATTATTTCCCCGTCCCGATCCTAAAACTACCGCTCTTCCAACACCGGTCGCACCACCTCTCTCCCCTATTCTGGACCGTGGCTACCCAAAACTTAACACTCCCTCGCCCAAACAGTCTACCTCTGCCCCTTGTTTTGATCCTAATAACGTAGACCTCCAAATTTTCCATCTCGTCTCCCAATCCAATTTCTCCCCACCTAAAACCCCAATTTCCGACCCCAAGGCCAAACTCGATGCGACCTTACTTCGAACCCACCTCCAACGTTTTTGCATAGCTAAAATTCAATCGGACTCCCTCGAATCGGCGATTCAAATGGAGGACTTCCCCACAAATTTTTTACCCTACTACCCCGCTCTATTTCCACGATAACGAACCCGCCTTTATCCAGGAATGGCAAACCCATTCCATGACTTTCGCTTTAGAGCTTAGAGAGATCTCATTTGCCTTTGCCAAAAAAATAGAAAAAAAACGCCTTTCCGACGCAAATCTTAGCATTAGGCAGTTTTTCGATATCCACCCGACCTCTCACATTTCGGCGTCATTATTAAAATCACCCACGAGGCATACTCCCACGTCTCTAAGCTCGACTCTGAGGGTATACTCGACCCGACAACCCCCCTCTGTCCATCCGATTGGAATCCCACCAAACTCAGGCAGAGTTACACTGACTCGACTCCCACACCTAAGCGACAGTCAAAAAACGACGGGGCTCACCCACCCATTCGATCCGCCCAAACAAAAACGACAACCCCCTTCTCGACTCGCAACACAAACGACCTGCCAGCCCTAATGTCGCTCCACATACCGAAACCCAAACGCCACAGCAAAAATCCAACAAATTTTTCACCCGTAAATGTAGAACACTCGGAAAACACTACATTCCCAACCAACGCAAAAAAACAAACGAAGGAAACTGATTAACCTCAGTGACCACCCCCTCCGAACCAGTGAACATTCGCTCCTCAGTAGAGGCCTAAATGTTTGTCCCACCCAACTCCAAAACGACCTTAAAACATTCCGCCGCCGCCGCTTTAGAATCCGCCAACGTTTCGGTGTCCCCACCTCTAATACTCTCCATAAATTTAGACTACCTAGCAAGTGGAACCCCCCCTGTCACACCCGGCCATCGAAACTTTTACCGATAAAATACAATTGTCGATCCTTAGCACCATTAAACCATCCGTCCCGTCTAATCTAAAACCTTCGGAAATTTCAGCTCTTAAATCCCTAAAATCCAACCCTAATATCATCATTAAACGCGCTGATAAAGGCTCTGCCATGTAATCCTTAATAAATCCGACTACCATAACAAAGCCAACCGCCAACTTAGCAACCGCCTCCACTACAAACCCCTAATTTTCGATTCGACTCCCCTTTCGGCCACCAGCTTCCTCCTCTCCATTCATTTAGACAAAATTATCGTTAAAAATACCTACCTTTACCTTTGCCCGTCGGATCCCCCTTGAACCCCCCAATTCTACCTACTCCCTAAAATCCATAAACCTAATAACCCAGGCCGTCCCATAATTTCAGCCAATAATTGCCCAACAGAGAGAATATCCGAATTTGTCGACCATTTTTTACAACCTATCGTTTCGGCACTCCCCTCCCAAATCACCTCCCCAAACCATTTTCGCTACCATCGATGTCTCTAGCCTATACACCAACATTCCACAAAACGAAGGACTCCGCGCCATCGCCACGGCCCTCTATAATTCTCCCGCCCCCAATAGACCCCCCACTAAAATCCTAACAAAACTAGCCAAATTTGTCCTTACTCAAAACTATTTCCTTTTCGACAATCAACCGTACCACCAAACACACGGTACCGCCATGGGGACTAGGATGGCGCCCTCTTTAACCAACATTTTCATGTCCAACATTGAAAATACCACCCTAGAAAATTCTCCCCTCAAACCTCTCGTTTGGCATAGATATATCGATGACATCTTTATTATTTGGCAACACCCGCATAAAGATCTCATGTCATTCCTCTCCCGCCTCAATTCGGTCCACCCCACTTTTAAATTCACCCATGCCCTGTCCCACTGATCAATTCCGTTTCTCGACACTTATCTACAAGGGCCCAAATTTTCTCTCCACTGGCCGCCTTTCGTCTAACCTTTTCGTTAAGCCCACCGATTCCCACCAATTTCTCCACGCAAATTCCGCCGACCCCAAACACTGCATCGACTCCATCGCCATCGGCCAAACACTTCGCATTAACCGTATAGTGTCAGAGACATCGAACCGCAACCACCATTTACGCGATTTAGCTCATTACCTCACCTAGAGGGTATAACACCGCCATCGTTTCGAACCAAATTAATAACGCTCTAGCCCGGCCTAATACCGCTAAAAAACCCAATTCCGACCCTCCCAGGCCACCCCTCGTTGTGACATACTCCCCGGCCCTACCCAACATTGGCAGAACCCTCCAACATTACTCCCATTTTATTTCCGACAACCAAATCACTGCCCCACAATTTCCGACCATCCCCATGGCCTCTTACAGGCGACCTAAAAACCTTAAGGACATCCTAACTCGGTCCACGTTTCTCTCCCAACCTAAACCGACCCACTCTAATCCGTCCTGTAAATGCTGTCCACATTTCCGATCCCTGGACACGATCGTTTCGAAATCTAATAGATCAATCCATCCCGCCAATCCGACCCTAACTTGTTCCTCCACCCACGTAATTTACCGAATCGCCTGTTCCACTTGCTCCAAACAGTACATCGGCGAAACTTCCCATAAAATGTCGGGGAGACTCAAACAACATCGCTACGCCATTGAACATAATTTAGACACTACCATAGCCTCCCATTTAAATTTTCCCGACCATCCCCGCCCCGCCAAATTTTCGATCTCTCCCATCATGCAAATTGTCCCGCCTAACACACGCAAATCCAAGGAACAACAATTAATTCGCCCTCCCCGGTAAAAGTTTCTTACGCTCCCTGTTTGGCTACCGATAAAACTATACCCCCACTTCCAAATTTATTGACCATCTGTACCAAGGCACCACCTTCGATCTTGGACATCAACACAAAACTGCCCAAACCTTTAATTCCACCAAGGAAACAACCCACCCCGTTGATTTCCATACCAACCTCCCAACCAAAACCACTCCTGTCGCTACAAATTCCTACCCCTTCTAAGTTTAAAGCGTGCCAATCTAAATTTTCCCATCGTCACCACCCGTATAGGAGAAAGGAGAAAAACTGTCTTTTTTAAGACAACAAAAAACTGCCTCTCCGGAGGCACCTAGTCAAACTGTCTTTTTCAAGACAAACCACCAAAAAACAAAAAGTAACACACACAACGTACTCACCCAACACACAATATCCACCCTATCCTAAAAAGAGAAGAGAGAACAAAGGAAACCTTTCCTTTCAATCTCGACTCTTCCCCCCCCCCGAGGTCCTGATGAGTTGCGGAAACGAAACCGGTTGACCTCACCTTTCAAACTGACCTAAAAAGCCCCTGGTTGTCTGATTGCAACAATAGTTATCCGCCAGCAGCACCGCCGACCATACACCGACACCCTCTACGCCACGATAAATGATAAGCATACTGGATTGCAACATACAACATTTGTTGCTAACGCCGCCGCTGATCACAATAACAACAATGTCGTCCCGCACCTCCCCGCCAGTCCCCGTTTCCGTTGATTTATTTCACACCATTCCTACGAAAATTCCCAACACACTTTTCTAGGATGCCCCGAAATAATTGACGCCCCCCTAAAAATCACGTTCCATCAGTATGTTTAAGTGTAAACTCGCATTTATTCAAGCCCGATAATTCGCGAACCACTTCTCGTTGGCCCTCCCCCTACACTAGGAGTATAGGTGATTACTCTCTCTGATACCCCAAACGTAAAACCTACTTCCAAACATTTAGTGCCGCGTCTTTGCAAAGGGCGTCGTCTGAGATTGATGTGTTCGTTTGTTTGGAAGAATACGATAAAGTTAGACTGATTTCACTCCCTTGCAGTCGGAACATTCTTATTCAGTTTTTTAGATGATTGCACTCCAAGTGTATCTTGACAAACCACCTGAAAGACATTACATGGGCAAGCTGCATGTTCAATTTATGTACTTGTCCAACTAAAATCGTAACATGATGCAGATTACAGATGTGCTGTTGTTGCTAACATTCCAGCATCACTACTATACATACGGATAAACATACAACACATACTGGACCCTGCCCGAAAGTAGTCAGGGAAACGCCCTATTTATAATTAACATAATAAACAGACAAGATGAAAACAACTCCATCAATAACAAGTCTGTGGTAGTTGTTAATTCAACTATTGTTGAAATATGACAAGCTTCATAAAGACCTGAATTGTGATTTAAAACAAAAAATTCCAAATGGTGATATCACTTCAATGGCAGATACGTATTCCACTCAATACTATAACATCCATTCTCATGGCGAGTACTCTATTATTTTAACACGAGAAAGAAGAGGTCGTCCGAAAATGTATTTTTAACCCATGAGTGTAGAGAAACAGGTTCGACTGAGTGGGTACATCCGAAAATTAAATACTGTTTCAGATGGTTTAGAGTTTATGGAGTTGTTTGGCACAGAATATTGTATAGTGACAGCAACACTGACATTTCTCGTGACGAAAATTTGCCAATTTAGTGACTCTTAAAGTCATTAAACGGGCAAAGTAGCAACATGCTGCTTTGTAGTTTTTGGCAGAAAGGTGGAGTTCGGTTGGTGGAAAACATGGATAGACGTATGCCATGGATGGGGCAGCTATTTACACTACAAGTAATAATTTGAAGTCAAAAGTGAGTCTAGTTTTTCTAGCTTCCCAGAGGAATGGACATACTTTCGATAGTTATAGCTGCTCGAGGCATTAGTAAGAGGGCGACGGGCAGCAACATGGGTTTGCCTACCCCACTTAATATTGCCAATTATTTCTTTCATAATAAAAAAACATTAACCGTTTCTTTGTCTATCCTCTCAATTTTTGGGCATGTATTTTTTTGCCATACATTTGTGATTGGAGACCGAATTCATGAAAACCGCACCATGTATAATCAGAATAAAAAAAAAGTATCAAAGCTTTATTGACTATTCAAACATTTTAAACAAGCAGCCTCTTGGCTGAGATAGCTTCGCTGTTAGCAATGCACATTTCAATTAAAGAACTGAAGATATCATTAGAAAATGAACAATATGTATAGTATCAATGCAATGGGACTTGCCGTTTTCAACAAGAATTCAAAAATATCACTTTAGAAAGACAAAAATAATCATCAAAATTAAATAATTGAAGATATCACCATGAAATTAACAAATCTGAAAGAGGTCCACATGTAGTACCTATATAAGTAATATAAAAGCAATCACTTTTTACCAAAAATGACAAAAATATACATCAAATTTAGGGAATTGAAGATATCATCATAAAATGAAGAAATTTGAGAGTGGTCCACAAGTAGTACCTATGTGTTATATCAAAGCAATTGGACATGTGGTTTTTAACTGGAAGTTGAAAATATCACTTTTTACCAAAAATGACAAAAATATTTGACAAAGTCGACAGCGGAGCTAAAGATGGCGATGACGACAAATTAAGAGAACCTTGATGGGAAAGTTTAGAAGGACTGTCAGAATGAGGGTTTTGACAGCAAGATTAACATTAAACATTTACTGGTTTCAGCTTTTGGAACAAACACCATATTATGTTGGTGTACTGTATGCAGTTGTCAATAACTTACCACAAGGTTTAATTAATCCTGCAAACCTAATTTTGATTTATTTTTTGCCTGGACTGAAGTGTGTCAAAAAATATATGAACTCGTACCTAGTTTTAAGATTTGGAGTGAGATTAAATAGCCGTGCTCCCCTGAATTTGATGGATTTGTTGGACACTGCTTTGAACTGTTAGTATTGTCTCAAATCTGCCTCATTAACTACCTGATTTCTGTAACTAGGGGTTTCAATTCAAACATTCATTCACTCAACTTCTAGTGACAGTCCATAAGTCTGTCATAATGCATGATAATTTAACTTTTTCTAATTACTATACTTTCAAAACCCTAATTCCTTGTTTTAAAGAAATGATCCGCTACAACAAATCTACAATATTTGTTTTTTATACTTTTTTTCCCTTCTCTTAGGAAGCAGTAAATGCTTGAAAGGGTTTCCAAGAATGGCATTTAGAGAAATGGCCAACTACGCTGACTTTAACACTGAGAACATTTCAATAAGGTTTGATAATTACTACAAATGTTATGCGTTTCTGGCAAAGAAATCTGTTGACCAAATTGAATGGATGTATGGAGCTCAGTCGATCCATCCAAACTACTTCAACTATTCTCTACCCGTGAGATTCCCTGTTGTACACCCAATGCAAGCTTGTTGGCACAGAAAAAAGTACAAGAGGAGAGTTCTGAACTTCAACACACTATTATCAGATCGATGAGTGAACTAGGAGGTGGGAAATCATTTATATTTATTTAGCTTATCCTCTTGAAATATCCATTAATGATTATTATTAATAGCAATGACTAGGTCAACGGTTATTTTTTAAAGAAGACTTGCTTGACATATAACCAAGAAAAAAAGTTAAATTTGTCCCAGTCATGGATCAATGGTTTTTTTCTTCATTTAAGTCTAACCTCTACCATCTTGCACCAATTTAATTATTTAACTTTTAATCTTACTTGTTTTATACATTATCTATGCCTCTGACTGCGCAAGCTTATTTATTTAAGCATTTCGTCAACCATCCGAAGAATCTAGTAAAATTGCTGTCGCATTCTTGTCATTGACAGCAGACCAGTGGGGAACAACTGGGTTTGTGTTAATACCTGATTAACATACTAACAGTTGCCAGTTATTTGTTGAAGGTTGTAGAATGATGTGTACTTGCACAACCACCATCTAAAATAAATGCAAGGCTCAGTAAATTCTGAAATAAATCTGTATTGTGTTTACAAGGCTGAATGGTGACTATATTGCTCATGTATTTGAAGAAATACGTTTTTGACTTTGGTCTCGCATGAATCTTGGTGTTTCTTTTTTTGAACAATTCAATGGCATTCTGGGACTGTATGTTAACAACCATGCTATCACTGTAGATTTCCAGAAGGGCTGCAAATAACTGACATGCAATTCCCTGCTCTGTTGGAAATATCCTGGAATCTGAGAAATGTAGAAAAACTATATTCCAAACATTCCATTGGAATTGACAATTCGGTTCGATTCACATGTACAGGTGGAAATTCTGATTTAACTAAATGTGACTTTTCAGAAAATGACAAGATCATTTCAATACGGGCAGTTTGTAGTTAAAAATTGTGATTAGTTGGAGGTTTCATGTATGCTAGTTTATATCCATCCAATTAATGCAGTGCTTCAACTTGTTGAGCAGTTTTAAGAGTTAGATACTGAATTAATGTATATTCTGTTCTAGAGGAAACAGCAGCTCTTGTATACAAGCCAAATGGGTTGGCACTCACAGTGTATAAGGGACGTTTGTGTTACCAAATTTCAAGCAAGGTTTGGTCACAAATACGTTTATCTCAGGGTAGGGACCACAGGAATATCATTGACTACCGACGGTAACAAAAGAAGTCGGCTAGCAGGAGAAGACGGCCAGCAAAATAACGGAGAAGTCGACCCTTACAGGACACTTACTTACTACGCTCGTACATATTGACTACAAATATTTTTTCGTGTGTCAAGTACAAATATCGGCCATTTTGGTACAGACTTTGCTCGTACATATTTGACTACAAACATTGTTTTTCGGGTGTTTAATAAAGATTCAGTCTGACAGTAACCTGCGTCGTACTGCAAAGCACATTATTCAATCATGTAGCTAAATAACTGAACACCCAATTTATATTGTATTATAAAACTAAAGTCCGGTTCATACACGTCGGATTTAGTCTTTTTTTTTAATAAAGATTGAGCAACATTTGAGCGCTATTATTTTGTGTGAAATGACATGTCAAGTACATGACCCCCACAGAATGTATGCCGGCAAGCACCACACCGACCCGATTAACATCTATTGTACAATGTGTTAACTACCGATATTTTTAATCATACCGACAAAGATTACACTGCTATTGAAGGTGTACAAAGGCCACAGATAATCGGACTATGCTTCGTACATATTAACCACGGGGAAATCCATTTTTTGTATTTGATTGACTAATCGTAATCGGTCTTTAAGGTGCAGACTACATTAGTACCCGTCGACTATGTAAAACATATTTATCAAACATCAAGTAAAGATTTCAAAATATAAACCTCCATGGTATATCTCTGTTCATCACCACATATACATTTTTTCCTTAAATTGCCGACATTTTGACATACACAAACAAAAATTATGAAGTGTATTGACCTAAATGAATGACGCGGGTGAAGATAATGCCATGGAAGACATTACGATAGCGCAGGAAGAGAACACTGAAGTAGGGGAAGAGGACACTGAGGCAGGGGCAGATCACGATGAGGATGGGGAGAATGACACGGGAGATGGGGAGAATGACACTGAGATCGGGGAAAAGATGGGGTAGAGGATTATTTACATATTCATCCTTTTAATATATCCACTTCTTTCACAGAACCAACTGAAGCCCCTTGACCACCAAGACCGGATATCATACCAACTTTATCCGACCACATCCACACAGAAACATCAGATGAAATCAAATATGATATTATTCAAGGCGCATCCCAAAGATCCAGTAAAATAGTATTTGATTCTCTAGGTTTTAGGTACACTATAAAGTCCGGTGCAAGAAAGAATGGTAATTTATGGCGGTGTTGTATTAGAAATAAGGCGATGGTTTGTAAGGCAATGGTGGAACAGATAGGAGACGTATTTACCCGCTCGATGACGAATCACATACACCCAGCAGAACCAGGAATAAAAACAAAGATTCAAGTCACTAAAAAGGCACACCACAAAGCAAAAAAATATTTTCCAGTCAGCGCCAGCGATAATCGTCATGTTAGTCGAGTTACGACCTGAAGACCCTGCACCAAGCCGTCCTAATCCGTCCAACATTGCACGAAGCAGTAATTATCAGACAGAAAGAGCGACCCGCAGAACCAACAGAACTTGATTTTGAACTAGACGTAAATTGGATACCCTCAGATTTTTTCCGTAAAGACATCGTAGTTGAAGGAGCCCGCCATCTATTTTTCGCCACACTTTTACAGTTACTAGCAGCGGCAATTTGCGAACCTTTTTATCAACTTTTGTCTGTTTTGTTCTATTTCTAGGAGATCATAATGGCAACAACGTTTAGCAAGTATGTGATTAAGGGTGTAATTAACGATGTAATTTTCATTGGAAACGAGCTCTATGGAGGAAAGTGCAAGACCTTGGCCTTTCCGGAATCTACCGCGTAGTTGGACCAGCCCAAGATTTTATTAGATTACTTTTCGCGTTACCGTATATACCAGTGGAACACATACAGCCGACTCTAGAACAAATGACCGCCGCTGCTAACGATCAACTCAGACCGCTATGTGAATACGTTCAGCAAACATGGATGAATGGGAGATGGGAACCACATACTTGGTGCGTATTTAGACGAGCTATTAGAACAAACAACGACCTGGAGGCATAGCATAACCGACTAAACACCAAAGCCCAACGCCGAAACATCCAATTTTATCCACTAGTTCAGCTGCTCCACACAGGTGCCAAACTTATTACAGCAACAACTAATTAGTGAGGACACACTTCGACGTTATCAGCGAAAACAGACACGGCTCATGGAAGGAAAATTATACAAGTTATGGCGGAGATACAGAAGAAAAGAAATCACAACGTCCAGATTGATGAAAGCAGTGTCTTACATTGCAGTACCGACAACATAATGATGAAACCATGTCTGTAATGTATTTTCTGTCCATTGATGAAATTGCCATTACAATATCGCAACTCGATTACCTTGATGTTATGTACTTTTCGTGTTTTGAAATAAACTTGAATACTCGCTAATAAATTCTCTAGTGTTTTTTTGAGCGCCGTTTACTTTCGTTTATTATCACAACTATTAAATACTTACTAACAAGTGTCTCTAGTGTTGTTTTTTTCAGTGCCTCCATGATTAAACGTACATTATACGTAACGAAGACGGCAAATACATTTTTGTTCTCGTTAAAATGAATATAATTTATGTGTATAATAAATGGCAACAAATGACGTTTTCTAATGTACTGCATTTTATACAATCATACGGCAGTTCAAACAGTTTAGTTGACGTGAACTACGTAACAGCTATGAAAGCAGCGCATTTCACGGGCGACAGTTCAAATACTCAGTTCAAGCACTTCCATGTGATGCATAACTTTACACTTTCACACCCTCGGTAAGTTCAAACATTAACAGTTTAGACAATGAGTATACGACATTATTTGTTCCTTTTAGATAAATCATTGTTATGTATTCCGTGCAAAACGAAAAGAAGTTTTACTGAAAGAGAAAAAAACAAACATTGCATAGTAATCACCATGCACCTACACATTGCCACCCCCGTGAAAAGGGTGGTAAAGCCAGGCTATTCACGTAACAAGACGGGCGCTGGAACGTTCTCTCTGGCACAGGTGTGTGTAGCTGCTAGATTTCGTTTTCGTGCTGTAAAAAATGAAGATCTAATGATAACGTTTGAGTAATAAATATCTGCCAAAGCATTTCAATGCAATCACCCTGAATGAGTCCCAAAAACTGCCATGTATCGGCGGATGGTCAATATTTTTGGTTGTCGAATGCTGTGATTTAGGGGTACCCAACAGCCCTACATGCAGTGATTGTACTATTGTAGTAGGTAGCCTGTATGAACTCGGCAATTTGTTCTGTAGTTTACGAACAGAGATATGTATACGTCTCCCTGCCGATTAGTAGAGTTGGAGTGGCCGACTTCTTGCGAGAGTGTTGTCACTACAGCAGTATACACAACAAGTACTGTACAACCGTTGATATCCAGCAGTTTGGTATTTATTCATACATCTGCACTCAAAGTAGCCGACGATTGACTGCAACGAAACTTCTAATTGTTGGCACCAAATGAAAATTTGGGCATAGCTTCCACTGTATTCTTTAGTTTCTTGCTTTTGGTTACAATTCATATACATCGCCATCTTGTTGCGAGATTTGCATTCACGTCAGTGTACATTTTCATGTCCGACGATTCACGATTTCATAAAAAAAGACTCCAGAAATGGTAATTCTGGTCGGATTCACAAAAGACTAGCATGGACGGGTTCGCTAACTTCTCTACTGTTGAAAAGGGTCACTCCCGCTGAGATTCACGCTTGATTTAGTCTGTTCCACTCGCTTTCTGTTGAAGTGTTCTGAACTGCGTTCAAACCATGCGGTCTTGGATCTTCAGGCTCACTCCCTAAGCTGGTGAAGGACTTTTCACGTGATCACAAAACACTACAAAATTACATCAATGGCCCGCAAGTTTAACTCAAATGATTCACAACAATTAACACCACATGAAGAAGAAAAAATGAATAAATATTGATATCCACAAATCAACAAAACTAGCATTTCATTGTCAACCACAGCGGACCACCTTGCTTACTATACGGGAATTCTCCAAGAACCAACACGTGTATCAATAAGGTAGACCCCTCTAAGAACAATTGCGAACACGTGATTTCCAAATTGCATCATGCTTACAAATAAACCTTGCATATTTCAATATGTTTCGTTTCAGGCAAGGGTCAAGCCAACCACATAAAAGGGAGTTTCTTTTAACTAACTAAATAACGAATTGTTTTGAAAATTTTACACGGTTACATTTTCAAAATATGAAAATCAAACCACACAAGAGTGAAATAATGCTGCAAAGTTCAAACAACAGATTTCGCGCACTACCTTTAAATACTATTGGTGTGACATTGATTAGGGGGGGTGTCTTTCTGACGTAATATTACACAGCCTCTCAACACACACTGAACATGTTACTTTGTAAAGACCTTGAACCAACTCCTGAAGGTCACCTTGACCTCAATTTGATTGTCTAATACCGTAAAACAGCGAAGGAAGCCGTAGTGTTGTTAAGTTTACTAGATTTGTTAGATACTATCAGTTTGAGCTTAATATTGCCCACAGCGCACATTGTAGATCACATACAACAGCCGAAGAATTGCTACACGCTTGTGCGGATTCGATAAAAGCAAAAATAGTAAATGATATCCTGAAGAGTAAGGTCTTAAGCGATAAAAGTATTGACATATCTGTTCGACGCGCAGCACAAACCCAAAAGCCATCACCCTGCACGGCAAATTAACACAAAATAAATTTGTCGCAGACATTATCCCTAACGTTACTCGTCTTAACCTCATGTTCCAGAAAGACGAGATCTACATCGCCGCCATGAAGGAATGTGTTGAGCAACCAAAGCAAAGAGGAAAATGTGATGGGATTTTATGCAAGTAAGTTAGAAGACTAGATCAAAATCAACGGTCACTGGTTCTCACAATCATCTTGAACTATTTGAAGAATAGTTTGAAACTAATTGAGTCGCTATCGTTATAAATACGAGCTTCCCGAAGACAAGACATCAAATGCCGGAATAACGCTTGCACTGTCAAAGCACCACCTCTCCTTCATCCCCGCCGACCAATCATCAGATCAATGATAAATTGGAGATTCTGATCTCACATTATGGCATTATTAAAGTAAAGAAGGAGGGTCACATTATCAAAGGCTCTCATCAATCCAGTCAAAACCCGACATGAGTGGAGTTTATTGAAAATACTAGTGTAATGCAGCAAGCATACTCCTGACACATGTACTTCACTGTGGGAATTGATTATAACCACCTATAAGGCCACATTTTGATCTGAAGGGGTAACAATTCCCTCATAAATAAAGCTGGAGAAAACACTGTCCAATTATTATTTTGCTTGTGCATTGCTACACAGGTAAACCTGAAAAACAAAGTGACTTTCCAACACAAACACCACAGTCATTAAGAAGTTATTAGTTACGTAGAAATAATTGTTCAAACTGATGGAGCTTACTATCAGAGGCATCACAATCCCACAGATACAACAACAAACTCACCCAATACAAGTAGCTGATGATGATCACAAACATTGTTCTCAGAGATGACAGCCGAATACGAGCGATCTGGATAATTTTATCTGTACAAAACTTAAAGGTTGACTAATTACAAAGTAAGTCACCAATGATCTTAAATATATCAATGCATTGTAAAGTCCTGGCAGAAGACAATATCAATATAGGTTTACTGGGGCAAAGTTTGTCAAGATAAATATGTTGGTGATGACACAATGGCGACTGCTAGAATAGGTGCATGGGGAAAGTCAGTGAAACCTACATGATAGAATGGATACATGGATTACACTATATATTGATGTTCAAAATTAAAAACAAAGTTAATTTGGTTACAACAAAAAGTATATAAATACATGTCTAATTATTTTGTAACTCTTTTTTACATTTGTGATAAATGCACTTTTATCTCCACCAGTAAACAGCACATTACTTACAGATGCAACAGTCTCACCAATTACGTATTTGAAACCGAATATTTCCACTGTTCAGCCAATTCCAATAAACCTGACGACACAACCAGTAACTACAGATGGAAGAGACACGGCCAATAGCAATTACACAAGCAGCAGGAACACGCCATGAAACAGCTATTGATTCATCCCCTCAGGGAAGTTCTCGTCGACCATTAAGGAAAACTGAGAAATCTACCCAAGCCTCACAAGAAAAACGCAAAAGATCTCTCATTAGCCAATTAAATAAGACGAAGAAAGATAGCAAATTTGATTAATATTTTGCCAATCACAGACCGCTTATGAATGAAGATCAAGAGCAATATCTCTGTTGTTCCTTTCTGACAACCCATTAAAATCTCTGAATTAATCTTGCACTAGACTGGCTCAACTGTGGAAATTTATTGCAGTAAAATAATTAAAAATGGTTTACTTTTCAAAATAATTTTGTGCAAACAAGGGTTGAAGGCAATTTTGTGTTTTCCCTACCATTTCACAGAAAAAAATCACAGCTGGGCCAGAAAAGTGTAGTACAGCATGGTGCATTTTACAACTCACTAGTAAACTCTAACAAAAAACTAAGGCTATATACACCAAGTTTAGAATCCATCTATTTGTGTGAGTAAAATCACCATATGTATTATTTACTAATTAAATACTGATAACTTTCATGTTGCCAACTGCATGAAACAGGAAGAATAAATTTCTCCGAAAGCATATATGCCACTTGACTTCTAACTCCACCAAGTTCTGCATTTCCACGTTCGCCAGCATGTGAATTAATTTGGCTGATAAAGACTTGTTCGTATTTAATTCCATATAGCCAGAACTGCCCCTACAAATTAAATTAAAAATGCTATAATTACTTAACCACATGTTACTATAAACAAAACCATATACAATAAAACATTAACAAAAGTGTCCCAAAAGTCAAGAACAGGTGTAAAGAAAATAAACATTCTTAAGTTGATAATAATACAATCTCTTCTACAGTTAGGCAATGCGAATTTTAAATAAGAAATAACAGACGCACAAAATGTTGCCAGTCCTTTACATAAACATAAGAATGTTGTGAATGAAGGAGAATGCATTTCATGTGTGAATGGATGTATTTTTGTTGTGAAAGTAAAGGTCAGTAAAATTACATATATTATCAAAGTATTAGTCTGAAAATCATGTAGTTCTATTAGTAATGCAATAGCTACATGGATTAGAAATTTGCTAAAGATAACCTCTATTAAAGTCATGTTTGATAGAATTTTTAGATACCATGCATCATCAGTTTTGTGATCTGTCCTAATTGTTGAACATATTCTCAATAAACTGCTTCAGTTATTAATCTATGGAACATTCTTGAAGATAGCAGTGTTGTAAAGGTAAACAAATGTTACGAAATCATGCTAGTCTTAACTTGCAGTATAACGTTTTCAATATCACATTGTAAATTAAAAAATCTGCTTAAGAATAATGTGGTTTTCATTTGACATTTGCTTGTGTTTTGTTCATGTTATTAATCTGAGTAAGATGATGCAGCTTGAGAAAAAAATAGTACTGTTTGTTTACTTGATATAACAGACCTTTCTTCTTAGTTTTAGGGAATACATTTAATGCCACAATGAGATGAATGTAATAGTAACTGTGTCGGAAAATATGGCCACATTCAGTGAACCGTTCAATTTAATTAGCATAGCGGACAGAGTTCTCACTAGTAAAAATGGCGTGTATTGATTTCACATTATGATTTCGTTTATTTTAAACCATCATCTAAGAGTGACAGGCTGCCCAATCATATGAATTGTCAACCATGTAATGTGTTGTTTAACTACTTTTTGTTTGATTCACTACATGTACCTAATATCCATTACTGATTGTTGTATTGAATTGAATTGTATTTTAGTGCAGTAGTATTGCATCTGTATTTCACTGACAAGAGAGCAGCAGAACTCGGTTCATCATCGGGTCGCTTGTTATTTTATGACTACCTAGTGCACACTAAATATGAATGTAATCATTGCATGAATGTACCCTTAAATCCCAACAACACACACCTACTTTATTTCAAAAGCACCAGCTTTAAAAATTAATCTGGAAGAGCATGTGTTATCAATACCTGAACCCATACATTTGAAGATGTAGTATGATTTAATACGATGAGTACCACATAATGTTCAGATGTAGACAAAGTAGTTTTGTTTCATATGTAAAGCATATTTGTAAGCATTGTGTTGTTTTGTCTTTAGCAGTGAAACAACAGGTTTACAATTTTGGCTTCACATTATGAAAATATGCATTTCCCTTCAATTTTTGAACCTAACCCAAATTTATTTTAATCTCGTTTCCACAGAATTCAACAGAAGTAGGTCAATACCTGAAATGGATAAGGAGCTATATGCTAGTGCGATGAATGTTGGGTATATGTCTAGTGAAGTGTCTGATAACGAGGATGATGAAAACCAGACGAAACTCCTCATCGTTAACCTGCTTCCATGGCGTTCAATCATACTGACCCATATTGTTCAAGACTCTTGATGAGAAACATGCTAAACGCGTTCAGGCTAAGGGCATGATGCAAGAACGCTGACGGAGGAGGATGGGAGCCCAGTCCACTAGAGAATACCCTAAAAATGCACCCAGGTTCTCCTTGACTGATTTCAGTAGTGGAGAGGATCTGGGTGACAACAACTGTCAAGAAGATGAAGGAGAAGCCACTCAAGTTGCTTCTGCTGAATGATGTTTTAGCACATTAATTTTGTGTTTCAGCATAAATGTAAGAAAGAAATAGGAAACAAATATTTTTTGGGGCGTAAAATGCATATGTGTATAAGTGTTTTCATTGTATTTTTTATTTTACAAAACATGTCCCGTGTCCGTGAATATCCCTGTAATATCATTTCCGCTAAAATTCACTTTCTTCATTCATTCACAGACTTTTATAAAAATGTTATCTGTACCAGTGTTTGATAGGAAATTATGTTCATTTGGTTCAAAATGATCAAAAGTACTTCACTATATGCGAAATGTCCCACCGAATTATAATGTTTCATCTAGGTCGAGCGATTCGAGCAGATACATACACTCTGCGCCGCCAGTCAAATGGCGAGGGGCGATCATCGCACAAAATACATCTTTGTACCACTTCCCAAAATGAGTTAAAAAGACGTTTGACACGCGCTTGTTGGGCTGAACCGCTAACAACCGGCTACATTGAATAGCCTACGCATGGGCAGTTAATTGCACCCATAGCAGTAGTGAAATCTTGGATTTCATGCTATGATTGTTATTCTTACTTTTCAAGAATTCTAGGACATGCATTTCCCCTTCAGAGTTAGAAGTATTAGAAGGGTATTTTGATAAGGATTGTCAGGAGTTAATCGTCCAAGCAAGTATTGTCCTAAGCATATTAATAATATAAACGTTATACCTTTGTAAAAAAAATACCCGGGTTGTGCGGTTATTGATCTGAAAGAAGGAATTTCACAACCACCCCGTGATATGATGTGTGGTACTGGATATTTAGACAGTTCCCCCGAACAGTGTTTAGGGAACTGGAGAGCGGGTCTTGGAATCTGTTGTAATAAATGGTAGCCAAGTGGTGGTTCCAATCAATCCGCCTCTCCAATTACCTAGGTCCGGCTTCGCTTATGATAAAGTGAAGACTTAAACATGACTGCATTGTACATCTTGCAAAGGTGATGGGAGGACATAATTATCCCAGAGGGAGAGGTTACTTCCTAATGTAATAAAATATACTCAAGACACAAATTATTTAATTCACGAATCCAACCTTTTAATGAATAACACGCTATTAGATAAAATACCACAAGTCAATATACACACTGGTAACAAAGGGGTACAAGAAAGTAAGTCAAAAATAATGATACACAAAAAGACATATCAATGGCACCATTTAAATATTTGGCTCGTCCCTCAGTCAGAGACTCAAGCTAAAGTTCCCACAATGAGGCCTGAACACTACCAAATCCAGTTCAAGTACACTCCGAAACGGCGCTGCTTTACATTGTTACAGGCATAAATTAGACACTCATTAGACAGGTTAAAGACTGAATTTATAATGAGCTAGTTATCTCCTTGAACACATGTACCCATCATACCCGGCTCAGAATGGAATGTGCCGTCATCCGATCTCACTACATGCCACTCACAGAAGGACAGTTACAACATAGCGCATATCAAAACATTATCTCTAGCGGGATGCCACTGTTTACCAGGGAATGAACCTAATACATCATATAAGAATTAGACACCCGTAACTTTGTGACTGAAACAATTTCTCACGGCTAAACCTACGAACCCCTACGTGTGTAGTAACAATCAAATCTACTTAAAGTTCAAATTGTCTATGGGGTCGGAAGACACGCACCATCTACAGTCTAATGTCAAAGTAGCTTTCCAATACGAAACTATTCTGGTATATTATTACCACACCTAGGTCCCGTCACGGCTGCTGGTAAAGTATAGCATTTGTTAGCGGGACTGTTTTATTCCGGGTTTTTTAAAGTTGAAAGGAAGGAAGCAAAGTTTATATCTCTCACAAGGGCATTGCAAAAACCACGATTTAATTAAAGTGAGCTTACCCAAATTATGTGATTCAAGACACGGTCTTGCCAATCCCAAACTCCTAGTCAAACAACTCTGAACAAAGTCTTGGCTAAATTCAGTGCGTTCAGTTCGCAATCTGGCAAGGACTCTGCTTCCCTCTTCCCAGCTTCCAAAGAAAAATTTGGGGGCTGCCAACTACGCCTTTTTATAGGGTTTTTGCTCTGTTTCCTACATAGCCAACATTCCTTAAATCTATTCACATCGATTTCGTTTGTTTACAAAAAATGTGCAATATTGCCTTTTTTCGGATATAAGCTCAATAACCCACAATAAAGGCCAGAAATAGATGTTTGTATTTGTTGTTGTCATTTATTTAGAGTGCCACACAATGGGGTCAACATTTGTTTTCACTACATGGTTGGCTAGAATCCAGGAAACACTACACCGTTAACTCGTGGATCTAAGTAGGTCGCGACCCCAAATCACTGGCGCGTGCAAGTAACCTTGCAAGAGTTTGCAAGTTCATGACTATGACTGGGGTGGTTTATTTAATTGTCAACACCTTCGGTTCAACGGCCCATTGTACAGTTATAACAATTCCACGGGACGTTTTCCATGGTTGTACATAATTGGCGAAGCGGGCCTGCTATTCAATATCTTAAAACTTGTAGAAGGGTATAAAAAAGATTGTGCCAAGTTGTATAATAGTCAAGTTCTCAGGATTCTATTTATTGATTGCCCCTGTTACAGTGGTAATACATGATTAGAAACTTTAAATAAAGAAAATATATATTACAAAAATAAAACCCTCTTGTTCTCATTTAATTCGATATAACATGGACACATGTTTGGAATATGCAAACATTTTTTTTTTAATTTTCAAAATATCAAAACGAAATATCATGAAAAAAGGGTTTATTAGCATATAATGTGAAAGAAATCATGGTAAGCATAATTTATATGCAGTATTGTAAGAGTCTGTGAAACTGAGTGTATGATTTAATGGCAGTTTGTATTCAGTACATGTAGCAAAATCTTGACAACTGAATTAGGCATCTCCAATAAGAACACCTAAAAGTGAACTGTGATTGCCCAAATGGGATTTAGAACCCAATGACATATTTTTTAAACAAACAGGATATTTGGACTGGCCTTGTATAGCCTGTTCACATTTATCTTTCCTATGTGGCCCAAAATAATAAACATATATTGGCAGACATCTGAAACTACCAGATGCGTTTATAATGGCTGAACTAATGTGTTCACAGTTGTTTTTTTTTCTTTTTAAAGGGATGATGTGGCCATGTAATTGTTGGATACAATTATTTTCCTACAGATCCCAGTATATCTGCTCCACATGTCTTTTGTACATGGGGAGCAAAATGGAAGAGGTTGTCAGCTGAAGACAAACATAACTAAAGGGAGAAAAGCTGGCAAATTGAAGAATTTTGATGTAAATACCTTTACGTCTAAACAAAAACGAAAGATGATTCAGCAGAAATTTTTGGCAATTAACAGTATTGTAAGTAGAACATTCATTCAATTACCTTACCTGTCTATAAATTAAGGAAATAGTGAGATATTGTAAGATTGTTATAGCTGTTATCATCTAGGTGGGATGTCATTAAATTTGCCATAGAACACTTGCTGAACAAATCTTGTTTCTTATCTTATCACTGACGCTGATTTAAAAAAAGAAAAGAAATGTGACCCTCGCATAATGGGGCTTAAATAGGGAAGTGTCAGCACAGCATAACTATTACATAAAACTTACCTCGCCTAAATCAGGTATGCAAGCATGTTATGTTTAAACCAACATTGGAATAACACCAGCCACCGTATGCAACAAGTACTGGCACTGGGAGTTGAATATTCGCCGTAATTTGTTGAGCTTGGTATATTGATATCTGGTTACCCATAACATTTATAATAGTGCAGCACCGCCGTAAATTTAATGACTGTTAGTTACCACGTGACCAGTAAACCAGTGTAAAAATGATGGATTTTACAATGGCGTAAACTGTCTTACCAGAGTCTATGCTCGGACTTTAGCAAAAAAGTATGTATATAAATATCCGTAGTTGGTTGTGTTTGTTCATCATTCTGGTTGTTTTTCTAGACTGGCCCATGCAACTTGAACTAGTTTTTTTGGAATCAGAATGTCACAATAGTTGTAGAATATGCACTTGCATACAACGACTTATCACTGAATTTGCCTTTAATGTAAGAAGATGTGCATTTGAATGAGAGGCAATTCGACAAATGTTATTCCTGGAGCAACGTTACTTCCACATATTTATATACAACACTATGTTGTTGCTGGAATAACATATGTGCGTGCTAATAGAAAGCGTGTTGTTGGTTGTAAGGCATACATTTCAATGAAAAAGGAAAGTATTAGGAAGAGTCAAGGACATCCACCATAGACATGATTCTTGGGAGGCATGTAATCATCATTTTTCAAAGATCGATCCTACTTTTGTCAAACAGATTGAAGAGTGGACATTTATAGGCGTGAACCCTGATGTTATTTTTCTTCTAGCCCATGATTGGGCTAAAAAAACTGGTAATTATGATTTGAATGATAGGAGATACTATGTAACGCCACATTAAGAATATTTGACTTTCATACATGCACAAGCAAAGACCAGATCGAAATAATGTTAGTAGTGTTGATAAATTATTAACAGGTATGTGGTCTTATGGTTATTAGATACAAGTGTATTCATTCAGTAGTTATTAAAAACTTAAAATACTTGAGCAAAGCCAGTAATTATTAAACACAATAAGCCTTTATTAACATTTTCCCATAAAGCCCAGTTGCATGTGAAGAGTTCATACATTCACTTTTACATTGCAATATCTTTATGGTGACTTCTCAGTTTTCCATTCTTGTCAAATATTGTTGGCTCTCGTGTGCCTGTGTGTGTGTGAAATTTGGTACACATATATGGTTTGGGGTATTCCTCAAATTTGGCCCCAAAACTAATAATTAGGCCTAGTACCGTAAATATGTAAATTAGGTAATTTGCATACTGTTTTTTTTAACTGAATTGTGATTATCACATGAACAACTCAATGGATTTCGATCAAATTTGATAGACATTTACATTGATGTAAACTGCATGCCAAATTATTGGAGTAATTAACATATTTAAATTAGTTAATTTGCATAGTAGTTTTTCAATGAATCAGCATTATCATTAAATTTTTAACAACTGATTTGAAGCTATTGGAATGATTGCATATGTAAATTAGCCAAATTGGGATTCTCATAAACACGACATATTTGAACCAAATTTGCTAGGAATTGATATATATTTTATTTAATCTCCATTTTTTATTACCAATTTCTTGATGACCAATCAATTTTTAACTATTCAATCTTGGTCCAAATACACAGGAGCCATTTCTAAGCTTTCCTTAAAAATCAATGAACATCGATTTGTCAATGATATTTTTTCACTTTTTTAATGGCAGGTGAAATGAAATGTTGTACACTATCAGCAATAGGATTTCATTGTAGTACTACATTCACAGGCAATGAAAGCTGACTTCATAAAATTTGGTCAACACATGGTATTTATGGATGCTACCAGTACAACTTTCCGTTATACTTATTGGTTGTACGAGATGAAACTGGAAGGAAAAAGCCTGTGGCATATATTATCATCAGCTGTCAGAATCTGATTGCTTTAATACAAGCACTAACATCACTTCGTCAAAATAATTAAACTGTCATTAACCAATTTTGTGTACTAATTACCAAGTATCCATCAATTCCTGGGTGTTCTGTGTATAACTGTAACCAGAGATTGGATGTCACTACAATTTAGTATCCACATATGTTCTGGAGTAATCCAAATTTGTGGTACCAATAAAACGATTGTTGTTAATTATACAAATTGAGTGATGAATTTTGGCTTTTTTGAGAATATCTTTTTAACCCCTCACCATATTGTAAGACCGGTAAAACATGTTCAAGCAAAGTGTTGGCCTTGATTATTTGGTAGGAATGTTGACTTATGCAAATTAGCTAATTTACATAATAAACTTTCCTCAATTTGTAACAATTTGGCCAAAACCTGGTAAAACATTTTCAAGCAAGTCCTTGCATAAACAAGAGCAATATCGGTGATAAAACGTGCAATGTACTCATTTGAATGACGTTTGAATGTGGCAATGACATTAACCATTGCACAATTTAGGTGTTTGGTTATGTACTGCAAACTATTTTCAAACAGAATCTATCAACAAAATCTACAGCTTTACATGCAGCAAACCGTGTGGTTGAAGTAATATGTAATGTTTGATTGCTGTTGTTTCAGAACAGATCTTACATACCAAATATCCTCTATTCTCCAGGCTATGAATTTGTACATGCGAGTATTAACAAAAGAACACAAGGTATTATGTACGGCCACAGATTATACGTATTCTCTAAGACGGACCGCAACAGGAAACTACGTGATTTGCCTGACAGCGACCTAACAACCCAAGGCGTGGGGGGAAAACAAACCCAGAAGCGCTGCACTCGGTGGTATACAAGATATTAATTTTGTGTCAGTAAAGTTACTGTACATAGTTCTGCATCGTTAACTGTGCAGAATTTGGAAATGGGTGGGTAGGGTAGGAGAGACATGACCATTGTCATCATCCTTTATTATATTTTTGTCATATTACCTCAAACCCTACAAATAGAAGTCTGCATTGCCGTGTGATAACTTTCATAAAGGTGACTGGTGTACTTGTGATTTACATAACAAAAGATGTTCACGATGTACAGCTGCTAGCAAGACCACATTCTAATTGGCTGATGTGGAAACCCAGGTGGTGTACCTGAAATTTGCCTATAAATAAGCGAGACTGAGGACAGTTGTGGCCCATGTGTGCTACTGCTGCGATATTGTGAGACAAGTGATACATGCTTAAACAATTTTTCTGTGAGACTTATGAACTGCTCTGCGATCTCCTGCTTCCAGTGGTGCCCTCAAGAATAACAGTATTCCTCTGGAAGCAAGACTCCTGTAATTCTTCGTTGACCATTGACTGTCATCCATCTCTACATCATGGAACTGTGAGATATCACTAATGCACATTTCCCTAGGCAATCCCCCATTTTAGTTACTTTATTCGTTGTAATTATTTTGATAAACTTTTATCACCACCGGTAAACAGCAGATTACTTAAAGATGCAACAATTTCACCAATTATGTATTTGAAACGGAACATTCCAATCCCACTAAACAACTACACAAGCAGCTGGAACACACCATGAAACAGCTCAGAAGATCTCGCCGACCATTGACAAAAACAGAAATCTAACAGCGTCAAATAGGATGAAGAAGGATTGCAAATTTGATGACTATTTTGCCAATCACAGACCAAGGAAACGGGGCAATGGTAAGACTATGAACACATTTGGTACTTTCATCATGAAAGATGTTGCTGGTTGGTGTTTCAATAACGTCACATTGTAATGAGCACAAGTAATTATTTTTAAATAAAGCACTTTGTATTGTTAAATTTTGCCCTTTTCTCTATTTTATTACAAATATTACCTAGACTTGCTTGCAGTTTGTTGCGATTCCGATGAAAAATAAATATAAATTGCGTAAACGAGGGGTGAACTCGAAAGTCATGCGACTACGAAATCCCAACAGACTTGCCATCAGTGTAAGCGCCCTCACATTACCGGCCAGATTCCAATCAAAACAGTGCCCCTAACAACTATGTGAAACCAAGCGGGGAAAATCTCAATGGAAAAACTCAGAAAACTGCGAATTCATAAAAAAGAAACCTCTATCAACAAAGTTGGGCATTTTTCATTTATGTTGCACCCATCTACTTACGCGTCAGCCGTATGGATTGTACACTTCTAGATATAAATAATTTATAAATACTTCGAAAACATTTTTGTGAATTTTCTAGAGTACCAGGGTACTTCCCAAAACACATACACTGTTAGTTTTGGAAGCACCAGACAATATTTTAGTTAATTTTTATACCAATCGTCTGAATCTTTTGATGAAAAGAGGGAACTGGTGTCGAAAAAGTTATACTAGACTTACTCGCCTGACTGCTCCACCTGTCGCTGCCACACATCAATATGTATCATATAAAAACTGGCCAGATGAAATGATGAAAGCAAGATTCAATATTGTTATTATATTTGTTCAGACATACAATTTAGAAGTAAATCAAAAAGATGAAGTCAAATATGAAGTACATGTGGTTTTCTTTGTTTGATCAAATGCTATTTAAGGAACAAAATACCAACATATTTCTCTGCATTTTGTCTGTACTGCTTGTGAATAAAGATAGTTGCAAGAACTGTACAGGTAGGCAATCTGCACATTGCATAGGGTTACAGCTGATGTATTTTTGTATTTGTCTGAATTGGAACCAACAAACAAAGGAAAGAAAGTTATTACTTGTGGGGAAGATAGATCACTTTTTAGAAAACTATCAACCAAGAAAAAGAATCCGAATGGTGTCACCAAGCGAGAAAGACTTCTATGACATTCTTGACAATCTTACCCAAGTGTACGATAATGAGGATGAAACTGATTAACACAATCCTCAATTTTATGAACTTATACAAGAGATCACATCTGCAAGTATGATGGAAGACTTGCTGGGATTTTTAGTGGTCAGTCTGCAGAATACACCTACATACATATAAGCCTCAAAACTGGAAATAACTAATTAGTGGCACATGATCACATCAAAATGTTCACTTGTTTTCAATTCAATTTTGTGGTTTTATGATCCACATGACATAATTGTCATATTTTTTTACTCAGTGGTACTTTATTAGATTGATATAGTAATAATTATATATTATTATGCTTTATAGAGACTATTACCAAAGAGCAACAACAAAGTCGGTAAGCAAATTTTATCCTGAATATCATTGAATATAATGTTAACTAAACATTTGACATGAATTTTGTGGACTACAATGTCCACCAAAATACAATTTGTTGACAAATAAAACTGTTCACCCTTGATCCTTAGGATATTCATATTTTTGTTCAGAGACCACAAATGATTGGGTTGCTGTGTGGTATCCGGACAAGGCATGGTTTGGCAGAGTCAAGTCTGTAAGACGGAAATAACATTGAAGCAGAGTTTTTGAAAGAAATGCGGAATTAGCTTCACTGGCCTATCAAGTCAATGGTGGAAACATTTGACCGAAAGTTTATTGTAAAAAGTTGTTTAAATATTGAATAATTGATAAAGAATCAAAGAACAGTGGAAGAGGGACTAATTGAAAATGTTAAAACTATTTACAAACAGTTCCTTGTGTAGAGAACGTGGACTCATGCAATTAAAAAAATGCGTAGGCAAATAGAACGGATATATGGTAAAGAAAACATGACATTCAATATACACATCCCACTGCACTTGATAGACAGTGTGAAGAATTGGGGTCCTCTTTGGGCAACTTCAGCCCTTGCATTCGAAAGTAAGAATTGGCATGTTCCTTTACAAATATGTAACACATTTTGTCTGTGGAAAGATCTTCCCAGAGTGCAATGAGTGTTTTGGATGGAGATAGGATTTTGAGACCCATGTTAGATAAATTAGTAAGTGGGGTTGTTTTATTACAATTTTTTTTACCAGATATGGAGAAAACATTGTCACATTAGGTGCTCCATGTTATCGGCAGTTAACAATCTGAGGAATTTCTTGGATATTGTATCCAGACATGGAAAGCTAAATTTTGTAAGTGCTTTGTCGGGAAATGTGTTATGTCTTTGACGGCATAGATAAGAAGAACGGATGCCTAACCAATGTAGTCTTTACGACCTAAGTATTGTGCAACATCCTGCTACCCTACAATTTCTATTTGCACAAATATTGACATGTAACAGTATATAGATGCTTAGTTTTGACGATTAAATCAGTTGTTTTGTGTTCTAACTAGACACACCTCGTCTTAGTCTCCCCTACTCCACGACCCGAACCTTTTCTTACACGCTTTACACAATCTGGCATTTTATACACAGCGGACAAATATAGTCCGGCTGTAAAACGAGTAAATCATTTTTTGAGGGACAAGATGGTCATTATTACATGATCAGAAATGTCATTGTGTTGAAAACTGACTGCCTACGTCAAGGAGAAGGTTGTGTATGTGCAGAGTCGTATTCATCATTGTTTAGTAAGTTTAGTAAAGCAATTGGACCATTGCTGCTCGATGGTGAATTAATGACATGTACTCATATCTGCACTCTGTTCAAAACTGTCATAGGAATAGTGTTGTCCTACCATCAAGTTTGATTAGAAAATGCGTGTGCATACAGTTTGATGATTCAATTTATTTATCTCCACTTCCAAATCCACATGAAAGGGATTAGGCCAAAAGAGTGTTCTGATTGAAAGGAATTAGTCAAACCTGTGTTGGTAGCCACCTCTATATAACGTCCACCTGCCTAATTTGACCACCTTTCAACCATTTTTTTTTTACTGATTTGGCTTTGTTTAGAACCAACATAACAGTTCACATTAATGTTTTTTAATTTTTCACAAGCTAAATTTGTTTTATTTTGATGACAAACATGTATGTGTTGCAGTCATACAGTCTTGTTATGTATTTAACAACATCATGTCAATTGCACGAGTTGCGTAAAATAAAAGAAACAAACCAACCTCCATATAAAATCCCCTTGTCTAAAGGAAGTTTCAACATTAGTTGGTCACTGATATCCAGTATCCTTGATTATTTTTATCAAAAATGTTTACTGAAGTTTTTCCCAACCACATTTATAAGATGTTGTATACATTGTGAACTGGTAGTTTTTCCTTACCGTGTGTTCAAAGCATGGGAAGAAGAGTTTTGAAATTAAGTGCTCAATTGAAAGAGTATGTAAATATAATTCAGTCTTTTCTTGAATAAAATCACTTAAGTATGAAATAATACCTTGCGTGTTTGTGCATAATGAAGTTTGATACTCAGACATAATGTAATCCAGTATTGAATTTCTATAGAACTTTTTTTATAAGGGCTCAATGTATGCTTCGAGATCAAGATGTATTTCCCTTCTTTTCGCGACCTCTACCAGCTTTAGATCGCTTGCCTTCAGCCTTCTAAACTGCTTCACAATTGAGCCACATTAAAGGGTACCATAAATCGCAAATCCCATCTTAGCAGAACCCGGTGTCCCTGACACAATAAAGGCAACCGTGACAACACATGAGGGCCCCAATCGAGCATTCGCTTGAAGCAGGAAGAGCACGTCTGAGGCGGGACATTAGTCTTTTTTTGTGATTTAGGCATATTAACGTCTGTAAAAAACGAGTAAATTCATAAATTCACCGCGCCAATTATCGGATACTAATGGAAAGCCTTTACCGTAATGAGTCGATCACCACAACTCAGTAAATAAATCTAAGTCTGTAACCTCGTCTCTCGTCGTGCTATATAGCTGCCGTTGTAAGCGGAAACGAAAGAGAATGTCGCATCAGGCCTCATACGCGCGACCACCCCGCTCATTAAATTGACAACTGCGTGTAATGTGACATGCACATTCATCAGAACAAAACATCGTTTTACAACATTTCCCATAACATTTGATGTGATACATCACTTTCCCAAAGATAATTTTTATGTTCATCATCTCTAAATTCTATAGTATACTTATTTCGACGTTTAACAATCTTGTATTCAACACTATGAACGACGACAACCCGAATTGTATCACATGTGTTACATGTTCTTTGTATGATAGCCAGCCTATCAACACCAAGTAGGTTGAAATTTTGTCCCTTCTACCAAATAAATATCAGATATTTTCTCTACAATTTTAATGGTTCACCCTTTGTGAGCTTTGGCATGCTCATTTGCATCCAACATGATTTCAAGCCTAGAAATATGTTACTGAATAGAAAGAGCCGCTACAGTTTGCTTCTCAACACACTGACTGCCGCAACACAAATCTAACTCTCCATTAAAATGTTCATACCAAAAACATGAATTTGCCCACAGTGGTCCAAGGTCCACAACTCGTTCAACTAGGTATAAAAGTAAATGAACATAGCTGGCTTTATATAGTGCACTAATTTGTATACAAAACATCTTCAGCATAATTTGACATCTCGAACTGCTAATAGCATAACCTCTCCTTCATTTATTTCCGAAAACCATAGTGTATTTATATTCATGATACAGGCCTTGATGATAAAAAACAGGATACATCTGCAGCAATGACACGAAATTCACTGGTATTGATGATGTTATAATTTACACTGTTACTAAAACTGAATGAGGACTCGAGTTTGTGTCATTGATTAAAACTACAAAATATTTTTTGACTGCTTAACACTTAAATCATAATAATCTCAACAATCATATTTTTTTTTACAATAAATAGCAATAGTAGACTGTGAAAGCTATGCTACACATGATTTGATTTCAATGTATATTGCAATTTAAATGATGCAACCTCAGTATATTACATTGACATGATGACATTATGTTTTGTTTTGTAGAAGCATGAGATATTGGGCAATTGAAAGTGAGAAACAAACCGGAGACATGGGAGAAGCGTATGGATCGGGTGATACAACAAATGGCCTTGTCAATACGGGTGCATATATTCTTTAGCATGACATTGAAGGAGAGGGATTTTAATATCCTATCATTCTAAAAATTGCATATCATGTGATTGATAAATATGTTTTTGATGTCTTTGAGTGTCCATCAATAACTTCAAAAAATAAAAACTACTAAATTGTGTACTCACTACACTAAATTTTAGTTTACAACATTATTTTTTTACAATAGTAGACTATTGGCACTGTGTTTTTCCACGCCACTCCAAAAAATATAACAGCCAGAGGATTTTTAAAATGATATTGTGTGCGGTGAAGTCTGAGACCTTTTTTCTACTTTACTTCGTTTTATCCATATTAATTTGGCTAGAAAGTTCTTACCACACACATAGAGTATATCTATGCATTGTGTCATTGTACAGCAACCCTGATATTTGTTTGTTTTGTATCCATTTTAGTTTGTTGTTGGATAAAGAAGGGAGGTTTTACATCTCCCTGAAACGTCATGAAATAAACCATTGTTTGAAGTCAGATGTTATAAACTTCGTGTGTTATATACAACTACTTTTATCACGTTATGATCAAATTAATTACAAAGTTTTTAAGTTACCCAAAAATATTATTTATTCCTCTTAATAAGATTGTTCATTACATAGTTTGTTTTCAGCATTGTTGTGAATATCCAACGTGCAGGAAAATCGGGGGAAAGTATTGTCATAAATCTATGTTATAAGAGTACTTTTTAATTGTAATATATTGTCACAGTGAGTAAAAAAATTTCAATTGGTGTGCATTTTATAAGCCTACAGTATATAATGAATTAGGATCGTACAAGAAAAGGATTGCATATATTTACTGCAAAAGAAATTTAATTCAGTTTCGCACAAACCTTCTCAATATAAGGATTATTTCATTGTCTGCTGACTTTTTATTCCATCAAATTTTGGTATGTAATTATGTAAAACTTTCAGCAGGCAATGTGTTAATACATGACCTATTATATGCCTGACAGAGCATTATGCTGCAGAAAGGTTGATCAGATGTGCATCATACAAGGCACAGGCATGTTGCAGATCTGATGAAGTATTTCAATGAAAATGTTATAGTTTACATCTATCCAATAAAACGTTCACGTCACAACAGCCTTTTCAGTGTGCATTTCTTGGACTTTAACTCAATACCCTACTACAGGCAAAAAAAAAATGTTTAACTTAGTGTAAATAACTTTCCATGCTGTTCTTTGGTTAAAATCATTTGATTGTACATTGTACACAGACCAAAAATTTAATGATAGTGAATGATTTGTTTATTCTCGTTTATATCATGCTACACATTGCCTTAAATCACACAGTATTACAGTACTCGTACACATCAGCTTGGTCTAATCAAATCCCATATATTTTTGTTTTACAGATGAAATCATCAAGCCATTACAAGGATTCGTCTTTCTCCATAGGACAAGAATAAAAATGCTGCAGATGATAATGTTGAAACGCAAACCATGCTTGAAATGCTTCACCCATCCTCCCAAAAAAGAATAATACCAGACAAATTTTGTTCCAGTTAGCGTAAGTAATATAAGAAAAGGAATTTAAAAGTTCGGGAAACACAAAACTTGTAATACAGGATTCCTCGAACATCAAACCGACAAAACTGTCTTTTTTAACGAGCGATGCATTCAAGTGTAATGACATCAACTCTGAGAACGTTAATGACTACCCAGTAGGAGATAATTTTAACAATGCAGGATCTGGGTGAACAATAACAAAATAACTCAAATTCCAGTTTAAATTGCATCCAGAAACGTGAAATACATCAAATTTCTGCCTTTAATAACCCCTTCCATTTTACAGAATTACGCACATTCTAGCCCGTTAAAATTAAGAGTAACAGAAGATGATAATAGACAGACACTGAAATTGAAGAGTGTGAATATGTAGATTATGATCGAGTGGCCTGTGAAGCACTCATTGGAATCATATTTCATTATTCTATCAAAGGAAGTCATTTCAATAAAAGTAACACTTCTCTTTAACGAGTGCGTTTTATGTAGTGCACACCTCACCTTGCTACTAGATGAAACAGACGATGATGATGTCATCACATGCACCAACTGGTTTCTTGCCGGAATTTCACAAGTTTGGTGACCAAAGAGATTTTCATAACTATTAAATATGCTGCAAGAACTTTGCTAAAGCGCGGTGACTGCCGCGCTGCGCTGTGCGACATTTGTGTTGATAAACATTGATTTTTCAATGCGCTCTTCAAATGGAAATCGCAAGTATGAGGTTTGACTTGGGGCGACCTGCACTGAATATTGCTGGTGATTGATTTATAATAATTGCTGGAGGGGGACGTATGTAAAGATCTTAATACTATCTGCTTCACTGAAATTTTATTTGAAGAGGCTGCAAGGCCATTTGACAAAAAAAGCAAACCAGATGGCCAAAATAAATGTAAGCGTAAGTAGTAACATGTGCTATATGCCAAACATTACGTAATGATACATACTGTAAACTAATGTCTATTTGTGAGACCAATTTAAACGAGTCAGTGAAAATCTTGATAGTAATATTTTATAATAATAAAAGTTTCTCTAGGGTCCTTGGATATTGCGCATCTCTCAGAATTGTTTTGTTTTGTTCATTCATCCTCGCAGTTCAAGGGTCATATTTCTGCACTGCTTTGACTTTCAAATTTTACACATACATCACGAATCGTGTTATATCAGGTTTTTGTTTGAATTCACAGGGAGGTCCTAAAAGATATGACCGAGGGCTTAAATAATTGTTGTGATCGTGCAAATTTGGCATCCCATGGCATGGCAAGACAGACCATGACAATTGTTTTCAATGTCCTTAAAGCCATCGCAAAAAAATCCAAACTTGTGTGCCTCTGCATTGGTGAGTATATGAAAACTAAGATTGAACATGTGTAATTAATTAATACATGAGCTTAATCTCAATTAGAATAAAACATGACCATGAAGATGCTGTGATATTTAAACATGTCATGTGTGACATCTTGTACATTTTAATGTTTGTATTTGAACTGTTGACTTCTGATAAATTTATTGCCCATCCCTAATTTTTTTAGCCTTTTTAATTTCGGCTGATTACCTGGAAAGAAAGTTCTATTAAAGTAAGTTGCTTTTCAAATGCACAAGTCTATTTAATCTGATTATCAAAAAGAAAATGCAGTCAATTATTCATCAAAGATGTTGCACATGCATGTTTAATTTATGTATTGAACATGTAACCAATAATTTGCTTTCTCATTATGAAACAAGAATTGTTGTGGAATTTATTTTGACAGCTGATAATGGCACAATTCATGCTGTGGTTTCACTGGCAACATTACCTCTGGGTGACCCGTTATGGACAGGAAACCAGTCTAATTAAAAGCCATTCTGCAAGTACACGAGAATTTTTTTTTAAATAGATTGCTTTTAATTAAAAAATACTTAATTTTGTTGTACTTGTATTTATTTGCGAGCATGAATTATTTTCCATGTTATAAATAATATCTGTAATTTGTAGAACAAGATGTCATTCGGTACGGAGAAAGAAGACAGCTTTTTGGAGAGGGATGAATGGAATATTTAGAACATGGTATGCACTTAAGCAATTGGCTCTGTTTCTGAGCAATCAGTTATTTCCTAGAAAACTAGAAATTTTGGATATATTCAACTAACACAAATTACAACTAGCCATATTTGTCCACGATGTTATTAATAACAGGTTGCCATACATATTCCGAAATTACTACGCCCAAATTTGTCATTCACATAGTACCAGACAAAATCAAAGAAATGATGGTTAAATTTCCCAAATTAAACAAAGCGGGAGAGAGTTCACCATATTTGTCCACGATGTTATTAATAACAGGTTGCCATACATATTCCTAAATTACTACGCCCAAATTTGTCATTCACATAGTACCAGACAAAATCAAAGAAATGATGGTTAAATTTCCCAAATTAAACAAAGCGGGAGAGAGTTCACCATTAAGTATGCAGGAGCAAAACTATAGAATAGCATTCCAACTCGTATCAGGAATTATATAGTGCAGGATTACTTTTAAAAAGGAATAGAAAAATAACCTACAAGGCAGTTACACATAATTTCCAACTTGAAAATATATAAACAATAATATTTTATTAAATTGCATTTCTTGCACATCAAGTCTCACAACTATTCTTATTTTTTGTTTATGTTAAAGTGAACAAAACACCTAGTTAGTATCTTGTAGTCAGTAATTTACAGCAACTATTTTCGACCCCTATTCCATTTGTATATTTTTGTTTATATATATTTTGTGTGTTGAGACTTAATTTTTGTGTTTGTTTGGAATAAACATCTATCTATAAATTAGTCCCTTGCAGTATGTTCCTTCACATTAAATGGTGATGAATTATTATCCCTTCTTTTGATAGACGAAACAAATTAAGCTTTTTTTACATTTTTGTCTCCTGTTGTTAATTGAAAAAGATCAAGCTGTCGCCTGATGTCAGGATAGAAACCAAAGTAATTTGTAATAAAGAATTAAATCTGACTATTTATAAATACCAAAACCATTTGATGGCAACAGAAGTGATATTTAGTCCCAGTTTTGACAAAGAAGTGTAGGTTCTGTCCAGAGCCATCTCTCAAACATGCTTTATTGATTTTATGATATCTTCAATTATCCAATTTTGTTGAATATTTTTTGAAATTTTTGGTAAAAAGTAATATTTTCGATTTTTTGGTAATAACCGCAAGTCTGATGTTATACATATTGATACCTCAGGTAGACCTCTCTCAGATTTGTTCAGTTCATTATTTGAAACATGCATTGGTAACAGCTAAACTATCTCAGCTGAGAGGCTATTTGTTTTTATGGACGACTGGTAGTCCTGGTTGCTAAATTATTGTACGTTTTACGTGAAATCCCAGTGGGAAGTGAAAGAAACACTGAAATTGCATTATGTTACTTGCAGAGACCAACTAAAATGTGCTTTATCTTTGAACAATTTGAACTTTTGTTTGTTATACAAAACCCCTTTGTGATAGTGATTATTAGTTCGTTTTGAGTGTAAATCTGAAATTTCATATTTGTGATCCAGTGTTTTTTTACAACTTTTTTTTTCAATTTGTCTCCTATATGGTAGCCCCCGAGTACAGTTCTGTACGTTGTCCTCCTACCACTGATCATTCAGCCCCAGTTTCTCAGGATTTTTTACAGAGAGTAATACAACATTGATTGGATAAAAACATACTTAAAATAGTATGAAAACATTTCCAGTTACTGCATTATAAACAGATTTTCATTTTACTATTATTTCTATTGTAGCCGAATTTTCAATCTTGAACATCAGACATACTAGTCCCATCAAAATCAAATTTGATATTTTATAGTGATCAGGTAAAAATTGTTCTTGAGTCCATGAGAAGGGGCCATTTTTATAGTTACCCAATTAGATGGGTTAAAAAATCCATGCAGACAGAGGTTTTATTTCTGAAGGGAGGAATCACTAGGCATTGCATTTATGGTATAGAGTCACCCACTAACTTTCTGCAATACTATTGGTATCATGACCTCTATAAATGACCTCTACTTCCAAATTTACACCGCATTATGGCAACTGAAATCCACTGGTCACACAAGTCTATATCTCATGTCTTCATAACGTCTGCTTTTTGACCAGTTGTTACATTTAAACCAATATTTTAAATTTAAACCAATTGCATTGCATTCTCAAGATCCTAATTAACACGAGCAAATCAGGACATATTTTATTGGTACAATATTTCGTCACATCCAAGTCGAGCCCAGGACAGCTTATCAAACAATTAGCTACTCATGTTCTGTTCATTGTTCAAAGAATTTAGATGCAGAACTTATGCATTTGATATGTCATACGACTGCACAAGAAAGTATTATACTGTAAAATACTTTATTTTAGCTTAGATTTTTTGACAAGTTGACAATAAAATGTAGGAGCAACAGTATGTTCGCCTGATTTTATTTTCACTGAATCATACATTGAGCGAAAATAAGTTATCCAAATCAAAGACTTGGAATCCTGACATCCATACATGTATATGGTGCTTCATGTTTACCAAAGCTGGCGATGTTATTTATCAATACTTTTTACTGAGAAAATGTTACAATCTATATTTTCTAGCCATAATCCGTAGTGATGTTTCTGTCACAAGTAAAACACTGATTCGTTGAAATCATCACAAGAAAATAGAATTTAATGTTTTTGTAATTGCATCAATTAGATACACTTAATTGTTAATAAACTACCCAGTCCAGTCTGTAGTGCCAGCGACCACAAACACTACATGCCGAAACACCTGCAGAACAAGCAAGTAAATTGAAAGCGAATATGGTGCAACATTGTCTCATTTTATTCGAAATATTGTTATGGTTACGTGCTTTGTTCTTCCCAGCAACAAAACATGGACAAAATTGTGTAATAAATGCTGACAATTTGATCGATATTCAAGAACGTATTAATAAATTGAGTGTGCAATAATTGGAAGGATTCCTTCTAAAATTGCTGCTCAGTGTTGTTATTTTGGTGAAATACAGGGGATTTTCTTTACTTTTTTTAAGGATTTTTATAAATTGCATTTTCATTTCATACACATACGACACATTTTGTGTCATCACAACTGATGCATGCTGGGTGAAAAAGGGGGTATAAAACAACTTTATTTGCCGAATTTGGTGTAATTGACACGATTTTTTTAATTAAACAACTTTTTAACATTTGTGTTTCTTAACACTGAAACACTTAGTGCATAGGTTTTTAGTGCATAGGTTTTTTGCATTTCATTTGCATTTTAATTGGGACAACTGAATGGAATACAATGGCTACAGTTGTATTGTCATGAACATATCACTCTCTAGCCAGATTTGAAAAATGAAATAGGACTCTGAGAAGGCAAAACAAGAATTTGTCTGGTCCTAGAGTTGCATGCAGTATTTAAAGGTGCATTATGGGATCATGTATCACATGGCACTTTTGTTGAAAATGTCCTTACTGAGCAAATACTGTAAACCTGCATAATGTCTCCCTACAAGTACATGCATCTTGAAAAGTATATGTATGAAATCTACCACCACAGGCGGCAAATTGTTGCCACTGTATGCCATCATGTCTTTGCACCCAACAGCAAAATATGGTAAAAGCTGGCAGATGTTACGTCGCCTGGTAATACTGATTTAGAAATGTTACTAGACCCTATGCTTTGAGTATGTTTCGCTCTTTTTGTGAGTCGACGATCACCACTCTATTGGCTAGTTCTACCTGGGCTGAAAAGTCTGTTTCTTTATACGTACGTTTTGGATGGAGTCCCATGGTCAACAACTTTTCAGTTCTCGCAATCGAACGCGATCGCCTATTGTTGAGACCCCAGCATGGAAGTGTTGCAGTACTGTACCCAATTCCCGCTCACACAATATGGCTTCCACTCTTGTTTTTATAGTGTCAGCTGCTGATTCGAAAGACCGTGCGAAGTGAGAAAATATGTCATGCGCAAGTACAGTATTACAGCAAATTAATATTTTACGACACCGTATTTTATTTTACGACTCGCAGCACAACATGATGAATGCACCACATAACGATACGAATGGACAAATATTTTACAACTTAAGATAGCTGTGGATTTCTATACAGCTTACACAATCAATGGTCGACGATCGGCGAAACCCTCACTGGATACTCTGCAAACACTAGTTGTATCATAACTGAGTAGATTTTATGTCAACAATATCTTTATTTCGGACGGTGACGAGCCAGGTCCTTCTCGCGCGCGATAGCTTTCACGCCGCATATAGTTAATGATACATGTACACGTAATTATTGTATGAAAGGAAAGTTAATCACATTCATCATCTGTGAAACCTAAATTACGGTTTCTTCGTATTTAGATTCTTGATCCCTTGATCATCGGAAATGATTAGCTCTTTTTTGTTTTCCAATGGACGGTATCTCTCCATGCACATCTTTTCAAAATACATAAATTAACATATTAACACAATTTGGGCTGCAATGAATGCATTGCATGCATGCATGGAATAAGCTATACGTAGGTAATTTGAAAGCAAAATTTTCAGTATTTTGTTTTTCGTCTCATGGTTATCGCTTAAAATGAAACAGTTGCACCATATCACTTCTTATCCGTTCGATATTCCAACTGTTCAAAAACAAAAACAATTGTGTGTACAATACGAATTGTAACATAATTGTTATTCGGGATATATTTTGTTTCGAAGTCGCAATAGAGCAGACTTTAAAATTACAATAAATAATACATGGTGTTATTTGTTTATAGAACCTGTCATCCATGTTCATAATGGAGATCATGAATTTTGTTCAAAATTGTATAAACGATGACAGACCAGAAAAATGGAAAGAAGAAAACATGAGCTATAGTCGCAGCTACAGCCCGATCTGTTGTCATTAACATATGCCAGAGGATAACCTTGCAAAACAAGCATACTATGAACAACTAAAATCACAGCAACATACATGGTTATCATCAGTAAATAAAATATTAAAAGATAATTATTACACATCATTAATAAATTTTACAACAGGTATTCCAAAAAGAAACATTCATAAGATTATAAATAACATTGAAGCAAATATAAAACAAAAATATGTAAACCAGTGGAAGTCACAAATCTCAAATGATAATAGTAAACTTGGAACATTTGCAAAAATCAAATTTAAATACTCTTTTGAGCCGTATTTGACACTACAAAACATTAACCATAGAAATGCATTACTAAAATTGAGAACAAGCACACACAAACTTGAAATTGAAAAGGCCAGGCACACACACCCTAAAACACCAGTAAATGAAAGAAAATGCAAACAGTGCAACATGAATGCGATTGAGGATGAATTTCACTTTCTCATGATCTGTCCAAAATCTGGAAACTTGCACCAACAACTTATGTCTGAATTTAATTTGCTATCACATGACGCACACAATACATTCATTCGATTGCTCAGTGCAGATGATTGTGAAATTATAAAAAAGGTTTCACAGTTTATTTACAAAGCCTTTCAAGAAAGAACAGATAGTTGATAAGCTTTGAATTTTATTATTATTAGTCTTAGTTTTATTATTAAAAAATTTAACACAATACATTTTACTTTTATACTTAACATTATAATATTTTCTCTTTCTTTATTATTTCATTATTATTACTTTTATTGCTACTGTACTGATAGAAATACTGTTACAGTATTTCTAAAGATGCAATAAATATTATTATATAACAGAGGGAGAATGAGTTTTTGTCGTGCGAATTAATTTCGGCACTAAGCTCTCATTTTCGTAATTGAAAGGCACCCTTGTATTGGATGCAGAGCTTCAGACACGCATAATGACCAATTTTTCTGATAAATATTTTGCTCTGTCATTTTTAAGAAAAATTGTATTTGTTTAAAATTCTTACAAAAGAATTCCGTGCAGTTGTAACTAATGTGTGTAGTGAAGATTATTTTCTAGGCATTAATGCATTGTATGCATTCCGTTATTTATTTCAACTACATCAATGTGACTTCTTTCAAACTAATTCATTTCCCAATTGTTTGCAATAATGCGTCATATCTGTGTACACATACAGCTGTGAAAAAAGATGCGCAATGGAGAGCCAACAAAATAACGACCAAAAATATGTTGTTGAAATAATAATGGGAGCTGGCATATTTACCGATATAATTATGTTGTTTTTTTCTGACAGAAACTCTTACTGAAGTGAGTGTGGATGCTGATCAGAAACATACTAATACCGAGGTGAGTTGCGTTGAATATATTCAGATTTGACTTTAACCTCTTAATCATACACATTGACATGATTATAAAAAAAATTCACTGGAATAGATATATCCTTCATTATCACATATACACATCACTGCTGTTACGCATGCTGTGATTGGTTGAGACTGTCACATGACATGGAATAAAAATGGATATTACATGGGTATATCACATGGATGACGTCACTGAAACTACTTCGCAACGATACTGCGCACAACAAATTGTCGTTCGCTGCACTGGGGCTGCTCTGGCCGCTGTTGCTTTCAGGGTTTTGAAGGAACTTTAGCCATCCGAAATAGACAGTGAACGTGCCAAAATGGATATTAAGTAAGATAATCTGTTTTGATGTATAGGGTATTTTTTTATATGGAGCAAAAATGTACGGCAAAGCCGCCACTGAAACGTCGCAGCCAGGATCGCTGTAGCGCGTTCTGCGCTGTAAGCACTTCTACGCGTTCCACGCTGATGCTAACCGAAAACGCTCTAAACAAAGCTGTGTGG
The DNA here is from genome assembly GCF_978046115.1 of Saccoglossus kowalevskii. Taxonomy (NCBI): domain Eukaryota; kingdom Metazoa; phylum Hemichordata; class Enteropneusta; family Harrimaniidae; genus Saccoglossus; species Saccoglossus kowalevskii. The sequence continues at coordinate 27,289,099 of NC_140642.1, forward strand.
CTTGCGAATAGGTGTGGTACGTTCGTGAGAAGGTAATTTCAGTCATTTCCACGGCACTCTGACATTTTTATCTGTAGAGTGATCAAATAACTTGCGTTTGAGAATTTCTCAATTCATTTCAAAAATGTTATTCTCGATAATTTGAGTGATTCACACTGCTGAAACACTGTTCAACTAAAAAAAGTATCCATGGCTGAAAATAACATTTACTGAGTGTATTTCGTTGTTTTTTTCAGCAAACAATGTATGTTATTGAGTAATGTGAAACTTGTTATAATAGATAAAATAAAATATTGCATACTTCAAATACAAGTGTTGTTATTTTGTGGGAGAGCGGGTTTGAGTGATGTGTGGTAGCTGTGATTGTCATGGTGGATGTCTGTTCGATGTGATAAAATAAATAACACATGGTTATTCGGGCAATATCACGATTTGTTGTCTGCCTTCGGGCTGTTGGTCATGACCATAATATTGATGATGCCCTCGCCTTCGGCTCTGGCACCATCAATATCATAGTCATGACGGCAGGCAACAAATCGTGATATTACCCTCACAAGCATGTGTTATTATTTAATTATAAACTGGTTTATTCGATGCTACACATTAGATAATGGGAAGTGCATGCGGTAGCTGTCTTTACTGCATTGTTTAAATTAATAAATGAGCCCTTGCATAGCTGGCACAGTTATAACTGGTTAAGAATAATAAACTGTTTATTTTCACACAACATATTTACAGACTGTACACGTGGGTGATCTCCTCCGCATTCGTGGTACAGGCAAACAAACATGGACCAGAAAACAACTGAGTGCCGCGATAAGGATATAGACATCCAATGGTATACAAAAAGCGACGAATACTTTCCGGCGATTAAAAGTGATAAACTTTGGTGAAATTATGTAGTGAACAAATGTATTATTTTACAGTTCTAATAAAAAAAACTCAACACATAGCGAAATGGTATAACATTATTTTACAGACGCTCTTGGGTTAATGCACATTTATGCACATTATTTATCTAACATGACAAAAAAAAATAATATTTCAAAATCCATTATTTCAATCAAACTTGATACATATGTGAACATTTCACTGACGTGATTATTTTTGCTGGATGCATTATAATTGATTTTTTAGTTTATATTCGAATAATAGTGGGAATGTATAATAACATGTATAGGATAATATAAAGTGTTTACTTTTGATGTTGTCAACTTTGATACTGTGAATCTAATTGCTCACTACTTTATGATTAACAAACAACCAAGCTATATTCAAATGTTATATTTTCCATAATTATTTGACGCTTTCTATTCTCTTCTTCCAAAGTTTTTTTATTGTCTACAGAGTTGTTTCACTTTGCCACAATTGGCAATAATCATGTTTTACAGACGTATGACAGTGCAATAAAGTGCGTATATGAATCTGTGCTAAATAATTTAATTTTTGATTTTAAACTTTAATTTATTGCAAGCCAGGGATATCAAAATTGAACCTATCTATTGGTAGTTTACATGTAAGCCAGAATATCCCCACGTTCCCAGTGAGCATTGTGGGCTGGCTTTAACACACCGCTTACATGTCAGGATGTTGGAGTCCTTCCATGATATAGCCACCACTTTATCCTTTTGTCTGGGTACAAACTGTCCACTCCCCAGCTACATAATCGCCTCGTGATTTATATTTTTTTTTGGATTTGTACGGAGGGCATTTGGGAATCCAAAACTGTCTTGCCTCACGCTGCCAACCACATATTTAATGATTTTCTAGTAGATAATTCACCATGTCTACACTGGTATAATAACTGTCAGGGTACAGAATATGATGACATCCCCTAATGTCAATGACAAGTCTTTCACACAGGTCCCTTGTTCTGGACACATTCCTTCTATACTGCGCATGACTACCAGTCATTGACATGATCTCAATCTTGTAGTTGTATCCATCAGCCTTAGCATGGGGTTTTCATTTGATAACAATTGCAGGGACTCCACCATAAGGACCCTGGACCCTTGTAACCAACAATGGACCCATCTATGCAAACTTGACGGTGCATGCTGCAACATTCCCGGGACTTGATGAAGACAGCACCCAGTACTGGCTGTACTATATTATATAGAGGTGCCTCTTTTCCCCTTTCTGGGTTGTTACAGTGAAAATACTGCATCAGTTTCTGGTACCTATTGTGGCTCATGATGTTGGCAATGTAGTCATTTCTTATTGTTTGGTAGGTGGACCAGTCGTCTACTATCTCTGGTTTTGAATCAACACCCATGATGTCAATTATACCAATCTCTGCACTGCTAACAGGAGACCAGAATTTATCCCCTCCATTCTTAGTAATGCACCAGTTGGCATAACCTGTTGGTTTCTTTCCATGATCTTTTCACTAGAGATGTCAGAAAGATGGCATAGAAAGTCATGTGTTTTGCCCCTTCACCCAAATCAATGTTGGGTCCAGGTGAAGGGATGTGTATGGCGTTTTTTTAGCATTGTACTCCATCCATCCATCATCATCTACCCTACTACTGTCATCTTCAAATTCAGAAAAGTGTGCTGGTTAAGTATATACTGTTCGCCAGGTGTCTTCTACTAATTTGGCATTGTGGTTACGTAGTCTCAAACAAGTCATCTCTTCATGTTCAGATGAAAAACCACTAATTTCACTCCCTGGGGGTGGTGGGGATGGCAGTGATATGTATGATGAATTATCACCAGAAGTACTGTCATGTACCAGGGCTTTTCAGTTCTGTACTCCCTTCTCTCTTTGCCTAAGCAATTCAATGTTTCGTTTCAAGTCACCCAACTCACTGTCAGGTCACATCAGGCCCCTGGCTTTCTGGTGGTGGTGGGAGGTCTACCTTTTCTGCAGATGATTGTGGTTGTGCGGGGTCTACATTTTTTGGTGGTGACGGGTCTACACTTTCTGCAGGTGTGTCATCAGTTTTTACTCATTTACCTGTAGTTTTACTACGTTTAGGAGCCCTAGGAGATGCATCCTCACTCCCTTAGGGATTATTTCTATATTCCTTCTCTTCTGGAAAGTTGTTTCAATGTCACTAACAATTCCCTATTTCTCCATATCCCCTTTTTTCAGCTGGGCTTTTTTCCCTTCTTTTTTCGCACATTCCCAGACCTGGGTGTAAAGAGAAGCTTTTTTGCATCAGTAAGCTGTAAGGAGGACAGGTAACTTATTGACATAGTTCATGCAACGGGACCACACATGGATCAACAATGAAGGAGAAGCCACTGTTACTGACATGAAACATTTGCCCTGCAGCACCAAGCAAAATAAATGCAATGCAAAGGAATCGTGCAGAAATTATAGTAGTTCATATCAAAATTATTTGCATTCTAGCAGAGCCAACAAGTAGCTATCAATTTTACATACCGCCCCAGTAAGGATATTTGATAGTGTGGGTGAGCCAAGATACCATATAGTGTACTTGTTACAGGCATAGTTTAACTTGCATGCACTCACGGTATGCTCAGTGGTCTGATACGGTTGCTACATGCATCCATTATGTTATATTTAGTATTTCGCTTTGACTGATCAGGACTTGGCAGTTCTCAGCATGGTCTGTGTACAAGTTTCTGGCAATATAAACTAGACAAAATTCACCGGGAGAGCAGACAAAAACAGGTCGGGCAAATCAAGGGCTACTTAAAAGTTAGTAATTGGAGAAAGATGAATGATTTGACTAATTTGGGTTACCAACCACCTAGTCGACTGTTTGGCAATATTATAATCAAAATCAGGAATACTGTATCCAGACCCATTAACTGACCGATATGTACGACAAGCCAAACGTAGCAATATTATTAAAAACACATTTATATTCAATACTTTGTTTGTTCAAAAATTTATTTTATATGCATTTCACCTTTGAAATTTTAATTTTATGAATGTGGATTCGACATTTTATGAGTGAGGTTTTTTTTATGTGCAATAAGTCATGCTAGCTTAGGGATACTGAAAACATGGCAGATTCTGTTTGTGTGCAAGTATTTGTTGCAGCGACAGAAGAGTTTATGCCGCCTTCTGATGGATGGTCGACCCAGGTATATTACGTGTGTGATGGACGCCAAAGTTCTGTTATATTTGCAGTTGCTCTGGCAGGAGTTCCAAAATAAGACCCATGCTCAGATAATGCCCCTAGTTTCTAAGACCAATAAACATTTGATCATATATAATTAATGGGCTTTGCATCATGTATTTTTTTTAAACTGCTTAGCGACATACTGTAATTCATGATCTTATTAGTGTTGCATAGGATAGTTGAGAATTGTTTATTGAAATTAATAATCGCCATACAAATTTTCCAATATAGATAAATGATAGTATGTATAACTCATTCTCAACAATGGAATAAAGAAATGTATATATATTCAATACAAATGCATTGCAATACAACTGATTAAAATATTCCATCAGTAAATCTTTAAGGGCAAATTTCACAGTCAGTGTTATTTACGGAAATATTTCTTCACAATTTTATAAACTGTCTCGGCAATTTTGAACACAAATTAGATATGTGTACATATGTTAATACATAAAGGTACACTAACTAAAATTCAATTCTTAATTTATTATATAACCTGGACAAAAGAAATATTTTTCCTTGCTAGAATGATGCATTTTCATCCTAATAAAGTTCACAACTGGCGATTTAGCAATATAAGGAATTGTCAACTATCTGATTATTTGCTAGCATAATTTCGTTCATTACTCTTAGACTCCAATATTGACCATTTCCCGGTCTGGTTACTTACTTGTCATTGTCTGACAGTTATATACAGCCCAGAACAGTTGGAATAGTTGAAAAAAATCAGTAAGTCAGTTGCCCGTACCATGAGAGCCAAAGAACCAAAACAATCGTCACCTGTCGTCGCCCACAGCAGCGATATGATTTTACATTGCATAGAAATGAACACTAAAAGCAGATTTTTTTTTTATGTGGAGTGACGTTAACATTCAACACATGCGAACAGAAAGTCCATCTTGGGCAAGTGGCATTGCAAAATTTTAGCCTACAGAAAATGTAAATGAAACGGAACATGTTATATATTCACCAAACAAAACGTTGTCATGTTTCTAGGCATACAAACAATTGAAACAAAAGAAAATTTTCAATCCAAAATCAAGTCTTATCGCTTTTGCCTTTCGAGCGAAAAATAGTCTAGGCCAAAAATGGGATGGGTTATTTATTAGAGGCGCCCAGGAACTAAAATTTGGCAAAGAAAAATCAGTGATACCTGTAATAACCACAGTCCCTGTGTAATAACCAAGGGACGAGACTATTTTCCTCGGCGATAAAACACAATGTAATGCAATATCGCAACCAAAGTTTCAAATGTTCTCCCAATCTCAATTATTTTGTGATATGAAGGATTCAGCCCAGTGCTTAGATACATTATATATTAGGGGCACCAAACAAAGTTTCTCTTCTCAATTCCCGATTTTTGCCATGAAATAATAGTTTTGCAGCGATGAATTAATTATATGTTGTCACTTGTTGGCCACCATAATAGAGGGACTGATGAAACCCATTGATTAATGCCTTGCCCGGAATATGTATGGAGGGTACGGTATAGTGAATAGAGGGATGTCTGTCGCTTTGTTGCAAGCGTTGCATCATTGTCACTGAAGGACGTCCAGTTATCGAAATAACGTGTTCTCGTCTTGTGTATTCTGACAGCCTTCAGCATCTTAAACAAGTTCCCATTTCACATGCATAATTATAGTTAATGATATATTGACATAAGATTATGGTCATGTTTTTTTTTGGGGGGGGGGATGAATCCTTCAAATTTAGTTGTCTGTCTGAACACCAAAGTACAATGTACCCTAGTTTATATATCCATTCAGATCGCAGAGCATCATCAGTCAACATTCATTTTGGTGGACAGGGCTTGGCATTATACACATTCTCTCCATTCCAACTCATAAGCATGGTGTATGAGATTTTAAATATTTTTTAAACTGTTTTGATACGCTTCAAACCATGCACCGTATTTGATACACTTGCTGAGTGATCTAATCAGGAGATCAATGTCTGGGCAGGCCGAATGATTTATCACAACGTTTAATGCAACGTTTAATTTTAAACGTTTGTGTTTCGTTTACTTATTGTAATATAAAATATGGTATACAAATTGCAATTTCCTCCCCAAAAAAACATTATCAATTGCCTCCAATTATCAGGAGTTTGAAAAAAAAGGCAGTCACTTTTGGGGCCTCTGACCTCTGTTAACTTCCTTGGATGAAAGAGTGGGATTACTACCAGGCTAAAATGTCTGGGCATTGTCATGAAAACCAAAATCAAACTATTGCCTGATATTTATATACATTTCCATTCTATCTATTGTATGTGGAAGATAATTTGGGAAACTATAGACACATGTACAATTCAACACAACAATGCTAAGATTAAATACTCCTCTGAAAAATCAACATTGCCGGCTTAGTCATCAAGAATGCCCCTGTCTAAAATTGACGGATTTGCCAAACAATTACCGTTTCATTGCAACCTTGATTGCAAACACATAGCAGTGTGTATTGTTCTTGTGCACATATGTATCAAGTTCATTACATTGTGTTGATTAAATTCTCAAAAAAGTACTAATGAGATACTGATGAAAAGCTGAAAACTGACTAATATGCAAATTGGATTATTATATGCACATTTTAATATGAAAATAATATGGTCTATGCAGTGTCACGGACCATCTGTCTACCAAGTGTCATTGAAATGTAATGATTAGTAATTGAAATCAGCAGAAAACACACTACCGTAATCATTATGTATGAAATTTTACCCAAAACTAATCAGGAACACACATGTCCAACAGGATGATCTATGCACAAAGTTTCAGCAAAATCCATTGAGCAATATCAGAAGAACAGTCATGGAACAGCTAAAAGTGTTTTTGATATCGGTGGAACAGATACACTTAGTGTACTTTGCACACAGGAGTCGCATGAAAAGTTTTATTCTGACAATTTACTTTAGTAATATTTATATATATTATCCATGATGCAATAGAAATATACAAACGTAGGCAACATGTAATTCAAGAAATTTTGATATGTCCTGCAATATCACAAGGTTTTATGAATGTACTAGCCAAAATACTAGTAGCATTCAGAGGTACATGCAACATGAACTGAATTTATATTTTGCGTCATTTTACATTTACCTCCATGGTGTATTGCATATAGTTGTTGGTACAAGTGTGTCAACAGAAGGGATATATGATGAACAAATTAATATGCATACCTAAAGCAAATGAGACCTGTGAACTGTTCCATACTGCGGAGTTCATTCAAATCTGACTACTGACCGAGTCAAGAAATATTCAGGAAAGAATAAATCCAAAATTAAAAAAAAATATGCTCAAATTAGTACCAAAACACTAATCAGATCAGATCAGACAAATATCCTCATAGTATGACTGTCACAAACTAATTTGCATAATAAAACAAGCAGCCTGTCGGCTGAGATAGCTTCGCTGTTAGCAATGCACATTACAATTAAAGAACTGAAAATATCATTAGAAAATGAACAATATATATAAAAAGATGACAAAAATAATCATCAAAATTGGATAATTGAAGATATCATCACAAAATGAACAAATCTGAGAGGTCCACATGTAGTACCTATATATGCAAGATAAAAGCAATTGGACATGCAGTTTTTAACGAGAAGTCGAAAATATCACTTTTTACCGAAAATTACAAAAATATTCATCAAAAATAGAGAATTGTAGATATCATCATGAAATGAACAAATCTGAGAGAGGTCTACCCAAGGTACATATACACCAAGTATCAAAGCATTCAGGCTTGTAGTTTTTAAGAAGTCAAACAAGTACGACAGACAACCACGGACAATCACTCGTTTGATAAGCTCCACTCGACAAAGTCGACAGTGGAGCTAAAAATGGGTTCATATTTATGAACTTCATTGTCAATATCTAACAGAATAGCTATCAATATTCTGTCAAGATACAAACACTTTCTTAGACTTTCACTTTAAGGTCAAATGGCCTATTCTTGACATTTATCAGTTTTGAGAAGTGTAATAAATATATAGTCTTCAATAAATCTATGAGTTTGTAATGTTCTATTAGGGCAATCAAGGATTTAATTCACAAATGTGGCATCTTGGTTGACCTAGTAATTTCTCTTAAGTGTTAAATAACTCCAAAATACTGGTGAAGAATGAGCGCCAAACATGAGCATCGTCTGCCATTTCGTCCACTGTGAAAGCTCCTTAAGTTAGCACGACTTATTGCACATAAAAAAATCATAAAAATCGAATTCACTCATAAAATTAAAATTACACACATGAAATAAAATTATCACTAATAAAATGAAAAAAAGTTGCAAATATAATGAAAAAATAGCTTATAAAAGACATTTTTTAAACACTAATGTTGTATATTGAATACAAACGTGTTTTTACTAATATAGCAACATTTGGCTTGCCATAGATAAGGTCTGTGTGTTATATCCAACATAAACAAATGCAGTTCATATGCTGTTTTAAGAACAGACCAGAGATGTCAACACCCGTTTACCTCTGGCAGCAAAGTTATTGATACCTGCATAGCATTTAGGGCATATTTTACTACTTTCTGTGAGTACCGCATCCATAGTAATTAGGATGTGTTCAATGTATAAATTAGCAGTTACTCGTAACGATATCTGGAACATTACAAAATTATTTTTGCGTAGAACACAGAATAGTACAAACTTGACATTCCATGTAATTAACAACATGTAATTAATTTATATGCCATAATGTTGATGACAAAGTAACAAATCCTGAGTGTGTTGAATATCTAGAACATTTAACAACGTCAGACAATTCTGCAAAATGACAACTGTGTTCAGCGTTGCTATAACAAGTATGCATTTATTAATGTGTAGGGTATCCTGCTTTCACTGCCTAAATTACGTTTCAGCTTTAATTCACAAGCTCTACAATCTGATGCAGAGTGAATATTTGTGCCAAATGACAGAAGTTGCCAGGTTCGCCAGCCAAGGACCATTATTTCGGCCGAAGCCTCAATATTAACCCTTGACAGATTTCACTAAGATTTACTGCATGTTGCATGCCCTCAAACGATTAATAAGATTCACTTGTGTTCATTTGATTTACCCAATCAGAACTCACGATAGAAACGGCATACTTGGTAAAATCGTCACGGTGGCGCAAGCTCGGTTGAATATGGAAATCAACGTGTTGCTAGCTTTTTCTCTGTGAACTAGCTTTATGGCCATGAAAAGAAAAAACAATCTTACTTAGTGCAACGAAGAACGGATCGGACAAAGTCGACATGTTATCTGTTTCGACTGTTTTGTCAGTTTCCTAAAACACTGTTTGCACAAATATTTAAATTTGTAAACATTCCTCAGTCTTCATTCACTTGTCTACAAACAATTTCCAACGTTGGAATAAAACAATTTGAAAACGTGTCAACGATCATAGACCTTCCGTCCTTGACTCCAGGTGAATCAGCGCAGAGCCTACACGCTGCAATTGTTTTAATCTGTGACGAACCCGGATATTCAAATTTATGATACAGCAATGCTGATTGGTAGCGCCAGCTTCTTGGCGCGCCCAATCAAATAACTCAATTTAACTGCTGTGAAATGCAGCTTTTCCCAACACGGTCACGCACGGGATCGTGGGCCGGTTATGAATTACCGGCTTTAGCAAAACCGTGCGATTGGGACGATGCATCTAAACTAGCTTTACGCTTTGGCATATTTAAATTTGTAGTTTAAAATAAAATGGGATTCAGATATTTTCAAAACAAAGTAGCTATACGTTGGGAATATACCAGTTTCAATATACTAGCAAGGTTCAAGGTCTTCAAAATGTCTATACACCACGTCATTGGAATGCCATACGCCCTTGTACGACTATAGATGATGAAACTAGAAATCCAAAACAATTGTGACTGAATACAAGCAAGAGAAGGGAAGCCCAAAGGCAGTCTACTCTGCACTGCAATGACAATCTACCGGGAGTGAAACAACACCAGATAAGCATGTAGCAATGAAAAAACAGACCTCGCTTCAGCACACGGTTGACCACGTAGCGGTCAAGTCAAATAAAAAATGAACAAACTCCCACCGTTGCACTGAAGTAACTATGGAAAGTTGCTGCGTGAATTACACGGGAAACGAGCGATGTAGAATCGTCGCAAATATTCACAAATTACAGCAGCAAAACAATTACTGAACACTCTTCACAACGACCATGCAAGTACTTCATGCAACGTGGAAGATTGGAGACCCTTAGCTTCGAGATAAATGTCACGTCACGTGTAGTCTCAGTGTTTGTTCATAGGGCAAAGTCGAACCACTCAAGTAATTTTTACTAGCATAGGGATACCCATTCAACTTGCTGTAATTGATGTAAACAGCCGTGAAAGATAAACGTTTTGAGGCTCGTAGTGGAGTGGAGGTTGAATATTTAGTTACTAAACTTTATGTATGACCCAGCGAGTGAGGAGTCTCTGCTCGCAGTTGTCAAAGAAGGAGATTCATAACAATGTATGTATAGCGGTACAACACGGTTAAAATCCATTCGTTATTCACATGAAATTAGTGTTTGCCACTATAGAAAACTTGAGCGGGCGTTCTGTAACAGGACGAGAAACATTTTTCAATTGCCGAAAACTCACACATTTTAATAATTTGGTTTGAAAACATTGTATAAGAACATGTAATTAACAAGGACAGTTATTTCCACTCAAAAAGTTTGATTTTGTTTGAAATGTTGAATGGGTCCTGCAAAATTATAGAAAATTACACATATGTTTTGTGACTTGTAAAAATAGTACTTTCCTTATTTCTGGTATAAATTTCTACTTGATGCCAACATGCACATATACACAAATTCGAAAGTATGTGTACCATTGAAAACTTAATTTGTTTGGCAGTGATTTGTGCTTAGGTATTAACTATGAATTTCTATTTATGCAATCAGCCGAAGGTAATTTCATTAAAATTAAGTAATTTTGTTATTGTTGAGACAGTTGACCAATGTGTTGAGATTAACTTTCCCCAAAATACTCTCAAAGTAAATGATTTGATTTTTAAATAGAAAATATTCACTTTATAGATGGCTTCAATTACGGCTCACTCAACAATGTTGACAATTGGCGACATAAATGCAACGGTGACAGCCCTATGTTCAGAAGGTCCTATATGTTCAGAAGGTGCGATGTTCAGAAGTTTTGAAAATTATTTTTCACGCCTCCTCTGCCAACAATTTTTATTCAACAAAAATTTATCTTTAACACAGTATTTACATCTCCTCAAAAAATATACATATATATAAATAAATATCCACTCTCCCCCCCAAAAAAACGAGACAAATAAACAAACAAGGCCAATAAAAATTTAATTAAAAAAACAAAATGAGACGAAAAAAAGAAAGACCTATAAAAACTGAAGAAAAAAAACGAAGCTAAATGTTATTAAACCAAGAAACAAAACAAAAGAAAATGCAATGCAGGAAAAATGCTGCAATCTACTTGGGTTGGTAAAAATTCTGTCACAAAGATATTTTTGCGACAATATCCCCTAATCGAATTGTGACCAAACCTGCTAGAGCCATTCTTCGCTACTTCTGATGAGGATGAGGAATTTCGACTCAATTAGCATGTTATGTTCATTTGCATATTTAATTATTACATCTAATATGTGTATATTTTTGCTAATACCTTCTGAACTATAAATATTACCAAATTTAATAGAGATGTACTAGGTGTTCAGCTATCAGAGATATAGTTTTTTTTAATTTAAATAATTAATGAACTCATTAGCATATTACATTGATTTTGAATTGTTATCATCTTTTATGAATTGACTGGCCAATGCTGCCCTGCTGTACAAACGTCAGCAGGAAGTTTTACCAAATGGAGTCATTTTCAATTTATTTTCAAAACCATGACACTATACTACATTGTGTATTGAAGCATATTTTGTTTAGTCAAAACTCAAATATAACCTTTCTTGATTATCAATATTATTTCTCACAATTTCGTTTTATATTTATAACTGCCATAATGTAAAAATAAACAAATGTCAAAGTAGAAAACTTGTTAATATATATATATTATTTTCTCAAAGATCTGCAAATTGTATGACTTTTTTAATTTTGCCTTTTAATATAAGTGTTGTTTGCTGTAAATGGAGTTTAATTTATGAAATCTGTAATTTTGTGTTTTTTTTGTATTATTTGAATCTGATTTGTCTCTCCAACTTCACGCTCGTGCTATACTGTCGAAAATCTTCTATAGGCCTACCTTCGTACTGTTAACAAACACTATGATCAAATGGATCAGGGGATCATGGTGGTTTAATAAATGATTATATTTTTGAGTAATGAGACCTGTATGTGGTTTATGCAGTACATTTCGGGTTTTTTAACTTGTACTGCAAATATGTGAATACAATAATTGTTGCCTGCGTTAATCGAGGTCATACCTAATTTCATCCTAGCAACTTTAAGCACACCCCTTAGCAACAACCCTTGCATTTAATCGTTCACAAGAAAATATGTGGAATGAGAACTCTGTGCGAATCCCCCTTGATTCTGGCTGCTGGCCATTTTCGATCATGAAATCGTCGGATATCACCAGTTTTGAATAAAACCAAGTTAGCGATTATGAATAATGGTTATTAACATAACACCCGACCCCCTCTGCACTTTTTGTTTCGGATTTTAAGGTAAGAAATCAACATGAAATCTCTATGAAAATGAAATAAGCAGACGTCTATTCTGAGTCACTGTCCCAATAAATAACTTGTGGACGTTTAGTTGGGACCACCACAGAATCAGAACTCAAACTGGAGGACTGCAATACACAGTTTGTGTTAAAGTTAAAAGTGTTTTCACAGATCTGTGAGTTGGCAAACATGCCGTGCAGCTGCGGTACTCCACTGACAGGATGACCTTCATCGACAGCGGTCGTCGCTGAGCTGCACGCCACAACTGCGTTTGTGATGTTGCTTGCTGGTCGTGGATTGAAAGAGTCTTGGTTACTGTTAAACTGTTGCTCATTTGGCGTTGGTGATCTTTATTTGGAACTAAATATCGGTTTAGACTGCTGACATTTTTGTGTCCACTTAGTTGTGCTGCTGTGTTTGGTGGTACACAACCCATAGATTGATTTCGGAACCATGTTCCCTTAGCGATGGTACATTCCAAGTTTGAATGAACTGCAGTTCAGCGCCACTCTGTCTGGTCGATGAGCTGCGTCTATTTGTAGGCACGAACTGGGCAAATGTCCGTGGTTTTCGGTGTAGCATACGCCTTCGGTTCAAAGCTCCCAGAATTACCAGGTTCCCCGTGACGAGTTTTGGTGAGTCTCTCATTAGATACTAGAAACTCACCATTTTCGTCACTCTGACGGACTACATCAGCCCATTCCACCTGACGGTTTTCGTTGTTTCCAGGCAAACCGAAAACCTTTGTGTTGTTATACCACAGGGTGTTGATGATGGCTGTTGCTGAGTCTACACCACGTTGTCCAGCTTTCAGTAACGCCTCCTCTTGATCTCTCGTAATTGGTTGTGATTTTTTGGGGCAAATTACCAAATCCAGCAGCCTTCGTCGCCGTTTTTTACGCAGAACGACGACTGCCGCCCTTTATTTTCTTATTTAAAGCTGACCACATGGTGGCTCATAGCCTTCCAGTACTCAATTAGTGTTCTATCACCATTTCCGTGACGCTTCAGCCTCCTGATAGTATGCTCTAGATGATTCTATTTGCTGCGCCTTGGTAGCACTGAATCATATATTAGTCAAGCTAAGAGAAGAACATATTAACAAACAAGAACACGGCCAAAAACACAAAATTAAAATCAGCACCACTCCCCCCACAAGGACAAGAGACAAATAAAATTAATAAACAAACAAGGCCAATAAAAATTCAAGAAAAACTGAAGAAGGAAAATTTAAAAAACGAGGCCAATAAAAATTTAACCAAGAAAAAAAACGCAAGACAGAAAAATGCTGCAATCTCCTTGGGTTGGTCTGAATTCTGTTTTGAAGATATTTTTGCGGCAATATCCCCTAATTGAATTGTCACTATTTAGTATGAAGACTATACATTTCAATGTTTTGTTTTATACAAATTGTTTGTGAGATATAGAGAACTGCACATTTGAAAATATAATCCAAAGATGCATATTTAAGACGATTGTAGCCAATTCTGTTAAAATGCTCGTATGGAAATTGACCCCCAGTGAGAATGAGTTTTGCTTGGAAAACAAGCATAAGCCTATGCGATTAATTACCAAACGCTTCAGCGTGGTATTAAGAGTTTGTTTTCAGGGGTGGGTGATACCAAGGTGGGAAATGGATGCACATATGGGGTTAATTCCTTGAATTGCAATATAGAGGGTTCAAGCTGAAATACAATATATAGTGTTTTCATGTTTCGTCTGATATTTCTGTGGTATTCTGCTGCTGTAAGTAATGCACGATTTGTTCCGAAATTCAGTATATTGTGTGTATTCCAGGGTTATTCGTTTTTTGCTAAAAACACCCCTATTTTTTTAGTGGCAGAGTCGAATAGTCTCACTCCCACTGGGAAATCTGCATTGTTGCTTGAATGAGAGCTAATTGAACAAATTTCCCAGACTGGCGGAAGAGTATGTAACAGCCAATTTTAACAGCCTATCACATGATTTTACTCTGAATGTCAACATGAAAAGAGGCTAGTCCATTTTACGCAGGAGTAATTGGGAGTAGAATATGTGAGGGATAGTATCAACAGAGATGTGTATAGTGAAAAGTAATATCTATCCTTCATTTGCATCTCTGAGCATTTCTGTTTTAGTATATTGGTTTGAAAATGTTGAACTTGCATGATTTGCAATGTGTTTTTTTAATTGGGACTCCCCTATTGATCGAATCCCGGGTTTGAACGAGAACGGCACACCACGTGATTCGTTTGAATACAATGCTGATGGCAAACATGCCGTGTTACTGCAGTACTGCATGCTACAACTTCGCTTGTGATGTTGCATGTTAGCCATGGATTACATGAATCTTGATTACCAGTCAAATGTTGCTCATTTGACGTTGGTAATCTTTATTTGGAACTGAGTAACTTCCTGGTACTTCGTACTATGATAAAAATCAGTCAACATACATCAAGTTCTCTCAATCGTAGTATTCCATGTGATGTACACCTAATATGCCAAAAATGTTGCTGAACGATTTGAACTGAATAAAAATAGCAGACGAAAATTTGTTTACAAAATAAAAATACTTCGGTTGCCAATGAAAACCGGTAAAAAACAAGCAATATGTTTTCGGCTGTTATCATGGAAGGGACATGAACGTGAAGCTAACGTCTGTTTATAACTAAAACCGGGCACCTTATACGAGGTTCGCAAAATAACATGGCAGTCATTAAAAGTCACTTTATTTTATTGTTAGGACGTATTCAGCCGTTAAATGTATTATTTCCAACCGTTTTGCGATAGTATTTTCTAGATTGGAGGCAGCATTTACATTTTATTCAAAGTTCAAAGCTGCGTTGGGATTCCGTTGACAGTGGTAACAATGTCGGCGCCGGTGATCTCTTACCAGTGCGCAACGTAGCCACAATAAAAGGCATGATCATTTGGGCACTGCTATTACAAGACTTTGGCTGTTGCCATGGTAGCGGTGGGTCAGGATTGTTTTTCCAATTAGTGATGGTACGACCTGCCTGTCAAGTATGAACCGTGACAAAATCAGCCAAGCCAAAAAAAATCACAGAAGAGTTAAAAAGCCATTCCTGCTGAACAGTTACTCTAACTTCGGGGTCAACTTTCTCATTAATGAAAACAGATATCAAAAATTCAAATAGTAACTTTTTGCCCACACTCAAGCCGAGTACAATGAGCTATGTCTGAGGTGTTGTATCACAGGGAGTTGGACAAACTTATGTATTTTAATAAATTATTGAATAATAAAATGTTATATAACTTTTCTTTTACCCCCCTCCCCTTCCTGGTATCTATTTCAAGTATTTTTGTCAGGTTCAAATCGTTCACCAGCATTTTTGGCATGTTAGATGTACATCACATAGAATACTAGGATTGGGAGAACTTAATGTTTGTTGACCACCTGGAATCTGAGTTTTATAAATCTTGAAGGGCTCTCGGAAGATCCACCCGCTGCCTGGACCCGCAGTGAAATCTCCGATTAATATGGAGCCGCAACCATCAACATCGATATACCATGAGGTTTCTGTTTTTTATCATAGTACGAAGTACCAGGAAGTTACTCAGTTCCAAATAAAGATTACCAACGCCAAATTAGCAAAATTTAACCGGTAACCAAGACTCAGTCCATCCACGACAAGCAAGCAACATCACAAACGAGGTTGTAGTGTGCAGCTCACAAGTCAGCGACGACCGATTTCAACGAAAGTCATTCCGTCAGTGGAGTACTGCAGTTGCACGGCATGTTTGCCAATGCACAGATCTGTGGAGGAACTTTTAACTTCAACATCAACCGTGTATCGTAGTCGCCCAGTTTAAGTTCTGGTTCTGTCGTGGTCCCAACTAAAGGGCGACAGTCGTCGTGTCGCGTCCTGTTCAATATGGGACTCATAGCGACGTATACAACGCGTGTAAAATACATTGTTTATTTACATGAAATTCGAACACGCGCTGCGCTACGACCACCGCGCTTAAACATCCACGAGTTATTTATTCGGACAATGACTTAAATTAGACGTCTGATTATTTTATTTTCACACGTACAGCGACACGCGTTCTACACTGACAAGCGTTGCTAGGTCGCAGCACTGTCTTGGAGCATATTAATGGGCAATTGGGTTCCCCGATCTAAATTTCTATCCCGGTTTGTTGCACGTTCTTTTTTTAATATGAAATAATCAAATATGGGACATGTGTATCATAACAGAACCCCACACCCTCCCCGTGGCTTCGCTCGTGAAAGTACGGCAGCAGGATACACCGCATCACTCGTGAAAATAACTTCCATACGCAATGAAAGCCACGGGGAGGGTATCTGTCATTATACTTCATTATCACTGAAAACATTTTTCCCCTGAAATAAATTCCAGTGAATATGCCATTTCCCTCATACTCTATTGAGACACAGCGCAGTGAAAATTGGATTCACATGTAATGCTTGAAAACATGTCAGAAAAAATAAATTAAGTGAAATTCTACGTGACTTCATAATAGTTGGAAATGAACACATTACACCCGACCCTACCACTCTATATACAATGTAAACTACACCCCAAAACATCCTTTCACCCACAGTTACTACCGTGTTTCACCAGTGTATTCTATTTGACGTCAGGAGAAATTGAAATAAACAAATTAATTATAATTTCAGCCTCTAGTTGACCACTGATTAAATAAACTACCTCGTCTTTATGTCAACTTGCAGTTATTCGTTGCCTACACCAGTGACTTCAAAATATATGTTTCAATCCCAGGAATTTCACTCGCTGTTAATTGCATGGGAGTGGCAGTCTTTAATGAATTTCTATTGTCATGTCAATTTCTTGCGATTACTCGAACATTAAGCTGTAACCACATACCGCCTAGGTGCTGTAATTAAATCCTGGTGTAAGCACCATATGAACTATGAACAATGTATGTGAAGCCAGCTGTGGGGTATATTCAATCCTATAGATTTCTCATTGTTTGGTAACTATTTGCTGCAAATGCAACAAAAATCAATATAAAAAATATTACCCACACAGTATTCTACAGGTTACTTGTATTATATAGTTTTAGTTTGTTGGGGTCACTGTAATATTTGTTTTCCAAACGAACAAAATGATTGTGACTAATGAAGTTGTCAAAGTATTCACATTCAAGTCAGATTATCGTCAGATATAATTGATTTAGCATTTTTTTTAAATATCTTGTGAACTATTAATCCAAAGGTTACCAAACTTGGTAGAACTATTCCCGATGAGGTATGCACCCTGCAATTTCGAGTTACCCCCTTTTCACCATGGATGGTGCTGATTAAACCGTTGTCTGTCCCTTGATGTTTTTCTGTTCTCAGTCTCTGGCAAAAGCTGACAAAGACATCTGGAATACTGGGTCTGAATGTCAGAGATGTGAATCTTAGAAGACTTTCTCTTATTGTGTTTAGCTGTCGCATGCTTCTTCCCAGCTTGTTCGTGAAATTTTGACATGTACAAATGTCCATCTTTCACATCAGTAAGGAGGAACTGAATTGTTTCATCATCCAGAAATCCCAGAGGCTGCAATGTCTAGCTTTTTCTACTCGTTCCAAGTTTTGTTTGGTTCTTTCTGAAGATTTCCAATAAGGTTGTATAACAATCTTCTTTTAAACTGGCAAGAACACAGCTGACTGCCCTTTTTCTCAACAATCCTGATATGCAAAATGGTCTTTGCATCTTCTGTCAGAACGCACTAAACAACACTGTCAATGGCAATGAATGTTGCAAGTTCACATAATACATAAAAATAACAGAAAAGGCAAACACAAAAATCTTCTGACTTGCTAGTAACTAGAGGTATGTGGCAAAAACAATTGTAAAACTTCTTAGCAAACAACAATAGTAAACAGCAACACTAGGAAGTATTTGGCAATTTGTTTCTCGCTGACACTATACACATTTCAAAGTTACTGCTTGATTACTGCTTGTTGAGAAACTCATTGAATGAATGCTCATAGCCAAAGATTAGAATGTTAATAACGACAAGAAAATGCATGATTACCTTGTCTTTCAGCGAGACATTATGTCTTGTGCTGAAATGCCAGCCACTTTTTTGTTCAGGATGTAAGCCTGCATACACTACACAATTACGGGTCTCAAACCTTTCGTCATTGGCATATTTTCCATCAACTTAATTTCTTTTGTTGCATGAAGGCAATGCTGGCCATATATCACACCATAATAATATCCATTTATCTGGAAAATAATGTGTTTTGATAACAAAAAGCAGTCTTCTATGTGCAAGTTACAAAAAATAATAAATATTTTCCAAATTACATGTTTATATGATTGAGCTAGCTATCTCCAATAAGAACCAAGTTTGTTGTATTTTAAACATGCCTGCAAGATCAAATTGACAGAAATACTAAAAGAAATATTTTTGCATTTCACATATTCCATTACTACCTACTAAGGTCAGCATTCTACTATGAATAGGAATACCATAACATATATACAGATTACAAAAATAGAAGTCTATGCTAAGTGGTTTTGCTAATTGCAGCTAGAAAAGCTGCTAACTTTGTCCAGATTATGCACTAATTTTAAAGTCTAATGGTAGGATTTTTTTTTTCAAATTACTTGAAGATCAGAGTTGACTGATCAGTGACTACAGTGGCGTTCACTGTTCACTCGGAAACTTACGCGTGAACGGTCGGGATTTTGACTGTTGCGCATACCAGCTTCGTGCGCACGTAGAGGTTATCAAGCTTTAATTATTTTTTTTTTATTGATGTTTTGCAGGTATCGCAGGCAGTAATTAGTACAAGTGGTACCCAGGGCAAAACTCGTACTCGTGATTTCATCATTGGATTAATGTCATCAATGTTAATCAACACACTACCGCTCTTTAATGATTTTGAGACAAGTTTGGTATTTTGTTCTTCAATCTTTACAACCACATATTCCTCACCTGAAAATGTAACTGGTACAATGTATAAGTGTACGTTCAACCAGGCGAGTGCTTTTGCAATGCTGAAAAGTCGTTGAATATTTATCTTTTGTCAGGGTCTCCATAATTCCAGCTTGTTGACATTTGTTTTAACTGTTGATAATTAATTAGTTACGGAACCATGTACACAAATTTTTTTACAGGCGTGACAGTTGAAATGTTTTATGAACTGCAACCTAGATAGAGTGAGATATATGCTAAGCGCCTAAAAATATCTAAAATACATCCTGCCAATCCCAGTTCATATAAGGGTTTATTTGTGAAATGCTCTGAAATTGGACTTGTTTCTAAAAAATGGCTTGCATTCGGCAAGTTGCTGAAGTCTTTATTTATGTTGTCCCAAATCAATAATAACCTGCTCTTGACGCTCGTAGAATACCAAATATACCTCGTTATCACAATCTACTGATTTTGTCTTTACGACATCACGTGTCTTGGTCATTGCATGTAAAAGAATTTCAATTGATATTGTGTAATTTCGTCGTGTAATAACCACTTGTACTGGTGTACCCGTAGTGGCGTACCACTGATTTCAAGAGATCAGTCATATTATGTCTTGTGTCTGTCATGAACATTGATAGATATGTGCTGCTCATAAGTTGTCAAAAATATGATATTTTTCTCTGTCTCTTTCTGTATTGTCGAAGCGATGTCATGTCATGTAAGGAATATAGTGATTATGCCTGGTAATTTTGTTATTATTGTCTGCATCACCTTTCCTGCACAGGTAATGATCTCAAAGTTGCACATTACTTCTATGTGAAAGCTTTGCCAAAGTAGATACTGCAGAGTTAATATTTTTGAGCAATAATCGATTACCAACCACGTTTCTGTCACAGATCATACATATTTCCGACAAATGAAAATAAGGATAAAACGTGAATTCATTTCATACCCTTTTTCCATTTCTTTTATACAAGCTGTACTTATTCCAGATTGTTATTGATCAAACCTCGTAATGTTTTTTCCTTGGAAATTTGACATCCAATAAAAGATGGGGGGATATACAGCAATAACTCTTGTACTGAACATTGAGGTATTTACTTCTGACTTGCGCATACAATGATGCAATATTGTCAGCCATTGTCACATTTAACTGAATGTGAAAAGTGAATGCATTCAATTACTAAATATTCAGTTGATTCATTATGTTATCAGTAATACTAAATTGTACATTACATGTAATTATTTTTCTTTATATAAAAAGTAATTAACGTTATTTATATGTTTTCATTGTTATTTAAAACGCCATATTCGTCTTGTTAAACAAAGAAACAGTGGATTCGCTGATATATTGAAGTCACATGATCGTTTCACGAGACTTTATTCTCACGATTTCAAGATGGCGGTGATGTCGTTAACTGAGATTGCAAAAATCGTGAGAAATGTTTGAAAAATAACCATAACGAACCCAGATTTCTGCCGAGGGAACATTGGGATTTGGTTTACCCTTTACTTGAGGAAAATCTGCAATATTTTTGTTGTTTCCCGACGTGCTTGCCATTTTTTCTCATTTTGCTCTACAGATGGACTCGCAGTGTTAGGGTCCAGCTTTATACTGATGATGTGTATATAACTGACAGACGAAGCAAAATCTTTTTCCTTTCCGTCGTGAAACTATGGCTACTCCTCGGGCCCATGCTGACATTAGCATCTATAGGGCTGTCTGAAAACGAACATTGGCCAATTGATGAAAACATTGGATTACCCCAACAGAGTGACGTTGCTATTGATACATGTTTGATTTATGAATACCTTGTTGTCTTTTTTTAACTGTCCCAGTCTTTTCATTGACTTTAAAAAGCTTGCTACGAGTTCACGTGGCGAATGAAATTGATTTTCCATTGGTTTAATATTACTAGTTGTTTTTTTTGTCAGTGTTCTGATTTTACACTCATGTCGGTATGACAAAAGCTTCCTATTTAAAGATGATATTGTTGATTTCGTTGTTTTTTGGGTGTCTGAATAATGTTAGTATTGCACTGGAAACAACTTTGCCATTTCCTCTGGAGATCATTGGTATAAGGTTTTCTCTGATGAAGAATTAATAGCCTGAATTTTCATTAAGATGTACATTGTTCGTACCTTTAAAACAGATTGATCATTTCAGCAGCATTAACAAACTCAATATTGTGTTATTTTGTAACTTCTTTAAATGCGGCGACATAATGATTGTACTTCTGGACATCGGTGTGACGCTCGTCTAGTCTCAGTAACATACATGATCTTAAGCGAAAGTCTGATCCCATATAATAGGCACTCATTGTACCCGGTCTACAAACTAGGTTCACTGTGTTTATTTGACCTCCATGGTATGAGATACAATAATTTGTTGGTGTGTTTGAAAACAATTATTGCGGTGACCTTCAAATCCAAGATGGCGACTAAGCCTGTACAACCAAATATAGCTGGTTTCATTTGTGATATATGTTTTTGTGAACGAACTAACATTCCATGATGATAAAAGTATTGTTCCTTATCAAACTGTAAGATATTCACCAACATTTGTTGCAAACCACGTTTTATGTATATAACTGATGATCCATTTGTTACTGCCATGGATCTTATTCAGCAGCTAGAGGTAAATAGTAATTCCACATTCGGTGACTTGGAGGAAACAGGTTCCCACAAGCTGTACAGCATAATTATGTACATTGGGTGACTGGCACATATCCAGAAATATCAATAAAGAATCAGCAGAAGGCAGCTTTGTCACAGTAATTAGCAATGCACATCAAAAAGTGGACAAAGAGGTCTTTCACGATTTAAATAGTCATTGGCACATTTTCTGATTGATGGTGGAGAAATGCTAAGTATGCCAAATTATTTGCAAAGAACATCCTACTTGCTACAGCTGGGAACAAATGCTATGAATTCTGTGTGTATGTGCACCAAATAGAATGCAATGGCATTCTGTAATTGGAAGTAGCAGCTTATCCTTCATGTATTCATCACATCAAACTTCGAACCAGATGTTATCATTCATACTGATGTCATGGTACTGGCATCAGCTGCATGTGGGTTGAAATGCATCACATCTAAGTGTCTGTTCTTAACTGGTACAGGGTAAAACACGTCATATCAATCTACCAGAAGGTATGATAGGGGCTCATTCATTTACTAGATGTGACACCACGAGTGCCTTCAAAGGTCGAGGGAAAACAGGTTTTGTCTCGTTGCTGCATAATAATGTTGCATTCCGTAGTGTGGTGGCATCACTTGGAAGAAGTTTTAATCCCCCAGATGACCTACTCATATCTTGTGAAGCAGCAACTTGCATATTTTACAGCTTCAATGCCAGGAGCAAACGTATCATGCCTATTCCAACTACCAAGGTTAATGAATCATGTTTGCATCAGATGCACATGTTTGGACAGACAATAATTGTAGTTGTTCAAACATCTGTATACCTGGCAATGACATGTGTTTGCAAGATCCAAAAAAAGGGGATGTTTTAATTTGGTGTGTACAGGTATATGTACTTGTGTACCCACATGTATTATATACATTTACTGCAGTTACTAATATCTCACCAGCTGCTGATTTACAAAACCCTGAGACAAACCTTGATGACGATTACGATTCATACCAATAACTAATGGAAGTACAAATGTGCGGAATCATATACTAGTAGTTACTGTTCAGATCGTAATATTGAAACGTGTGTGCTACTTGATATGTTAGTGTGTGTGCCACACAAAATTATTATAAATATTCGTAATTAGTGGGGCTGTTTGTCTAGTAAACTTGATTTGATATTTTTCGCTGACATGGCTTAATCAGGGCGAGTGTAACATGCAACCAACAGATGCTTACCCTTCACACGTACCGGGTCTGACTCTCTTAAGAGGGTTCATGATTATCCGATTCCATCGATTTTGTCAGTATATTTTTCTTGACTATTGATTGTTGAAGAATAGTAATTATTGTAGTAACAATTTGCCAAAGTCATCAGATCTACGAGACGAACAATTCACTAAAATGTAAGTGTGGACTCGGTTAGCATGAATATATTGCTATCAACTATTTATATCAACTGTGAATGCAAATATGTATTTTATTTAGTCAATAAAACGTATGTATAGCCATTTAAACAAACATTCTAGCGTATATATTCAACCAGGTATGTGTACATTTACCATACATTAGCCATCTTGAATTTCAAGGTAACCGCAATGATTTTATTTGAGCAAACCAAAAAAATATTTTTTCTCATAGAACATAGAAGCAAAATATTATAATGAACATAGTTTGTAGGGTGGGTACAATGTGACCTGAGATCCAGTCAAGCTATGGGAATCAGACCTTTGGTTATCTATTATGAAAGTATAAAAACATAAATCATCAAGGTGATGTTACATATCAAGTAGCATAGAAACGTTAACGTATTTTTGGTGGTTATTTAAGCTTTCACATCAGACTGTGTGTGCGCTAATGTAGATGTGTTTCTGTTTTCTGGAGCAGGCGCGACATTAGTGTTATCACTTTTTAACGTTATCCGATATTATCTAAAAATGTCTCTTTGAGTAACTATTAGGGAAGTTCGTTTTTCTCTAATATTATCGATTATTGGTCTAAGTTATGTATATACAATACTAATGTATATATATATATATATATACAAATCCACTTTTCATACAACATTTAATAAAGAGCGCATTCCTTTACATTTACTTTTTATATATTCCACTAATAATTATTGTTGTATGATTCTAATATCAATACAAAATCTTTCATGTAATTCATATAGCATGTACGGTAACTTCTGACGATAATATGTTCACGGATTGCCCGTCGTAAACCACACGCTTGGTAATCTTGACAAGATGATACATTGATTTTCTCCAATCGGGTATCAAGTATCTGCAAAAGTAATAGGGTAAACAATAATTTCAGGCATGATAGTTATCTTTACACTGCTATGTTGCAGGATATGCAAACATTCAGAACAACATGCGATTTGTTCCGGGCTTACCAACCACAAAAACTGTGTGAACCGAGTACTTTTGCCCGACTCACAACTGACAAATACGCAGGTTAGTTTTAGTCTCTTGGAATCGAAAGGGATGACAGCACTTGTGCGGATTAATATTAGTTTGTGTATGTTCCCAATGAAGTTTATTCTACTCTGTGTTATGTTTAGCTGATAAACCTACGTTTTTACAGATTACTTTCGCCGAATGTTCTTTTCTGTCCTTATATTGGTCTTCATTTACGCCAGTCTTTTAGTCCAATGGATGCTATTCTTTTTATGAAGTGTTTCGCTGCGGAAGCCGAATACCTGGGTATAATTTCAATGTTACTTGGGCAGTAAACGTTTACAAATATTATCACAAATGTACACTGACTTAAAAAAAAAACAGAACATATTTACATGCACAGGTAGAGACAAAATACCCTCTGCTTTAAAGTAATTTTGAAAATGTTAAAACTATGCGCTACTTACTTGGTGACACCTTTGAGTGGTTTGTACGCTGGCATAAGATGTGACTGCATCACTCTGAGTGCAGTTCAGGTGCTCCATAAACAAAAATTAGATGTTGTGCTCGGCACCTTTCGGAAGGTGAGGTACTGGTTGATGAAATACTCTTCGTCTTCTTCTGTTTGAATTTATATCGTTGGTTTTAGTGTTTTGTTTGTGTCTTCACAGTGAGTTGAGACAACTTTGTCATCGTCCAAGTTAAATTCATCAGGCATGAATTAAAATTTCTGCCCGATGAAATAATTCATCAAATGACGGTCCGTGGTTCCATGCCAGAATACATTACCGTCTCTGTCGTTCAGAATATCCATTTTTGCAGCTTTCAATTGGTATATTTCATCCATCGCCTCGCTCAAACATGATGGTCGTTTGTTAATAAAAGTTGGTGAAGTCGTTCGAACGAAAATTCGGATGTGTGTTGTCGTGGTTCTTCTGGTTTCTTGGTCTCGGTTGATGAGTTGTCATTCTTTAATGTAGATTTTTCCTCCAACCTTACTCCTCTTTCTGACATCATAATGCAATAATTATAGATGCGTGAGAATACTGGAAAACTAGATGTAATGACATGTGGATATTTAATATAATATATAAATATAAAACGAACAGATACGATTACAGCGTCTTGTGTTAGTCGTCAGTTTATATTTAAAAAACTAAAAACGTAGCAGTCTTCCACATACTTGAATTAAGTCGACTGGAAAATGGTGAACACGAGTATTTAAACTGTGACATAGTTTTCCACCTTGTATGCATGAAATCAGTACTTGTTTTAAACAAGACCTTGCAATACGTGTGAACACTTGCAATTGAAACCGTCTTTGAAGAGCGCCATCACGCGACCAGTCTTGTTCTGACGCTTATCTTTCAAATTCAACATGACAGCTGATGACAACAACGTAAATATAGCTGGAGAAAATACGTGGTCGTATTGCGAAACAGATGAATTATAGCGTACAAGGGATATAACCCGGGATATAAACAAAAAATGCACGCCGCCGGACCTCTGATCACGATTCAACAAAGCACCTTCTTTTTCCAACTCAAAACCCATCTCCGTAGTAGCAGACCCAATGATAACCTATTTAAACGACATCTATAGTATTTTCCACTTTCCGAGAAATTAACGTCTTATTATAATTTGCCTGGATTTTTCGAGTATGAATATTCTATTTCCCGTAATAGTACAGGCGATTTCACTAAAACACAGGGTTAAAACAAATTAATGCGCCCAAGTATTACGTTGAAGACATCCGAAGGGAATGACTTTATTTTACCTTTCCCACGTTCAGAATAATTTAATATCAATAACAGAATTAAGATTAGTTATGCGTTTATCACCCTCAACAAATGTAAAATGTGTTAATGCGCGTAGGACTCGAAGTTTAAATAGTGCAACTATTTTCACGACTTTTTATTCGTAAAGCGGAATTTAGTATAGTTAATTTTTACACCAGTATGTCGGGTTTTTACGTCACGGCCCTGGAGATGTCTTCCTTTCTTTCGGCTTTAAAGCATTTCTCGCATGTCACATCACCGATAAAATGTAATAATGACGAGGTTGTTAATGTACACGAAGTTCATTAACGAAGTTCATTACCCTGATAATTTTAACTTCTCGTCGTCAGAGGAGAAAGTGTTCACAGACGGCAAAGACGAGGGTTTCATGCCACTAGTCCGTCTACCACGACAGAAATATGTTACACATGTCATTGTTACTTGTCCATCAGTACCAGGCCAAGTAATCCTTACGACTTCACAACTACTGGCACATTAATAGCAGCGTTATATTCAGGGAAATCTACGTATAGAATATATCATCGTGTCGTTTTCTTACACATTGATGATACTTTCAATATTAGTATTTTTCAACTGATCAACTTGCAAATTAACTTACAAACACATGCAGCTACTATGAAGCAGACGATGGTGGTCAATAAATTCGTTATGATAAACGATGCAGCAATTATTTTCAAATTTCTTCATGCACTGTTGTTCTAATAATATTACAATCGGCATATACAGTATCGAAAGTGAAGCTGAGGTGTATAACAGCGATCATCGGGGAATGGATCAAGAGGGTCTATAATTAATTTTGCAAATTTTCGTAGACAAAGAAAAGACAACGAATACTGGTGGAAACTTTCATCGGACAGAGCTGAAGAAGGCTGGTTCCTCTGGTATAGAAATAATGGGACGGCTAGTAAAGTTAATTTACATGTAGCTACGGAAAATGACAACAGAAAAGGTGCCGGTCACAGGAAACTTTTACTCTTTGAATACCAAATGAAACTGGCCAAGACAAATTTCAGATAATTAGATGTAACTAAAATGATCATTACCTTGTTTTCTTTTTCCCAAATCTCGTGTTGATAATCTTCTCCATTTACCAAACAAGGGCAAATCCCCCCCCCGCCCGCACGCCGGTCAGGTAAAGACGCACCCCATTCCTACTCCCCCACCCGCATTCCCTGAAAGCCCACTCGTACCCGGTACCACACCTCGAACACACAACCATCCTGCCCACACCAAATACTCTACCATCATGCTCAGCTTCACTCTTCTGTACTACTACTATTGATATAGTTCGCCTGAAAAACAAAAAAAACACAATATAAGAATTTTGAGTAAAAAAAAAATGTGGGACTCTTTGATGCTATTGGTACCTTGAATCCTGACTGTTTGGTAGATAATGCTTGTACAATGTTTAGAGATTGAGATTGAAGTGAATATTTAAATTACAGCTCTTTCACATCTATGTCTGCATTGCAGCATTGATTATAACATGAGAGGTTAAATTATCTCAGACAAAACAAATCTTACTCTGTGCCACAGTGATAACATCCATTTAGGATGTAAATACATGCAATGATTAGCAGGAGACTGTTTCCAATGTGTTTACATGGTCTTGGTCTTGATCCCCACTCTGTCTATTGTGGTTATGTGAAGAATGTAAACGCTTTATATCATACTAAGCAGGTCACCAAATTTAACAACTCCATTTTCATTTTACAGTGTAATATGAATGAGCTACAGCGAGCCAAAATCAAAGAAAGCTTAGAAAGAACACCCATGTGCTGAGAGTATTGGAGACACATTAAATATAATTCGAAATTACTTAGCTGAAAACTAATTATGCAAATCAGAAAATTAATATGACCAGATTTGAGTGTAAAACTAATGAGGTCTGCGCAATGTAACAGAAAATCTATGTCTCCAAGTTTAATTGAAATGTGATTAGAACCAAAAAATTATGAATTATTATGCTTATTAGGGAATTAATATGAACAGATTTTTACCCCAAACTAATTAGGTTTGTACACTGTCCTAGAGCATCTTTGTACTAAGTTTCATTGAAATGGAATAATTAGCACCGCAAAAGCTCCAAAATTTCGACCCCTCTAAAAATGCGACCTCCTAGTTATTTACCGGGTTTCGGTGTTTTATTTACTTCCAAATTTTCGACTCCACTAAAAATTGCCGACTCATTCTTATTCGAAAATTGCGACCAGTTTTAGTTTTCCCCCAAACGAAAAAAAAAAACGATGTGAGCGTTCAAACGTGACCTTCCTCGAAGGCATGAATCCGGGTTTCTGATTGACTGAGAGATTTTTATTTTATTGGTAACGAAAATATATTCTAAATAAACAAAGTTTCAAATAAAAACGAACACAAAAATCTCGGCATGCTGCGTTTCTGAATTGTTGATTATTACCGTACTCAGTAGTGATTATAATGATGTACACAAAATAAATTTGTTGAATGGTTAGAAATACAAATAAAAGTCAACTTAGTTTCATCGTAAGCGAATGATTCCGGTCTCGTATAAACGTTTGATGCTGTAGGATATCCGCCATGTTCTTTTAGGTCAAATAGGTCAAATCGCTAATTAACCAATCAAAAAGCTGGATGATGCCAACGTGTTCAAATTACCATAGCTTATTTAAATATGTTAATGTTATTGAACGCAATGCGGAAGAGATTGATGTTGTAGTACGATATTTTGGCTTGGATTTTGATGCGAAAACGGCATGATTTTTTTTAAATAAAAAAATTAGTTGTTTTTAAAAAATAAACTGGTCATCTGAAGAATAATTTAACATTGTTCACAGTGATAACAGCTCATTCTCGAAAGGAAGCTTACCCGCTCACGCTAGTCACGATAAAAATCATACACGTGTACTCTTGAATAGACAGACGTCAATGACTACGGTAAAACTTACTCTATTTTAGCCGGCAGGATTGATTGAAATGTCCGAAAAATGACGCCAAAATACATTTTAAAAGTCCCATTTTATTTTCTTAAATCCCATTTTATTTTTTAATCCAAGGGCGAATTTACGGCAGAATCTGGTCCCTCAAATAAGGGACACGTGAGCTTTGATTCTAACCGGATACATTGCACTGGGTCGGGGAGATAGTTTGCTAAACTTCCATGTATCTTTTGTCCAATGGGTACCTGTACTTCGAACATTCGCAAGTTTTCCTAGGTAGTGTGAGACAGCTTTGTCTTTTGACCTATTAGTTTTGTCACAGTCCCTCAACTGTGACTGTGGTTTTGTGCTGACCTCTTCTCCGCGTCTTGATGTTTTGTTTTGCTTGTCATAATACTCACTGATTGATGACTTTGTTTAGATTTTGAGTTACAACTCGGCCACGACCTTTGCTTTTACCGTGAAACATGGGGAAGTTTACGTCAATTGACGTACATTGCATTTTTTAAAAACTAATGAAGCACACTGTCTCATCCCCATTTTTTCATTTGCTGCTTTATATTCTGAAAAATTCGACCGTCCGAAAATGCACCTTAATTTTGACTCTAAAAACACGTCACATTTCTAACACCAATTATTTAAAACCGGTCGAAATTTTGGAGTTTTTACGGTCCTTTAGATATCAGTGTGAAAGCTTAAAATTGGTTAATTATGCAAATTAGGTAATTAATATGTACAGATTTTAACCCACAATTATTCAGGTCTGTCTATTGTCCTACAGCATCCATGTACATTCATTGATATGTGATGTATAGTACCTGAGATATCAGTGTGAAAGTTGGTTAATTATGCAAATTAGGTGATTAATATGCACAAATATTTACCGGAAACTAATTGGGTCTGCATAATTCTAGATTCATTGAAATGTGAAGATTAGTACTTTAGATATCAGTAGAAAAGCTGAAAATTAATTATGCAAATTAGGTAATTAATATGCACAATTATTTACCCTAAAACTAATCAGGTCTCTGCATAGTCCTAAAGGATCTATGTACCAAGTTTCATTGAAATGCGATGATTAGTACTTGAGATACCCGTGGAAAAGCTGAAAATTAACTAATTATGCAAATTAGGTGATTAATATGCACAAATATTTATCGAAAGCAATCAATCTCTGCATGGTCCTTGAGTATGTAAGTACCAAGTTTCATTGAAATGTAATGCTAACTACTTATATCAAATGCTGAAAATTTATTAATTATGCAAATTAGGTAATTAATATGTACTGATATTACCATAAAAACTATCAGGTCTGTGCAGTGTCATATGACATCTATGTACCAAGTTTCATTGAAATGTCATGATCAGTACTTATATCAAATGCTGAAAATTAATTAATTATGCAAATTAGGTAATTAATATGAACTGATATTACCATAAAAACTATCAGGTCTGTGCAGTGTCATATGACATCTATGTACCAAGTTTCATTGAAATGTGATAATTAGTACTTGAGATATCAGTGGAAAAAACGAAAATTGACTAATCATTATGCAAATTAGGTAATTAGTATCCACGGATTATTACCAAAAACTAATCAAAACCTAGCATTAGTTCAGAGCATGTATGTACAAAGTTTCATCAAAATCCAATGAGTGGTTGTTTAGATATCAGTGCAACAATCATGGAACAGCTAAAAATCAGCTAATTATCATGCAAATTAGGTAATTAATATGCACGGATTTTTACCAAAAACTAATCAAATCTGCGCATATGTTCAGAGCATCTATGTACCAAGTTTCATCAAAATCCAATGAGTGGTTGTTTAGATATCAGTGGAACAATCATGGAACAGCTAAAAATTAGCTAATTATCATGCAAATTAGGTAATTAACGAGCATGGATTTTTACCAAAACCTAATCAAATCTGCGCATTGGCCCAGAGCATCTATGCACCAAGTTTCATCAAAAACCGATGTATGGTTCTTGAGATAGCAGTGGAACAGTCGGACACACGCCCACTAACTGCAAAGACTCACATTTTGTGCTTCGCACATGGGAGTCAAAAAGTGCTCAAATTCTGATATAGCTGTTTCTTTTATTTAAGCTTTCGCAGCAATGCCTCGGGATTGAGTTATGAAACTGCCTTCCCAGGAAGAGTACGATCTGATGAGAATTGTATCGACTAAAGAAAAAAGTATGAAAGATATATCCAAAGATATTGGACGGAAACGAAGATCTATTTATTACAGATTATATTTATTCAAATCAACTAGATGATGCAGTATATCCTTCTACAGGATAAAAAACAAAATGCATCACTGAGAATGGAACAATAGTTATTCCAAGCGAATATGTTCATGAAGTTGTGATGCACTATTACACGGAGATGAAAGGTGCGAGAGCTAGAGCAATATACTATCGTCTGAAAAATGTCTTCACAGGTATTGGTGTGCATATGATTCAACTGTTCATTGAAAAGAGGCACCTGAACTTGAAGTTGATTTGGTTGACATGACAACAAAGCCATATAATGTTGATTTTTGTGGGAAGTCGTATATTTAGACGTCATATTCTCTATCATACCATATGTCCATCAGTCAGACACGTCACGTACTTATCAGTGTATACTAAGTTGTTTATGACTACGTGAACATAACAGAGAAAAAGCCCTGAATGAATGCTTACATACCCTCGTAGGGAATTTGAATTTGAGCGGGGAAAGTTTGATACAAATATACTAAGGGTGTTGCCTCTCACGTTCGCACATACCACAGTGTTCAAGGTCTTATCCAGTTTTGTTACATTCATGCTTAGGCGATCTTTAAGTACGTATATATCAGAATAACATTAAATCTATCCATATCTATTTCTGACAATTTTGGGGGGAAAGAAAATTGCATAGCTTTACCATTACCTATCATTGATGAAACTACATTATGCAAAACCAATTATCATTGTTATTATTGATTTTGTAAGGTTTGTTACTGGGTAATGTAGTTGGATGTAAAAAGATAATACATATTGTCAGTCTTTCTCTAGTGTCACCTGCTTCCTCTGGTAATGATGAAATATAAGATTATTGGTATGCACCGTTACGAGGCACGCAGATAGCAAAAGCACAATATGTAAGTTCATAATAAAAACAAACATAGCTCTAAACAAAATTAGCACATGGCTAAGTGCTCTTTGAAAAACTGGTTTTGTTAAGGTTGGGAACACGGCAAACTGATTAAAATAGATCTTATTAGGCTAATGTATCTAATTTTATTGTTTATTTTTCCTTTATAACAAAGTAGCGAGTTAAATGTCATAATTAATACCACTCTGAAAAAAAAACAGACAAAGCCAGGGACACCCATTTTTTGTTTATTTTTAGTTTATGGTTCACAAAGCACCGTCAATACACGGACTCCGTTGTCCCTCTGGTCCAAAAATGTTTGTTGTTGGTTTCCACATATCAAGAAGCAGAATAGTGACATAGATGATTATACTGTTAAAACGTCTTAGTTTCGTTGTCTTTACTGTGTGAATTTTCACAATTTCAACTTGCTCACACTGCTATTATTATTGTCAAGCAACTACTGTTTTATTGCTTTCGGTCACATATCCGACGTCGACTCTGAGCTGATTGTTTCTTTCTTTCGTCTTACAGGGTCAAAAAACAAAGGAAACTCCAACTAGGAGCGGGACTGTCACCCGTCGGACACTTGTATTGGCTGATTAATATTCTACTGAGACATAGGGCGAACTATGTTGTTCAGCTTTACAGATTGGTCAATCAGTGATAATTACAAATGCGCGATGCAGTACCAAATATCAGGACAGACTGTAAACACATCTGACGTTTAGTATAAAGGTTAGTTTAGTGTTAAAATAAACATGTATGTTATCTGTTTTTATTTAATCATTGACTCTGCAATAAAACTGTAATTACTTTGATACATGCACTTTATATCGGTGTTCTACTGAGACAGCAGAGCTATCTCATTAGATTGCTTGTATTAATTTTATAAGTAATAAGAGCAAAGGAGGACCTGCAAGTACACCAGGAATAACCAATCAAAAAAGTGATGAGTTCCGTGAATGTGATGTATTCTGCCCAGGCTTTGAAACTATGAAACATTGACCACCGAAATAACACACTAGCTCAGCCCGAAGACAAATAACCACACAACTTGCAAAGCTACTGCAGATATTAGTTCAAACATCTGGGTCAAAAAACATAATTGACTGCAATCTTACCAAACCAAGTGGACCACCTGAAGTTAGTTGCAGTGCACACCTCAAATAAAAAAAAACATTTGGCAAACTTGATTTTTGTAACAGTTATCTTCAGTATAATCTGTTTGTTCATTTTTCTCAGAGACATCTGTTTTTTGTTGGCAACAATTGCCACCTCATCTGCTCGGGTTTTCATTCTTTCATTATCTTTTTTATACTTCTTTTAAGTATTTTTATGTTAGTTAATATTTTTGGCAAGATTTTGCCACCTCATCTGCTCAGGGTATTTTTTGTCCAGTCTTTCATTATTTGTTTGTTTGTACTTTTTTTAAATTCATTTTAAATGAGGTTCAGTTTTTTATTGTGATTGACTCGGGTTTATGATAACAACATGGATGGAATTTTAACTGAACTGTCATTGGGGACGTTGGTTCAAGACTTCAGAGGAGAAAGAATCGCACCTTCACTTGTATCTATCATGGCGGATGCGCAGTTAATGTAAATAGTAGGTGGTCTATCGCGAAGTTGAAAGCGCGCCTGGGGTCGCAGGCCAAACTATTTGCAACCAATCCAACAAAATCTAAGCACCATCCCCGTTGTAAGTAGTCCAGACTTGAAAGAAATATGCAACAGTTGTAAAGAAGAATTTCCAATGTTCGAGCATGTGAGCATTTGCCCTGCTGTCATGACCATGCCAAGTTCTGACTCGTCCGACAACATTACAAGTCTGGTAGCCGATTCGGACAGCAAGCCAGTTGTTTATGAAGGGTCGACGTCACCAAAACAAGGAATAGGTGGTCTGTCACAGGAACCTGAACAGTCGGAAGTCATCGAGCTAAAAAAAAAAACATTTATTGAATATTACTTTTGTAGTATTTCTAGTAGTAATAGTAATACATGCTGTACAATGGACGCTATAACTTTCTTACGTTGTATTTGAACGATCGCGGCCGATATTTAAATGCCCGATGCGTCGGATTTAACACAAACAACAGATTCAACTAAGTTATGCAGCCATCTTTATTTATCAACTCACGTCGTCTTACAATATGCAAATGAGATGTGACCAAGAGGTCAAGATACTTTTAGTCAATACACTACAGTATTTATTCTGTATACAATGCCCCTTTGTTATTATACAATGCTTAATATGCCCATGTCATGTCACAATATTTGATTTTTGCACAAAATGTACATTAATGATTGTATGTTTTGTTAATCTGTATAATTTCCAGTTAGTTGCTGCTGAAGGGAAACCCGAACAGTCAATAGATGAGATAGTGTTATAGACTGTTCAATACTGTCAGCAGCAAGACACCTAATCCAGTGGAAATACTTAGATTTCTCCAGACGAAAATAGTAATTATGTATTTAGGAGGCTCGTGACTATGGTGATCCAAGAAAAGAATTTTTTGCTATGATTAGGGGGGAGATTAAAGAGAAGTATTTTGAGAGAGGTTTAAGAGGGCATTTTGCTGTTGACTACTATACAGTCGCCATTGTGTTTGGTCAGTGCGATACTGATATCTACTTAGCCATGAGGTTTTTTGTATAGATGCCTTAATTTTAGTAGAACTTAATCAGTGTACAAGACAAAGATTATTTTTTTCCCCACTGCTTATGATAACAAACAGGCTATATTTTTTTACAGAATCGGAAGCCTCATAAACTAGATCAACATATCCAGGAAAACAGTGAGCGCATGGTTGCCATATCAGATCGAGTTTTCGCTCTGATAAAAAACACATGCGCTGCTCAAATGATCAAACTGTTGATGCGTTTTGGGGGTCAAGTTAGTGCCCGTTTGAACATAGTATATGTCACATCAATTTGTTTTTGGATTCAACGAAATACAGTTTTAAATAGAAATTTGACCTTTGACTAACTTTGTTAACCAACTAACCAACATGCCATAAGAAAGTCCCATTGAACATTGCAAGATAGCAAATGGTCTTTCCTATTGGCGCTATCAACTGATCTAATGTTATTAAAACTATTTGCTTCATTTTGTAGCAATCTCACTTTCCCTTCGTGCCACATATTTTGGACTATTTGATTCTTGTCATATATATATATATATATATATATATATATATATATATATATATATAGTTGTCTTTTAATAAATTGTAGTAAATCCATGTCAGGATAACAAACATGCTCGTCACTTTTATATATTATTTCATAAAAATTAGTGGCCACACTTTCAAAAATTCAGTGTATATTTGCGAAAGCGAAAATTGTATCAATTGCATTGTTGTTAAAACGTGCATACCCGGGTTCTTTCACGTACTCATTGAAATACGTTCCAAATATCGAGACGAGATTTTCGTGGGATCTTGGCTTCATGACTACACACAAGCCTATGGATCTCGACAACCCCTAGTTATCTATTTCTGATAAGATACATGCTTGTACATGGTTAACTTAATAGCAATGCTATTAAAGTAATATGCAAATTAGCTAATTAGCATAGATGATGTCATAAATAATTGGGCAAATAGTGTTGTGAAGACTGTATATATTGCGTGATTGTTTTTTTCTAGGTAGATACAATTTTCTTTGAAAAAACAGCTTTGTTGGCAATTTATGAATATGCAAATTAGCTAATTAGCATATATGATGTCATAAATAATTGGGCCAATCCACCATCTACATTTTGGTACCAACTTTACATCCGTATCTTTATATGTATTGGTTGCCATAGCAACATGTCAATTTTCACCTCTTTCAGGGCATTTTCCGTCCTGGAAACAAGCATTTTTGAAAAAGTCAGAAAATTTTGCATAAGAAAAGTCTGTTTCAGCAATGTTTGACGTGGGGTGCAGCTAAACTCCAAATTCTTGGCCTTAGCTTCCAGGCTAATGGTGGTGACCACTAATATCATCATCTTGAAGATTCACGTCTATATTGTTCATGGCTGCCTTCCAAAACCATTATTTCTATCTTGTAATTATATCCGTTGGTAGCATCTGCCACTGAGTATATTTTAAATCCCTTTGGTTGGGGCTTTTCCTTTATATATACAGAAGGGATTCCTCCATATATACCTTTATAGGGAACAATAGACTCATCAATGAACACTAGCATCAAGGACTGGCTGTACTGTATACAGTGGTGCCTCTTTTTTTCCTTTTTCGCTCAGACACATTTGCACAGACTCATGTTCATTGGGTGGTTTTATGGGTTGTTGCAGTGAAAATATTGCATAAGTTTCTGAAATCTATTTTGACTTGTGATGTTTGCGATAAAGTCGTTTCGTAGACATTGGTATTTGACCAGTAGTACAATATAATCCCAATTAAGGCACTAATTCCATCACTTGAAGCGGGGGACCAGATTCTGTCAGAACCATGCTTGTTGATGCTCCAAGCTGCATATCTGTTTGTTTCCACAGAGATTTGCTGAGCCCTCTTGCAAATATGGCATATAACACATCAGTTGGTTTTGCCCTCTCACCCAAAATAATTGTGGGCCTATGTCTAGGACCAACCAGAAAAGGGCTGTGTTTGCCGTGCCTTCAACAAGGTTGTCCGGCCATCACCATCTTCCCTGCTGCCATTGTCTTCAGACTCTGAATATCTAACAGGCTCTGTGTATGGATTACGCCATGTCTCTCCAGTCATTGCAACTGGTAGGCGTTCATCATCTGTCATTTGAAGTTCAGATGATGAACCACATGGAGAATCATATGGCCGGGTGTTGGAGGTCGTGGTGATGATGAACAAGGTATTTCATCATCATCAGTATCACTAGTTTCATATTGATTAACGTCACGCCTTTCCCTTCTGCTTCTCCTCAAGATAGCAGTGTTTCTTCTAAACTCAGTTGCAGATCCTGGAGGTGGCTGGTCAATATTGTATGTATTTGACTGTTCAAAATTATCTGCAGGTCTTAATAACTGTAATATTCCAAATAGTTCCTGCCCTTGTAGCATTATTTAATGTAATTCCTACATTCAGTGAATTCTTTGTGTTATTTAATATCAGCCACGTCGATGTGCAATCCTAAAATTGCCAATTCTGCTTTCTTGGCCACATCACTTGTTGAAAAATCTGTCATTTCTTTTGCCGTCACAATTGCTTCTCAGTCTTTATCTTTTGATACTGCTGCCTGCAAGGCCCATCTTTCCTCGTTGATTTGATCCAGTTTCTCAACACCACCAGCGTTTCGTCAGCATTATGAAATCCTTCTGCCTTTGTAGTTTTAACAAGTGTCAGAACAGTTTTCATATAACATAAACTGCAAACCTTTTGTTCTATTGTCCATATTATATATCCCTCCAAATGCCTCTGCCAAAGTCATTACCTGACTTTTTATTTGTAGAGCAGTTCCGCTATTTCTTTTACCTCCATCCAAGCTTGATTTCACTTAAATCAATCTGTGGCTTTTCAGTCAAATCTACAGTTTTGGGTTTTTATTTCTGCTCGTGGCTCTGTCTGTCCATCTATGTTTATACCCTTACTGGGATTGTTGTGTTGTGATGGCTCTGGTTGGGATTGTTTACGCTTAGTGTAAGCAGCTTTTGCAATATCTGTTTCGCTTATTGTATTCAGCTCACTAAATAACGGTTCATCTTCTGACAAACCATGAAAATCAATTAAATGGTTTGAAACTCTTTTTATAATCTTAGGCTATACACAACTTGTCCAGTGCCAGACTGTCCTATCACAACATGTTGGCTCTACAATTTGTTTCTTTGCACATGACCTTTGCCCCTTTTTCTGATTGCTCGCTACAGCACAATTTTCTCTTTTTCTTATTAATTTGCTTTTCCATATCCCTACTTTACAACTTTTATGGTTTACTTCAATAGACATTTCAGCCTTGTCATTGTTGCTCTCACTATTTGGTTGGTAGGATGGGTCGCAAACACTGCCGTCAATATCTTCTGATGTGTCTCTATCATCACTTCTTGAATCCAACTGTGTAGATGACCTTCAGAACATTTTT
Source organism: Saccoglossus kowalevskii (assembly GCF_978046115.1). Lineage (NCBI taxonomy): Eukaryota > Metazoa > Hemichordata > Enteropneusta > Harrimaniidae > Saccoglossus > Saccoglossus kowalevskii. Next base: position 27,327,686 of record NC_140642.1, read on the forward strand.
TATTTAAATCACTTGAGGTTTTGACCTGTCTTCAGCACTACCGTTAAAGTTCTATTACAAGCCGCGGCTTCTACTACAATTATGCAAATTAGGCAGTTGAGTGAGAATTGCAAGTTTGTGGTGCAGCTTCTATTACACTTTTGGGAAATCTCAAATCGGCGTGGTCATATTATCAGCGGTAAAAGTTTCGAGTAAGACCGTTGATGCACTACCATCAAACAGAATGGCAATAAAAGAGAAAAAACACTCATTCACCCACTCGAACACAGACGTGCATGTTTATTATAACAGAATATCTCTTTTTGGAGGATGTGTGTGGCTCTGACAAGGACCGTTTGTTACCGGTATTCAGTCTGTTGTCACTGTCATCGAATATATTGGCAATTTCTTCAGCAATAGCTTCAATGACGTAGTCATCGTTGTCGTCGTCGGACTGGAGGTCATCACAAAGAAGGTCATCTTCCGTGCCATCAAGATTGTTTGTTATTCCAGGCCTCAGAAATGATCGCTGAATAGTGGTTTCAGACAATTTTTCCCAAGCCTTTGATACCCACTGAACCACCATTTCTCTTGATGGGCACTTTCTTTTGTCAGCTGGGGTAAATTCAATTTCCCCTCCTTTCATCTATTGGTCCCATAAATCGTGCATGCTTTCTTTCATTGGCTTATTTATGCCGATATCAAGAGGCTGTAGAATGGACGCAAGACGTCCGGGAATTACAACCACATCGATGTTCCGCTCCCCGAGTGCAGGCTTCACATTGTCCATAAGGTGAACTGTGCACGAGTCCCAAACTAATAACCTTCTGCTATGGTCTTCCCGGTGAGGAAACGTTCGTCTGATATAATCCAAACATCCTACATGTAAACACAATAAAAATAACGAAACTATCAAAAGAAAGCGTTACACATGCGCATTGAACCTTGACGTATGATCAACATTATCAACAATAATGAATATTCATATACTGGTTTCATAGCACCCCTTTTATATGCATTATTTATTTTTCGTGCGTTTATAGAAATTTAACATTGAAACCGTCTTGAATGAAACATTTTCCTGACAGGCCCCAAAGCAGGGGCGGCAAACGACACCATAAATCGAATCATGGAGGTAAAATGATAAAATAGTATTTACCTTGTAAGTCGATAAAGCCTTTCTGATGTACCCTGACTTGAACTGCATTAGTCATTATTCGATATTGATCAGCTTGTAGAACTGGTCTCCCTCTCTCTCTTTTGTCTTGGCATTTTTATAGATGCTTCCACATAGTCATCCTTAAGAGTAATAATTCTTCCAGCATGACCATTATTAATAAAGCTGCCATTGTCATCTACAAGCCAATCTTCGACATGGTTTAATTTTCTTGTGTCAATGACAAATACACTTGTGCATTACCTGATGTTTGGACGAAACTTTCTGAGGTGCTCACTGATGATTCAACATGGTGATTCAACATGGTGATTCAACACTGATGATTCAACTCATAGGTGGTACCAAACTCTTCTTCTGACCAGGGTGTTGTTGTGCTGAATACTGATAATTTGGGCAGCTAAATTAACTGATATACAAATGTATGGTGGTGGTCGAAATTGTTATTATTATTATTATTATTGCCAAGTCAATCACATAAAGCATACCGGTAATATCTTCAGCAAAATTAAACCTGAGTGAGTGCAATCTTTCACTAAATAATTTTGTAGGACAAGCTAAATCACCATTTAACTTTGGATAATATTTATATGTAATTTAAATCTGCAGATTGTTTCATCGTATCAAAGTTTTTGAATGGAATAAGAAATTGAAGACTTGATTTATTGAGAGTTCTTATGCCCAACATTCAAGCTCACTTTGATGTTAATGGTGGATTGCACGAAGTAGGTCGATATGGTATCTCTAGAAATTAGGCAGAATTGGGAAAAGTTATGGAGTGATAAAATATCCATGGAAATGAAAGATAACGTTTTTACTATAAAGTTCCTTCTAAACATTTCTAGGTTAATGTTTTTGCACTAGTTTTGTGGGCTCCCGGGGTATTGTTTGTAAACACATGCTGATTGATAGGATATGTGAGCAAGATCAGAGCAAATTTCCACCAATTGGTATACAAACAGATAATTTATGTGACAGTCTCCACAAATTGAAACGCTGCTCTGTTGCATGCAGTCAAACCATGGATATAAGTGTTCAGAATTTATAACTCTTCATTATAAACCAATATGTGCACATGCTGCACTTTTTCTCATTATCAGTTATGTGCAGGAAGATGTTACTGATGACACACTGTAAGGGATGATCATGAAATAATGGTTAGTGAAGACTCCAACAACAAAAATCCAATAGCCGGTAGAAAAAAAGATGTCATTGATAGGCTGGAAATACTCAGTCGGAATATTCAGTCTTTATCATCTGTTCCAGATGAGGTGATAGGTGATAACTATATTAACATCACTTGAAGAAGTAGTGTCCAATATTCATGCAGCAGGTATCAGCTAACCATGTACTGAATTTCCAGTTAAGCAGACAAATCGAACAAGGAAAATCGATTCTTTGCACCCCGAAAGAAGGTGAGAAAGGATGAAACACAAAAATTGCTGATGTAGATCAGTCTGAATGTGCACCAGAACAACAATGTGATAACACAGGAAATAATTCTCCTACTGAGCATGCCTATGCAACTTTAATTGACACTAAAAGAATGTTACAGGAATTGCTTACCTTGTGAATTCATTTTCTAGACAAAAACACAAAAGAAGAATATCAACAAATGAAGAAAAACAGTGATTTTCATGGGATTGTCATTTCAAAGGCTGCTTTTAATCATATTGAAACTGTGAAATTTCCAAATATTTTACGAGATATGCCTGTTCTGAATTTAATTCAGTGAATTGGTTAATGCTGTTAAACTGCTCACTGCACAGGTTATAAACAATAGTAATGATGACATTGTATAAACAGTTTTGTGTACAAGAAGTTTAATCATTTGTTGCAACATAATTTTGGGGATAGGAAAATCAGATTTCACTCTGCTATACATCATGTTTAGCTCCCGTGTGCGAAGCACAACAGGGCTTATAGGTTACCGGTGTCTGTTCCACTGATAACTCAAGAGCTACTGTTTTAAATCGAATGAAATTTAGTACATAGCTAATATAATGAGTTGGTTTTCCTAATATTTTGTACTGAAACAAATCTAATGCCCGATGATGAAAGACAAGTGGCGTTCGTCAATTAGAAGGTATTGTTCGATGACCAGTGGCACATACATGTTCATTCATTTGCTTGTATTGCCTTTTTCATACAATTACCCAGAATAACGTGCTGAATTTAACAACGTCTTACATAGTGGTATTTAGGTAATGGTCATTATTTAAGCTATTAAGAAGATCTACATTATATCGGTATACCTTTGACACTAGTAAAAACAGCAATGCGTCTGAACTACTGTGTGATTACACCATTATTTTTTGAGAGGCAAAACCTTTCTTTGAAGTCCAAGTGATATTATATTATCTTTGGTCACTCAGAATATTTTGATATAAATCAAAATAAGTGTTCATACAACTGTAGCTTGAAAACATCTCATGTTTTTCCTATTTTTAGTAATTGCGTATTGTTGATCAAAATCCCAAAAAATAATAAATTGAAATAATAGGTTACTTTATTAGTTATCAATAATTCATATGAATGCTGAAGCATGGACCTAGTCTCTAATAGGTTCATTGAAAAAATAGGTTTCCAGTAATCAGATTATGCAAACATTTCCTCCTGTTTAGATCTTATTTGTGCTAATGTTAGTATACATTTGCTATTAGTTATTGATTTTTTGTATTATTTCTAACAGTGTTAATTTCACATTGATCACTGTTTTATTGATCACACATTTATTCAGTAAACTCCTTGACAGAATGAAATTTAGTTGAATGGTACAGTCAAAAAGTAAATGTCAAAACATGGAAACATAGGGTTCACTTGTACTTGCAAGTACTGGTGGTGATTTACTAAGTTGATGATGATCAAGGATTTTTTCCTGACTTACGGTATACAAGTTCATGAAACTTATAACATTGTTTTAGGGATTCAAGCTTCAAAAGCTGGAAGCCCTGTCGATTTTCTAGGGGTTCCAGCTTATTGGCAGCCATGTTGGTTTTTTTGAATTAAAAAAATACCAAAATCGTAATTTCAATAAGTACATGTAATAATGCAATCTAACTGACATTTGGTGTGTAGGAAACTTCTTAGCTGAACTTTACATGCATACCTCTGTGTCTGAATGGTTATTACTGCACATGTTCTGTTTACAACTGGAATACCTCAAACACTGCCATCAGCTTTAATCTATAGTTATATTCTTTAAAAATTGCTCCTGCACTTTTTACAGTAGCATTAGTTTATTTGTGATGTGCTACATAGGTGTATGACCTGGAACAATACCGCATTTCAACTGTTCTGAACTTCAAAATAATAGTGTGTAGATATCCAGATGATCGAATATACAGGAAAATATAGCTGCTGTATTTTTAGATTTATTACAGAAGGTATGGTGAACAGCAGTTTAAAATGGATGTTAGATTGTCTTACATGGCTGTACTTTCCTATCACAAGATAATGCACTAGCAAACAATGCATCCTTTTTCTGTTTGTACAACACATGTCAGGAATTCAGGCAGCTGCAATAAGTGATATATAGACACTGCATGTGAATGTGATGGATTGTACAACACACGTCATGAATTTGTAATTTACATTACGCAAAACATCCAATACAGACGGGCAGTCACCATAATGCTGGTACTTCCCACAAATCAGTATCATTGCTTACACCAGTTCCAAAGACAAAATTACAAAAATGTTTGAAAGCAACATACTTCATAACAGTCCTGTAATCAGTCAGCATTCCACATTCATTGACGTCTGACAAGTTATTCTCAATGTATCTTTGTAACTGCTAACGATTTGGCAATTTGATTAAGTAGTTACCAGTAGTAATTAATATGCACAGATTACAGTTCTAAGTTTGTCATGCCTGTAGTGATCCAGACTCCCTATAAACCAGTTTCATTTTGAAATTTAATTTTAAGTACCACAGGTATATACAAGTAGAATGTTGTTTCTAAAAGTCAGCAAACTGTCGAAACTTAATCATGAATGTGACTTCTAACATGCAGAAAGCTTCAGATATCAAATCTGACCTAAACTATATCACTTCCGGTTTATGAACTTGGATATCACCACTGACTTGTATATATCACAACTGACTTGCAGATTTCATGACTAATAGAGATATGTAAATGTATGGAAAAACGGGCATTGCGAACGTCGCAATGGCAGAAAGAAAAGAAAGATGTAAAGGCGTTATCTGATCAAAGTGACGATGCACCACACAATCAAGAACCCTGTAATTATATTAGATCTTTTTCTAGTATATCATACAAGAAAATACCATACAGGCTTCCTGAGGAACTAAAAAAGGAAACATGATTTGCAGCTGAGTGGTCAGAAGTCTTTGCCTCGTGATCTGATACCTGTTATTCCTTGCACAGGCGAGTTTTGTCATTGCTCACATGGCTTTGAATGGAATGATGATGACCCAGTATCTAAACAATCTTGAAACATGTACTCGATGTTATTCAAGATGTTTTTATAAAAGGTATGTTAGGTATAGTCTGTTTACAATCAAGTTGTCAAGTACTTCAACCCCAATTTGAAATTATTCATTTAATTGCCACTGCTACTACTGTATTTACATTTCCCTAAGACATACAAGGTGATGATTTGTCTTGTTTTAATGTGAGGGAATGCATGTTGTCATAATCAATTGTTCTATTGTTCTTTTATCAGTATATTACAGGCCCAGCAAAGGATCATGCAACTGCAAGTTATTTTATGATGGTTTGGAAGATTTGTTGTGTAATTTAAACAATAAAGATCTGATTCATAACAGTTTTCTGCAAAACTATCTCTGTCTAATGACAGAGTAGAAACCCACTTGCTTCTTTTCATAGGTATGATATAAATCTCATTCATATTCACTGTTTACATCTGACCATTATCAGTTCTAATGGTAATTTAGCAGTCAGAGAAACGATAATAAATTTTATCTACACTAATTTAACAGAAATTGTCAGATAATTATGTTGATTACTGGCTATTATATTTAGTAGGAGTGCCTCCCCCTGCAGTTCCACTATGAAATGGTGTCAACAATTCGTCATGGTGTTGATGAACAATTAATTACCTGTTAGCCTAAAAAGAAAGAACATTTTAAGTGAATAATTTAATATTTCTCTTTCTTGTATTTCCAGGTCTTATACAGCTAAACATAATGCTCTTTTCAGGTCAACACTATTACGGCTTGCATGGAATGCCTATTCAACCCTGCTGGATATTAACTGGGACGATGCATTTAGTTGTAAAAAATGTGGTGATAACCCATTGGTGGTCATATGTGATGGGACATCTGTTGGCCTCAACAAAAAACTACTTCATGCATTTTCTAATGATCAATCAAATGATTCTGATTAACCACTACTATATGGTATCAAGCACAGTATCAGAACAGAGTGTATATACCCAATCCTAAAGCAAGGCAGTTGTTGGCAGTTTGCTGGTTCAAATAAAGAAACAATATTAACACAAGAACATTTCAAGACACTGATAAAACTTCTCAAGAATTATACACATTTGAACTCGTTGATACAGATGTTGCTACATGTCAGTGAACAGTGTACAGTTTTTCTGGCTCCACTGAAGTATGGAAAATTTCTATTAGACCTGTCCAGAAACGCCCCGCCCCCCTTATGTGCCTTGATTCAGTTTCCAGTCATCTAATGTGAGACATATTGTTATCCATGGACTGTGCATACTTAATACAGTCAACTCTTCAAAACTGAAAGTTATGCAACAAGATGCTCCCTTCATCTTTAATTTAATAACGACTACTGCTGAGCATGGACTGGTACCTAAGTATACACAAGTCCTTCTCAGAGTCGTCCTTGTCAGAGTAAAATCATCATATACAGATATTTCCACAACCAATAATTAATTATCCAGCACCAGCTCAAGACACTTTGGCATTTTTTCCAAAGTTACCAGCACTATGTGGTTGAGTTTAATATTGGTAAAATGTTTTTGTTTGTTTTTTTAGTCGAAACACTTTAGAGGCAGCAGTGAACATTTGTTTAAAGTATTGTCATCAAATTATTTGTTGAAAAATGACCGTTCTGTGGAATGTTTTACAACAGTGGGATTTAATTTTCGCTGGGGCATTTTTCCACTTTACCATTGTGCCATGATAAATCAGTGGAAATAATGCCTGAAAACTGTTTTCAGCGAAAATAGATTCTAGTGAAAATAAAGTACATGTATACTGTAATCATTATAAAATCAATTTTTAATAGGATGCCTCATTAAACTTTTCAAATACATGTACAGGCAACTGTGAACTAATAACTTAATGTTATTCAACTTTAATGAACTGAAAATATTTTTTTTCTTTCAGTAAAGGTAGATATCAACAGAATATTTCCAATAAGCAGGACAGAACCACTACTTGCACAAAGATCTCCACCAAGCACCCAACCTTATCACCGGGGATCTTCACCGTATGCTGCCAGCACAGAATATGCTATGGATTTCAGGTGATGGAACAATGAGAGTCTCCAGAGGTTCCATTCAATATAATGAAGACACGATTCTCTTGTGCAGCAGATGTCATAATTTATGATAACTGCTGTAAATTACATCAGTATTGTTTAAATAGGTATGTAAGCCAAGTGACCCACGTTCAATTATTATTGGCCCCTCCCCATTTTGAGCTGTATTGTCTTTTATAAAAAATTGTTATTTCCTCCTTTCAAAAAAGTATTTTTCTAAGGTCTGAAAACGGTCGATTTTAAAAGATCGAGTTTTTAGCAGCTTAGGGAGTCCCAAATCAATAATTCCAAATACAGGACAATGTGAGCTGTTGTACTTGACTCCCTAGGCCAATATTTGTATGTTACCCACTGTTGCACTATGGAATTTATAGTCTGTCGACTAAAGATAACTTGGTCATTTTTCAGGCAAAACCAATACATGTTATCATGGATTGCTCATATTTGGTGCAATTTTTAGATTCAGAAAGGGCTTTCAGCTAAATGTTTTTGTGGATATACACTAACAGTATTCACAGATTGTTCCCTTGCGCATTTTTATTAAGTACATCATTGCTGTTTTTACTATAATGAAATTTGGTCTTACTGTTTTCTTTAAAAATACAATGTTCCTCATAGATCCGGCTTCATTGGAAGAACCACACTGGGTAAGTGTAGTTGGTCATGAGAACATTTCCTAATTATATAGCACTGATGTTTATTTTCTTTGCACCTGTTCCTGACTCCCTTGTTGGGGGATGGGGTACTTTTGTTATTTTTTTATAACAACTTGGAATGAATTCATCACAGAAATATTGCTATGGTAACACCACGTGGTTTAGCATTTGTATATTTAATTTGCAGGTGCAGTTCTGGGTACAATATGGAATTATATAAGAACAATCCTTTCATCAGTCAACTTAATTCACAGGCTTGTGAACAAGGAAATGCAGATGTGTTGTTAGAAGTCAAGTGGCACATATGCTTCCAGATAACTTTATTTTTCATGTTTCCTTGTTTCTTGCTGTTGGCAACATGAAAGTATTTAGTATTTAGTTAGGGAGTAAAACCCCACCACTGTAACAAATAGATTGTTTGTACATTTACTTAGCATTTGAATTTTCATAAGGATTCAAATTGCCCAGTCATTCTCATACAAAACAACTAAACTCATCATATGTATTATTTAAAGTAGATGCATTCTAAACTTGGTGTATAGCCTTAGTTTGTTGTTGTCAGTGAAATGACAATTTAATTCAAACTTAGTCTTTATACCCGTTTCATGCACACTTGTAGTAAAACGGCTAAATACTAATCCCAAGCTGTGAATTACTCAACATAACAATAGACCGTTAAAGTCTCGGACATCATCTGTTGTCTAGACTAATTTTACACGTAGTTATAGTCACCGCCTGGAATATACAGGAAATTGTCCAGTAATGGGTGGACAAGATGGCCGACTCACGCCCTTGGCCAATGCTCCCAGTCAAATAAAAATCACATGATTTGCCATAGAGGAATGCATAATTCTGAATTTGTATTTTTAATTTTTTTCACTTGTGTGCTTCATAATAGACATTTGACGTTTCAAGCATTCGATATGTTATAGGTGTTCCCATTTATTAAATTCAGATTATGTTACTTCGTGTGAAACATTCAACTTTTCGAATGCGAATCACTATACTGCTTTCGGTGTTAAGGTCAGATCAACATATGGTATCGCTGTAATAATCAGTCGTTTTCCCTCTAATTCAAAAGAGGGGTTTCATCACGACGTCTGTTCGTGAGTTGTGTATTGTTCTTCGACAGTCTTGACTTGTCATGTATTGCGTCAGACAAACGTAATTTGCTTATCAATCGCCTTCGACAACAATGATATTCACAAGGTTAGTCTGTCTGGACAGACTAATTTTCAGACCAAACTTTATTTATAACTACACCCGCGTACCAGCCCGAGTACAAACGTTAACTAGTCCACATGAGCTCATTTCAGCTACATGAATGTCACTTGAGTGTGTGCTGTAAGATAAAACACTCACACGATTTTAACAATGCCGAATATGCATTTGAGCATTTGTAAAAACATGTTCAAGCAGCCATTTTATAGCTCAGTAGAGATAATATAACCCTAATCCGACAAGCAGTGGAAGAAATTTGACCAGCTTACCTAGAGAGTATCTAATCCGTATATTTTAACTTTTATCTTAAAAAGTTACTGCCATGGCAGTAGACTACATCGTTCTCTAATTTAGAAGACCATGTTTAAATGTGTGACAATTCTGTGGCAATGACTAGTCAAAATGTATCAATTATTAAGAAAATTCCTGTCACACGCAACGTAATATTACCGTAATTGGTATAGTACAGGTGTGATGGTTCAAATGGCAACAGTAACAGAAAGACTTCCCTGGCGGCGATGATAAAATACGAACACGGAGCCAACAGATGAGGTTTCAACTGGTACTGGTATTATTATACTCTGCAAACATCAGGTACAATAACGCGGTAAAACTCCACTACTCCAATAACTAGATACTTAAACTCCAATACAATTCAACGAGATCTCCGATCTGAACTCAGTGCTGAACAACTCCCCTATATATACCCACACTGTCTATAAATAGACCATTACATCAGCATACATAATGAGCCTGGCACTTACTACAAATTTCTAGAATGTTCCTTTACCTTCCATTGCCTCCTACAATGTTCTATTACCTATTCAACCAGTTTCTAAAAAAAATCGAGAATATTCCACCCAGACACAGTACGGTTCTAGAACATTCTCAGTAACACGGAAGTGGTATTAAGTCGTATGCGACAATGCCATTGTTTATGTTGCACCAAATAGAAACTTTATTCCCTGGCTTACTTATTTTAACGTCACCCATGATGCAAGCTAAAAGAAAAGGGGCTGTAAACAATATAGAAAATAAAATCACTTCTGTAAATATTACGCAACTGGTGTAACAAATTTAGCCGAGTAGCGGCTCGCTAATAAAGAGGTCAGGCAGGTCCTCAAACTGAATTATTGAATACACGCAGAGTAGACCACGTCACTCTAGATGGCACTGTGAATATACCCGACTTGAATTTGGATTCTCACAAGTTGCCTCGTTGCCAGAAATTAATTGTTTATTTTACTTTACACAGTTTAGATCAGTTAACTAAACACAAACAATTAGCGCGCATGCTGACTACTAGTATCTGTGTACAATGAACGTTTGACCAAATGTCTTTGGTTTGAAATTTTCTTATTGTTTACTGTAGCGAACACGCCATCGCCCTCAGCGTGCGTGGATATATAACTGTAGCTGTGGAATCGTTGCCGACCGCATTATTTACGCGACTGATTCTGGCCGGCCCATAGGGCTATGGGGCCTTGTGCGACTGAATACCGGTTAAAATCCACATGCCAAATTTGGTCGTCGCGAAAATCACATTTTAAGACCTTCGAAAGTACTCACTATGTTTATTTACTTCCAAACAATGACCAGAACCTATTTGCGCTGTGAAATGATGACGGTGGTCATAAAAAAATTGACTTTATTTACCGTACACCGAGTCGCAGAAAAATAACAAGACGAAAGACGCCATTTTGGACTACAGAGTTACGCGAGACCTATAGCAAATTACGCGAGACCTATAATTTTGTACCACGTGACCGAAATCAGTAGATAAATTGCGTTTATGCAACTAGTTTCTATTATTAAACAAAAATCATACAATTATAAATACTGTATGTGATTGCTTTGTTGGAACAATTAGAATAACGGGAAGAGTGAGTTTTATTCTTCCACCACTGTATCACATGACCGCCAAACGAGATTACATTTATTCTGCGCGAGGGAGTGTGGGATGTCAATGGCTGTCGTTTTCTCGTAATTTGCTTGGTTTCCGCGGTAAATTGCTTATTATTGCTTATTTATAAACACAAATTGCAAACAAAAGTTTGTATGTTATTCATCCAGCTATGAATTCACAATAAAGGTATGTCACACCATCGTAATCGAAAGCAAAAGCGATTTAATTTACGTATGCCAGATTTCTGTTTTTAAACAGTGATAGATCCCGTAGCTCTATGTTCGACGTACAACAACAAAATTAAAAAAAAGACGTCCAAATGAAATTGTTAGGGCGAAATTCGATTGTAGGTCGCACCAAAGAGCTACGGAACCGCAGCTAATATAACTGGTCATCGCCATGGCATTGTAGTTTAACGATACGAGGATGGCAAATATATATGATACGTAACAGATTACGTATTAGCACCATTATTAGTTCTGTCGTTACGGAGTGCCCGTGTAGCTCTGATCAATATTTTATGGAAGCAGGCCTGACTGTACCGCTATACACATTGACGCTTCTGGCGATCAGTGTTAGCTTGTAAATAAACTACGAGGGTTTCTGTGGAACGTTGTGAATTACACTCAGTCACAACGTTTTTTCCTCAAATAATTCACCAAATGAAACGTCCTTGCGAGAGAGTTTGACTTTTATCATGCTGTGAAAATCCCCCCCCCCTTGCCATCATGTTTGGTACAATGTAACAGCAGGGTTGCGTGAATCCACATCTACCGTTGGTTGACCGTCGACATGCCTTTGATGGTTCACACAACGTTTCAAAACTGTTTTCTATTTGCAGCAACGCTCCTCAATATAAATAAGCCTTTTGTTTTGTGCTACTGCGAACTCTCAATCGTCAGTTTTTTTGCCATTGCGAACTCTCAATCGTCAGTTTTTCTGCCATTGCGAACTCGCAGCGACGTTCACAATGCCCGTTTTTTTCGTACATTTACATACCTCCTCATAATGTGTGCGACTATTAGAGTGCAGATCATGGATAAATGTGCATAGTTGGTATGTAAATTAGTCATCTGATCTGGATATCACTATCACAGCTGACCTGGATATAAAGTGACTTCATATACAGATACCACAGCTGACCTAGATATCACAAGTGGATTACATTTTAGTTATCACTATGAATGTAATTTATGGGTGATAAACTCAAAAGAAAAATGTACACAATACTAAAAAACTGGTTTGCAAATGCTAAAAAATGTACATTTGTTTGATTGCTAACATTTCAGTCTCAATAGTTGCTCTTGGCAACATCAATCTATTGATACACGTATTAGCTGTGGGTAGGAACGATGTCATATCAGATACAGGAATACATTGTAGTGAATGTTTAACTGCAAATCCCAGTACCTGTTCTTCGTCCAGTGACAAACTTTAATATATCACCAAGACTAATTTTGTCTCTGTTGTTACCTGAAAATTTAAATTGTATAAGAATGATTTGTATATGTAGTATATGTAGCGCTGCAAAAGATAAACTGACATTGCCTATCAGATATTGGATTTGTTAAATTTCTGGAAAGAGGGTTATCATTTATAGACATTTATAAACATTTAATGATTACAACTCAGAACTCGCCTGACATCTCCCGGAGATATTTCATAAATACTTAAGTGATTTGAGAAAGATGTGTATTACTATTAGACCAACTGAACATTGGTTCTAACAGTCAATAGACTTGATGATGATGATCGAGGTAGCTCTTTACAAATCTAAAACAAATGAAATTATTAAAGAATCGTTCATTATGCTTTTGTTTATTAATATGAATTATATAGTGCAACATAAATTCTATTGATCACTAGAATGAATGAATTATTTGGACAATATGCCATTATATTACAGTTGTGTTATCACACCCTGGGGGGTCCAGACTCATGTGGCTTTAGGTCTCAAAATCATGGTCAAAAATCAGCTTACTGAGTAATGCGGTACATATTAACATTTAATAATGTTTGCAAATAACTGATATGCACCTAACATGCTCAGGCCTCTCCTAAGCTGACGAAGACACGGCGCTGTACTGTCATCGATAAATAACTCTTTCAGAAAATCGTTTTCAATAAATTTTGGAAGGTTCAGTAAGTTGTGGCACTGGAACAGCATTTCGCCTTGGGAAGCAATCATTCCACACATATACCAATTCCGTTGTATCAAAATCTGCCCATGGCATGTTAAATTTGCTATTCTTACCAATATAATGCTTGCCATTTGGTAATTGTAATTTGGATTGCGAATCGAATGATTAATACAGGAATATATACTAGCTATATAGACAAAACTAATATGTGAATATTTATCAAAATACGGTTACACATACCTAAAATCACTCTAACAGTAAAATAGTCATAGCTCAGTAAAAATATTTGTTCTTATTTTCTCATTGAATTAATGCAAAAAAACTCCCTTCGTGGTCCACCATAATCTCTTGCTTTCTTCAATGAAAAAAAAACAATGTCTACTCTTAATGAAGATAAGCAATCATGCACAACATTAATAACATATTTGAATCAAGCGAAAAATGTACAATATAGAATCACCTTCACCAGATTTAGGATATCTGCACGTGCGCTAAAAATCATCGTCCGCCTGTACGGTGTTGTTTTGTTCGGACATTTCTCCCTCTACAACACAGTGCGGCGGTAACTCCGTTATGTCACGTTGTTGCGCGATAGAACGTTTACCGACCAATAGAAAGCTTTGTTACAATGACTGCCAAAAAGCGCTTGGAGCTTTGCATTTCTGATGTCTTCATCTTCGGTTGTTGCATATGTTACAGTGACATGAGCTTTGTGGTAAAACACCTACTCTTCTATAATAATAGATAGAGGGCGTTTCTGAGCAAGTACTGGTTTCACATCGCTCCTGTAATTACTCTATTTTCTCACAACTGTCTCGTCTATTTCACTACCACAATGAGATGCATTGATTGCAAAACTACCAGGAAAGTTAATCTATGCCAAGGAGACAATTATGCCGAAAATGCGAAGAAAAGCGGTTTCAAACGCCAGCACCTAATACGCCAACAACGACAACAGCGCAAACAATAGTGGACAACATGGCGAGTATGCAAATCTTGTCACCTTCCCGGCAAAGTCAAACACAGCCATCACAGCTACTGAGTGCTGTATATGCAATACAGAAAGATAACCATGACATGAAGACGAATCAGCAAGATATGGACACTTCTATGAAGTTTATTAATAACCAATTTGAAGAAAAGAGAAAAAGAATGGAGAAACTTGAATTGAGTAACAAACCTGGCGCGAGAGAACATCCAATTACGTGACAGAGTTGGTGTATTAGAAAAGGAGCTTCGCGATCAAGATCAATACACCCGTCGAATTAACCTAGAAATCAATGGAATTCCAGAAAGTGAGAATGGTGAGGATACGGAGAAAATTGCGTTATCTGTATTTCGCAAAATAGATCCGACCATAAACACCAGCCGACATTGATGTCACACACCGCATTGGTAAAAAAAAACACCTCAACCAACCAACCTACGCGTCCGAGATCAATTAATGTTCGCTTTGCAGCCAGGAAAAAACGGAATGTCATTTATGAAAATCGTCGCAAACTACGAGACATTACAACAAAAGATATCGGATACCGTCGTTCAAACTACATATTTGTGAATGGAAACTTAACACCATCGTCACGTCAACTGATATCAAGAGTCAACCGCGCAAGAAAGGAATCACACTATCAGTATCTCTGGACTTATAATGGGCGCATATATGTAAAAAGAAAGGATAACACTGCAATGTCCATCATAACCCACACTGAGCGGGATGTTGAAAAAAAATCACTAATTGAACATCATGAGAAATAACTCCAGGAACGTGAACTGTAATAATGGGTATGTCACAATGCTATGTTCTAATGTTTATTTCATTCCAATTTCTATATTGTAATTGCATACTGTATGGTAATTCGTTATTACTACTACATTTATTATCAATTCAATTATCAAGCTGTAAACATCAATGATAATGGATTCAAATAGTGAGGAATTTGACACACATTTTGACAGCTGCAACACTTATTCCTACAATGCATTTCTTGAACTCACTGGAAACATTCCGAAAGGTGCGTTTTCCATCACTCATGTCAATATAAGATCGCTAACTAAAATTATTTTATGATACAATTCCCTTCAAATTTAAAGTCATTGCACTTTCTGAAATATGGCAAGTCAAAAATAAAGATATGTTCAATCTATATAATTACTCATTAGAAACAAAAGGCAGAAAAAATCAAAGGGGTGGTGGAGTAGGGGCCTATATCCACACCTCTTTAAATTACAGTTTGATTGATGTCGATGTACAACACGCTGAAACATTGTGGGTAAATGTTAATGTTGGTAGGAATAAGTCGCTGGTAATTGTCATAATCTACAGAAAACCAAACACAAATGTTGTTGAATTTTTAGACAGTTTAGAGCATACAGTATTACATAATTTACCAATTAATTCCGAATGTGTCTTAGTTGGTGACTTGAATATAAATTTATTTAAATCTGTCACACATTATCATGCTACAACTTTAAACAAATTATTAATGTACCCACACGCATAACAACTAACTCTCATAGTGTAATTGACCATTTATTCACAAATATTCATTCAAACTTTGTCAGTACAGGGACAATAGAGGTGGAAATATCCGATCACCTACCAATATTTGGAATTTTCCAAGACTTAGAAACGTATTTTCCGGAAACTGGTAAAATATCATTTCGTGACTACTCCAAACTTGATATAATCAAATTTAAAAATGAACTTGAAAGACATAACTGGTCCGATGTGTATAATAGTAACGATGTTGATAATGTATATGACGCATTCTCTGGCACTTTTTTGAATATTTGTAACAAACATGCCCCTCTCATTACCAAAAAAATTGGTTCCCACACTATCGCCCAAAATCCCTGGTTAACTATAGAGTTAAAAAAGGCAATAAATAAAAAACGACGTAATTATAATGCGGACAGCGTGGCTAAATATAAACGCTATAGAAATTATGTGACAAATGCTTTAAGAGATGCGAAACGTAATTTCTATTCACAACAGTTTGTTGAATATAATGAAAAAACGGATAAAACCTGGAAAATAATAAATGAAATATTAGGAAGAGGACATTCAAAAACAAAATTAACGGACCACATTGATGTCCATTACCCCGGTAGCAACGTTACGACTACACTGAATGACCAAGATGCAATTGTGAACGGGTTCAATAACTTTTTTACCAGAGTTGGGGTGAACCTTGCAAACAAAATCTCACCACGTACATTCGACACTTATAATGCACATGTGACAAATTCATTTTTCTTGTGTGGTACCACAGCTCATGAAGTGTCAGATATATTGAGAGGGTTAGATAAAAAGAAGGCAGTTGGTTATGATCAAATAAGTGCTAAGCTACTCATACATGCAGCGGAGTATATTTCTGAGCCCCTCTCTCACATTATAAATCTTTCATTCTCTTCTGGTTCGTTTCCAAATGCTCTTAAATAGCAAAGCTACCCCTATCTTTAAAAAGGAAACTCCTTTCGACCCTGGTAATTATAGACCTGTCTCAGTACTGCCCCAATTAAGTAAATTATTCGAGAAAATAATTAACTGTTTATTTGAATAAATTCAATATATTTTATTCCAAACAATACGGTTTGAGAAAAAAAAATAGTATAAAACTCTCTGTTATAGACCTAACACAAAAGATATTAGATGAAATTGATAAAGGGAATGTAGTTCTTGGAGTTTTCTTAGATCTTAGAAAGGCATTCGACACTGTTAATCACTCAATTTTACTCAGAAAAGTATCTGTATATGGTATTCGAGTCCTACCTTTGGACTTGATCGAGAGTTATTAACAAAAAAGGGAACAACATGTGTGAATGGTGTAACATCAGACTCGCTTCCAATAATATGCGGTGTTCCGCAAGGTACTTGGTCCTACTTTGTTTCTTCTTTATGTTAATGATATAGCATTATCATCCACGTACTTTGACATCAGTCTGTTTGCAGACGACACCAGTCTATTTCATGCATTTCAATCTGGAAACAGTATTAATCTACACTATGTTAATGAAAAGTTAAATCAAATAGTTGACTGGTGCGACTGCAATAAACTGACAATAAATACTAACAAAACTGAATATATACTATTCAGAGGTAAAAATACAAATGTAGCGACTTTTGGGAGTTTGACAATTAGAAACCAAAGCATTAGTGAGGTAAAGTGTACTAAATATGTTGGTGTGCTGCTGGACCACAAGTTAAATTGGAAAAAACATTGATCATGTGATGAGCAAAATAAGTGTCAAAGCAGGTATCATATATAAATTAAGAAAAATTGTTCCAAGGTGAACTCTATTATTATTATTGTATAACTCTATTTCACTCATATTTCATATACGTTAGAAACCTTGGGAAATGCCTATAAAACTCATTTACATTCAATACTAATTATTCACATTGTACGTACTATTTCTGGTTCACCTACTTTTTCACATACTCTCCAACAGCTGTAATATACTTGATGTATACAAACAACACCAGTTCCAATTAGCCCTTTTCGTTTTTGATAGTGTTCATGGACATTTTCCTAATTCTATATCCCAACTCTTTCACTATGTACCCAAAACTTATCATACTAGGTTTCAAACCAAAGGAAATTTAATAATTCCAAAGTACCGTATTAATGTAGGTCAACGTTCTATTAAAAATACTGGCCCAAGCTATGGAACCAGCTACCACAGAATATAAGACATTACCTCAAGGAAATTATTTAAGTTAAAAATGAAAGAAAAAATAATTGAATAATAATTATCATTATTATTATCATTGTTATTATTATTATTGTTATTTTTATTTATTATTATAAATCACCCTCAAAGATAGTGTAATTCATTTGTTTTTTGAGGAATCGGACTAGATTAGCCAATGGCTATTTCTGGTTCCTATTTTGTAAACTACAAGTGTACATTATTGGGTAAAATAAAATTGTTGATTATTCAATCAATCATTCAAATGTGTTGACAACAATTTTGCCTCGCTCGATGGCCGCAAGGTCTATAAAGCATAATAACATAATGATTTACTATTTCCAGTGCGACTAAAACGAATCAGACTCGGCACTAAGTATAGTTAGAATAGCTTTGGTATGAATGGCATAATGTATGGATATTGTCGCTGTATTGCTTCGACACCCAAGCCAACACAGCTTCCTCTGTGCGCAGCGACATTTATTCTCGGGCCAGGCATTTTCACTGCCTGGCAACCATCATGGTGAAAAAAAAGCCAAAAACTCTCAGAAAACGGTACTTTGGGATAGTTGTTGACACTTCCTTGAACAGTGTAACAAGATTACTTACTCTACATATGCAACATAATTGATAATCATCTAAGCCAATCACAACAACCCGAAGTTCCTAGACCCTCAGAAAGTGGTGCAATTGAGCACTTCCGATTTGTGTTCTAAGATGGCGGGCAGGTCATGTGACCTACATAGCTGGTTTTGGGGTATGCACCACAAATTCCAAATCAGTCGCAGCATTATTTTTCAAGTTAGTGATTTAAAAAACGGCGGAAAAATAATAATAAACATGGCAATTACAATTGGGTTTTGCCCGGTAGGGCTAGAAACCCTTATAATAAACATAGCAATTACAATAGGGTTTTGCCCGAAAGGACTCGAAACCCTAATAAACTTTCACAAATTATCTACAATACAAAAGTTTATTTATATTGTCTCCTTTAGAAACACAGTGGTAACATTACTAGAAAAACAGGAGGATTTCTGCAAGAACCACAGAAGAACAGATATTGTATTAATTTTGCAAGATCAAAAGCGCTTGAAAGTCCATTCCATTGAACTGTAATTGTTTTCGGATGTGTTTGCTACACAGTTTAACAAGGTGGAGTAGAAATCGCGAAAATGATGAACCTAAGCAGCATATTGAAATAGATTGCCCTTTCCACCATTACTGGTGGTTCTAGTCATCACATATATGTATAATGGTAATATTCCATTAGCATTAGACAATTCAGATGACCTATTAATAATTGCAGATTTTTACAACATACAAGATGTCTTACCTATTTATCTTCACACACTCGACCACTCACTCACAGCAATGTCTTAAGGGACCTTCCTATAGCAGATAAACACAAGTTTGGCGAGCTTAAGGAACAGTGTTTACTGTTTCTTGATAGAATGGTGTCTATTATCCTTTACAATGATTCGAACATTGTCCAGTTCTGTGAATTGCCAAAACATCTTGTCATAGAAATAATTGAGCGGGATACGTTGGCAATTCATGAAGACATCATACTCTATCTGCTTGACAAATGGGTGCAACATGCTTCAATAGTACACGAGGAAGACAATTTGGACATTCCATTTGCGTGGGAAGAGTTTGTTCCTCACATAAGATTTACTGAATGTTCACTTAAAACATTCACTAGAACATTAGTGAGTGAGCCAGCAAATCATGGATGCTAGCCTTACGAGTTTAATACAGCAATTCATTGTTTGTAAGACGCCAGTACCACGAACAGTGCATTTTAATACACGTCCACGAAGCATAATTTCAGAAAACGCCATATGTGTACAAAGATTTCAAAATATTTGCCATGAACTGAATTGGAGTGGCAATAAGTTTGAAGGCGATAGGATCTCTTTCATGGTGAATACGCCGACCGGGTCATCCGCACGATTGCATGGAGCGCAGTTATTTGGGGACCCAAAAACCATGCCATAACTGTCCGTGTTTCAGTATTAGATAGGCATAACATCACACTTGTTTCGTCCGAAACACATAGAAAAGGAACAGAGTTTGTAGTGAACTTCAAATATCTCGTAAGAGTGCAAAACAATTCAGTATACACAGTTATTGTTCAAACAACTGCCGATTTGAAGACATGTTATGGTGATGATGGAATAGAAAACAAGATCCAGTATACAAAAGATCGGACGAAACTGGCTGTACGATTTCTCGATTTGAAAATGGGTGAAGGAATGTCAAACGGCACCACATCGTCAAGAGGGCAGATTTCAGGTTTATTTTTCCTATGATGCAGTTGAATTTTACGGCAGGAATTACGACGTATATTACAATACATGAAATAAACTGTGCAGCCATGTATAGTGTTACAAAATGACTTTCATAATAAATTATTATCAATCGTTTTTGTTTCTAACCAGTATTTAACCAATTTATTTTACGTGAACAAAGCTGGACATCGAGTTTGATATGTTAAGTTATGATATTGTATGTGTTGTTACGTGTTCGACATTAAAAGTTATGTTTAATGAAATCTAATTGTTTGATAAACGGAATGCTAATTATTATTCAAGTCTAAAAACAAAGGCAAATCTTCCCAAAAAGCATTGCATCACTAAACTTACTACAATTCCGCGTTGAGCAAATCATTCATCTGCTGTTACTAAATGTTTCATAACAGGGATTAAGGACTGCAATAGAACCAATGCCTCTTCCGCATTCGATGGGATTGAATTCAATCTCAAACTCTCACAGACTTCCTCGGCGATCTTCTTAAAATCGTTATCAACATCATTATAATAGTCGCACTTTGATTTACAAAATTTAAAAATATCTTCACGGATATTTACTGCCGACAGTCGTCTTTTTCTGTGAAAGGTTATTATATGAACGTACATGTACAGGTATTCAAACTAAATAAATCGAATGCCTGATACTTTATGATACTTGTATATATTATTTATGTAAATAGTGGATACAGGGTCACCAGATCATTAAAGTCAATAATAGTCTTAATGTTCATTTGATATACACAGAGAAATATTCGCATCCCCAGTTCAAATGTCCTAGAGTTTTACATTTGTATTAGAATACGTGTTGATTTACTACTCTGTGAGACAACGCCTGCACGACAGCTGGTTCCGGGAATTCTTGTTTGAACTATATCTATCTCTTGCCTTTGTTTTTGTGCAGCTGCAGTACAAGTCTACTCGACAGAATAGCATAAATATGCATGTGGTACTATATTTTACATAATGCTTTGATATAATTCATTACAATGGAACTCACATTTATCTTGACTATTTATCTTGTACAATAGTTTCATTGTATCATAATGGTACAACTTAATTCTCGTCGTTGATTTATATATACTCATATAACAGTAATGTGTTAAACACATAGACAACTCACCTAACAATTTTGGAAAATTGTATAAAATATCGGCTATTCCTGATATTATATCGCCATTTCGTTATATGCATTTTGTTGCCAAATTATGTGAAAACCTGTCAGAGAGTTGGAAATGCTGCAAATAATGAGGCTAGTGCATAGTTACTCAATGACTGAATATCAATTCCAGTTATACCATATGTGTGCCTCTGAAACAAATCAATGGGAAAGTTTTGTGATAGCTTACACGTACGTTAAGGCAATAGACCAATAACAATGCATATACATAGATTGTATATGAAATAAACATAGTAAACACTGGAAATAAAATCATCAGTTTCAAATTTAAAACACAACAAATTACCCCCTCATCTCTAGTGAAGAACATGGATGCATTGCACCAAATTGGTGTTTAAGGGCATTGAAATAACATGGACTACTTTGGTAATTCTCGGCAGGTATCAGTGGTGAATCATTTTGAGCATCGACTGGTGAAATGCTAATGATATTATAACCAGAAGCTTGAAATTCCTGCTCTTCAGCATCAAGTAAGATCTTTTCTGTTCTTTTTAAGTCATGTTGAGGACACAGCTTTTGCAGGATGAATTCAGATGCAGTGAGTTTATGCATCTTGCCAGAGTCTGATGTGATGTTTATGTATGCTTTAATACTTGGTAAGAGATGGCTTGTTTTTGTTCGTTGAGAGCAGTATGGACACTTGATAGTTGACATCTCTGAAGCATAATCTATCAGTTACTTTTTACAGTGACAGTAATATTTTGCTGTACACTCAGCAGATATGATTGTTCCTCTGATGGTATTCATTTGCATGCCAGGTGTATTATCAATACTCGCATCTGTTAGTGGAGTGGTTTCTGTTACAGTGGTATCCGGTGTGGAAGCCAGTTGAGTGGTACTTTGAAATTCACGTACACTTACATTGTTGAACTTGTAGGTGGAATTAAGTTTGATGTTGTCAAACTGTTCTCCCCATATAGCTATGAGCATCGATGATGTACTGTCTGCATTTGCATGATCAATCCTGATTGTTTTGGTCCACCATTTCCATGATTAATCACCTTTGCAACTGTGTTTACCTGTAATACCAAGGAAACAGTTCGCTCATGTGCCTAATAATGTATCCATTAGTACAAAATTTAATAACACTTTAAAATACTGATTGTATGCAATTATTAAAACAAACCAATATCAGGTATGCACCAAATGCATTAAAAAAGTTTCATTAAGAAAACACATTGAGATAGAACCAAAACAGTTCAAATTTGCCTGATTATTATGCAAATTAGATCACCTTTGCCATAGATTTAAAGCTAATCAATATGACCCAGTTCCACAGTTGCATTGAAATATGTAGTTGTTTGTAAGATATCACAAACTATGTCTTTAAAATCATCATGCTCTACATCTGCAGAATAAATCAAGAAAACTCCACAAATTGACTCCATTTATGAACAATTAAGGTACACGCCCAGCGATCAGCCGCCCCAGGCAACATCAACACGCATCGTTGACTTTCATTAGCTTTAACAACAAAATTAAATATCTGATCGAAATGAAATTTCTACCACAAGTCCGTGAGCCACAACTAAATCGATGTATGGAAAAAAAATATAAACCAACGCAAATAATTTCGTAAATATACTATATTATGTTGGAAATTAGGTGGAAATGGGTGAAAATAAACTCTCCGATCTTTTTACCCCATGTACTTCCGTAGATCAGCCGAACCCTGGCACCAACACAGACACTAGAACATGGTCCATCGATGTTTGGAAGTGAATCAGCAAAAATATTTCTTAAATAACTCTAAAAACACCATAAATGGTCAACATTTGGGCGAAAATTGCCATTTTCACGCATCAGGAGAAACGCCGCAAGTCAAGAACGAGTTAATCGATCGAAAATCGGAAACCAAACATCGCTAGGCCAGACTCTGTGCTACCGCCATAGGAACACATTATCGTCCGGGTACCTATAGTTTAGTGAATAAATCAGGCTGAAGTTTGAACATGTCACCGAGATAAAGCACTCCGAGAGACTCCGAAGATGACGTATAGGTAATGAACATTCATGAAAGGCCAAGTTAATCTCAATGCGGAAGTACCGCACAAGGGACCGCCGCGTTTGATTTTACCACAGGGACTGTGATTTTACGTTGTCGCGACTGTTCTTTTGGTTCTATAAATGACAGAATAGTCACCTTTATGAGTATATAGTATTGGTTAGTTCAAGCTGGTTTGTAAATTTCAGCACTGAACTCGCACGCTAGTTGGAATGAACTGACCCGGTTTATAATGCATTTTACAATACCAGTATGGCAGTATTCAACTGTTACAAATTAGAAAATTTTGCAAATGTAACATTTAAATTGTTTCTGCAGCTCGTTGACAAATTATTTAAAGCGTTGACATTGTGAGAAACATGAAATAAAAGTTTGTTTTATGAACGTTTTTACAATATAAACATGGGCTGGAAACCTTGGTTGAGCTTGGATACCAGTTCATAGATTTGGCAAAAATAAATCCAGCTCAACATGCAAGTTACTGAACTGAACACCAGTCACAACAGGGCATCACTGTGCATGAAAACAAATATACTATATTTTAACATTTATTTTGATTTGTTCTTATTTTGCATTATGAAGAATATCCAACTATCAGTTCTTGGTGTACAGCGTCTACTTACAATATACCAAAATCGTATTTGATGGCACATTGGGAAAATTCTTTCATATTATTTATATTGGGTGTATGGGATCTATGTAGATAGATTTTTTTATTTCGAAATTTACCCACAACAAAATTTGTCAGCCACTTGCGGGATATTATATAGGCCACATCACATCAGATAGTATTATCGTAGTAGTTGTTTCAACTATGCTATACAATTGCCATGATATTCACAGGGTAACTACTGTAGTGTGAAAATAGCATTAACCATATTTGCTCTATAGGACATTGCAAATAGAGAAAGCACATCTGGACCAAATCATACAACTATTTGTTTGTATGCTGCAATATTATTTACATAAACACTTCTAGCAAAGCAAATATATATGCTCTACCAGAAGTGAGTGGGCTTGCGTACCTTGTATTTCTTGACCATTCAGGAATTTTGTGCTTAAAATGTGCTTCGAGTAGAGCAAACTGTATTATTTATTTATTTATCATTGTTAAATTTTGTATTACGATAGTTCTCTTTCTGGAGGATGTGGTGGCCCTGAAAAGGGCCGCTTTGTTTGTGTGGGAAATTCCACATATTGGATTAGATATCTGGGCTTCAGTGGACTGGACTGGACTTTACTCATCTGTGAAAAAAATAAGAAAAAATTATAAGTCATTAACATTTAATTTTGTTTTGCTTGAAATCTCAGGCTAACAAGAAAACAATATTGGTCACAAGCTCAAGAATTTACTTGCCAGTTCCAAATATCTACTTGCCATGATGTTTTGCATATTACAAATGAGGACAAAAACAATACTACCATATTTGCTCTATTGGTTAGTAAGCATAATACAAAACGCAATGTTTTGAGTTACGCATACATTTTTTCAGTTAGTAATCAATAAACTGGATGTTTTGATATACATGTCTTGACCTGACATTTGTAAGATATGTTACCTGTCACTTTACTGTTTCGTTTATCTCGACATTTGTCACTGAAAGGAGGCTGTCTCTTGTGTATTTGTTTTTTGGAATTGTTTTTTTCTTTTTCCTTTTTAGCCTCTAAAAACTCAATTGGCTCTCTTATTGGTTGGGAAGGATGTCTTGGTTTAGCTAGCTCAGGAAGAAGACAGTTGAAGTAAAACCAATGTAATTTTGGATACATGTTTTCTTCCCAGTATTTGTTGTCTTTTTTTATGGTTTCAATGTATGCCCCCTTAGGAGTCCACACAATAAAATCACACCTCTGAAATCCTGTTATATGCAGCTGTCCCTGTACTTGCTTATAGTATTTGTGTTTTCTGTCCAGTTGAATTGTGCCATCTGTTTGTTTTTTAAGCATGAAACTTTTAATATTTCCAACAGCCTCTTCAGGTGTGAATGCCCTTTGTTCAGCTGTTTTGGGACATTTCACTTCAAGTAGGTACTCTTCATTTGTAGTTAGATCAGTGGCAACCCTGTCAGGTGATGCTGCTAACCAGCCATGCTGTGTATCAATATAGAGCCCAGAATATCTTGCTGTGACAGTGTTTAGCTTGATTTTAAGATAGTAATGAAGCAACTGCAATGAAATCCTGATTCCCCATTGTGTAGCTTCAGTTCCACTAAATGTAGAATAGAGAAGTCGAAGAATCATAGGCGAGCAAGGTTTAGATTTTCTTCTTCTTATTATTTCTCCAAAATTGGAAGCAGTAAGCCGATCTTTTCTCATTTCCCTGTACACATCATTATCATGTTGGCCTATAGTTTCTTGTTCAATTCTATTTTGTTGTTTTTTGGTCACATCCAGTCTTGTCACAAACTGTTGACAAAGTTCGTTAAGATCATGCTCACTAATATCAGGACTTGATGCATCTGGACCATAATTTTAGTCTAGTTTCGCAGCAGGGACAGCATATTTCCTTTTCTTCGCTTTTGTTTAGCTTCATCACTGGTTGCCCTCTTTTTAGCACCAATATAAGCAGTTTCTTTTTGTTGACAATACTGAGCTAAGACATCAGATGGAGACTCTTGAAATATACTATGCCAACTATCCATCAACCAGTTTGTTCCACACTGAAGTCTCAATCCACCACCATAACACCGGAAACCATATGATCCAGAATTGGAGCGATTAATAACTTCAATTTGATTGACATATAATTTTCAGCTCTGTTGCTCGTTGCCACACCTGACTTAGCATTATAGGAGTGCTTATGTGACCGTTTACTCCACCCACTATCAACAATGACAGTAATATAAGGCCTATAAGGCACTCATTCGTTGAAATGACCTTTAACTTCAGCTATTGCTTTTTCTTCCTGCCCTGCTTGCACCATCTCCTCTTTCAGCTTGTCATACCATTTCTCCCCTACAAAACCTTCAATTTCAATAAAAGAACTTTTATTGAGGCCAGGTATGCCAGTCACAGCCAGAAATTCATTGAGACGTGATGAACCACTACCAGTGCTCATGGTTCCCAAAACTGCAGCTATGTTGACAGCATAACGTTTCTTGCCTTTTGGTCCCTTCAATTTAGGCTGAGTGTTTAATTTAAACTCCATTTCACACGCTGAGCATTTGAACAAAATTATGCATCCCAATCCCATACGACTATATTCATATTGTAGGCTCATTGCATCTTGACACTGTGCACTGTGTGCAGTCAATTTAACAACATCTTGACAAAATGTTTTGACAAACACTATTCTATTTCCCTTCAGGTTCAGTCTGGGTCTTTTTATCAGGCGTTTCTTTTTTGTCACAAAAGTGTTCTTTTTTTGTGATGGCATATTATTACGCGAAAAAGACTGATATGATGTTGAGGGTAAACTAGAGAGGGTACTTGCATCTTCTGCATTGAGGGGTGGAGATTGAGATACATCATTATGGAGCAATTCTGCAGCTAAAACTGGAGTGAGATCAGTTTGTTTTACCTTGGTTTGCTTATCGCTATCCACATCCACCAGGATACTGGCAATTTTGTTACCTTTCCAAATACCATGTTCATCTTTAGCACTGCTTGCAGTTATAAATTTGGAAGTACCATTTACATGATCACTTCTTAGAGGAACGCTTGGCTGGTTGATATCACGTTCACGAAGTTCTTGGTGTTTAGAAGGCATTCCCAACACGTCTAAATGCAATGCAGTTTCCTGTCTCCTTTTTTATTGACAGCAATCACTTTCAATCCCTGACGTCCGCGACGTGATTTTTTGGAAGTACGATATCCATATTTTGCCCCCATTTCAAAAAAAAAGCTAACGAAGCAATCAATTTTAACAAAATCGAAATAGGCCAAAAACACAAGATACACAGAGAGACACCTTGATCGAATGATACTACAGGTTGAGGAAACATAGAATGTTAAAATGTAAAATTCAAACTTACCCGCCAAATTTGTTGCATTCTAGCATTACACTGCGTCACTTTCGCCACCGATGATAATTAAATGTGGATAATTTATGGTAAAACATGAGTAATCACGAGTAAAACACTGGAATTACACGCAAACAGCGCAACTCGGCAGCTTCCCGTGACGCACAGACACATTGAATATGTTAATGAGCTAGGTCAAACCCGAGGTATGCTAATGAAATTGTGGTTCGTTCGGATTCGTAAACGCATGGCTGGACGTGTACCTTAACGGATGGCCCAAACGCACTGTACAGATATAGGTTAAATATAGGCAAGTCTTTGGCGAAATTTGAAAAAGCAACTAATATTCTTCTACCTGGTATTTTTTTATAGATTTTATTTTTCATTCTGTATGTCTGTTTTTTCTAGTTTAAAAAATATGGAGCCTTCGTCCCTTGTCTATTTCTTACACTAGTTACCAGCCGATACCCCCCCCCCGCTCGTAGGGTTGATCATAGTTCCTGGGCTCCCTGTGAATGAATAGGAAATAAAGTAGGTGCAAAGAGACTATATGAAATGTAATTGTACTTCATGAAATGTCTTTAATGATATCAACCCCCATCAGACTGATAGAATCCATAAAAGTAATGAATTTATCGCATGACCAGAGTGAATTTACCATGTGCAAAGCCAGCATTGTTGATTTGCATAAGGAGTAAAATCCTTGTATCACCAATGATAGGGCTGTAAATGAGTCCACATCAAACCAGAAACGTAGAATGTACAGAATACCAGTTCATCCCTCATTATTTATGTTGACCATGTTAAAAAAACCTCAAACCATTGGGCCAGACTTTTATTATCCTTTGTTTCGCGAACCCGCCGAATGAACAGGAGCCGAAAATGAAATAAACAAAAATTCTCGCGCCCGCCGACTTGTAAGCGCAAAAAAATGCAAAACAAATATAATTTTTATTTTCATTTTTTTACCGCCCGCCGCATAACAAATCCAAGTTGCATTTTCGTGGGAGTAACATGATCAAAGTACCAAAGTTTCGCGCAGATGAAGGTTATACATGGAATAAAATTTTATTTCATTTCTTCTCTCTGTTCAATGATCTCACTTACAATTCTTTGAGAATCACACAAATCTAATGGAAAAAAAGAATTTTATTTTTTTCCTCCCTCAACAAAATTGCTTCATAAAAACTCGCGAAGCAAGGAATGAAAAACCAATGTGGTGTTTCCAGTATTAGGGTGAAAAATAGTGGGTAAATAGGCAGGGATTTTATCATTTTAGATTTATTTTTTCCCAACATGTTCAGTCTATATCATTATATTAATATATACTTTTGTTCATTTGAGGAAACTCGGTCTTAATAACAAATGACAACACATGTCCTTGTTTAAGGTTGAGGCGAGTGGCAAGAACTGTTGATCGGTGGCACTATTTCAAGAATGGCAGCTGGTGACAGCAAAACTTTCACTGATGTACATGCGTATGTAGACGTTTCTGTCTAATAAATGACAGTAATGTACATTCCTGTTGTGGTCATTTACCTACATCACAAGCTTGACACATTGCAGCTGTTTCTGGCATGTGACAAAAAGCTGCCTAAATCCCAAGAAAATGGTAGTGGGCCAAACAATGGTCATGAAAAAGTAAGAGTACAGCCAGCCATGCCAATGTGGTGAATGAAATGTAATTTCTTGCATGACTTTCTGCTCAATATTATACAGTGTGTGGTAGCCTATGCCGAATAATCAATGGCGTGGTCACAAATCATGAAGATTAATCATGATCACATACTTCATAGACACTATAACATTACATTATTGGGCAAAGACTATAAATCATATCCATGCCCTAGACATGGCTACATCCGAGGTCATAATTTTGTCAATGCAATTCTTGCGATTTCATTATTGCTGGCTGCATAGACCAGCCGATTAATGTACAAGTATTTACACATATCGGCCTTATTTTGGTTTTAGATGCTATTTTGTGGAGATGCATCGTGACAACTGTGGTAATTGTAACTTGTTGCACCGTGCATGTGCACATCACACAAATCATGAGTTCACAGGCCATAGGCCGAGTAAATCGCTGTCATCATTTATGTACGATGCAATATTTGGCTATTTATATTGGGCCATTTAGATTCCCTGATTCATGACATCATGTGCCAATAATGAGTCGTTTAGTTCAAAACACTGAATGATCATATCATGGTATGCAGAGTTTTAGAGGTAAAGCAATTGTTAAGAATATATATTAAAATTTGTGGAAAAGGGCAAGAGCTCGTACCTTTAGTACAATGTCTGTACGGGTCCTCGGCCGGCTGGCAAAATAACTAGTTATCGAAAGATACATGTACTGCAGACAATTGATGCTGCATTGCATGCGTAGAGTCTACGTCAACAAATAATTCACCTTTTTCTCCTGGGAAAACGTTGTCAATCTTATTTTATTAACCTGAACTTTGTCTTGACAGCGCAAATTATACCCAAATAAGCGTCTTTGGTTGATTTCTGGCACCCAGAATTGATTCTCGGCTCAGTCCTAATTACGTGTTTAGAAATGACCTGGGATACGTTTGATTTGTCAATCATGATTATGATTAACCAAACGCCCAATAACGCTCATGATTGACAATCGCAGCAGTAGATTTTACAGATTGAGGATTGTCACAGGGTCATCTTCGCGATGTTGTTCCTGGGTCAACTTCGACAACCACCAAGCAGCATATGCCTTACATTTATTAAGCATTTCCCTTGATATGTCATTGTTTTCCGCGTTCCTCTCACCAGCAGACGCCGCCACAACACAGCCACCATTATTCTTTCCTCTTCGCCATCTAGTTATTTAACGAAGGTGAGTAATTATATGTTGAATAGTTGTGGCATCATTTTTACGTGTAGCATTACTTGTTAATTACCACCCCCATCGCTACGATCCATAGGATTTTCACGTTCCCCCGGTCGAGGGGAATTAGGTGGCAAATATGAATATACTACATCCTTATGAAACCCCTCTTGGTTGCCGCCCGACTTTGTTCTTGCTCAATGATACTGACCGGCGACTGGCAACATACACAAGTGAAAGACGGCTCCAAATATAAATAAAAACGTAACAATCAGCTGTCAGTCATAACAACCACATGTTCGTTGGTTAACATTATTCCATTCATTGACATATTCTGAAAATGTTGTCTCAGGAATTAAACATCTTGATTTAGATCAATAATCATGGGTCAACATCATACTTTATATTAAACTAACTAATGCATTGTTGTTCCTGTGACAACTTTAATTCATGTTGTTCCTGTGACAACATCAGTCTTAGTACTATACAAACCAATGCATTGTTGTTTCTGGGACAACATCAGTCCTTGTATTATACTAATCAATGCATGTTGTTCCTGGGACATCATCAGTCCTTGTATTATACCAACTAATGCTTTGTTGTTCCTGGGACAACATCAGTCTTTTACTATACTGATCAATGCAATGTTGTTCCTGGGACAACTTTATAACACAAGTTTTTCCTGGGACATCATCAGTCCCTGTATTATACCAACTAATGCTTTGTTGTTCCTCGGACGACATCAGTCCTTGTAATATACCAACTAATGCATTGTTGCTCCTGGGACAACATGTTGTTCCTGGGACAGCATCAGTCTTTTACTATACTAACTAATGCAATGTTGTTCCTGGGACAACATCAGTCTTTTATTATACTAAATAATGCATTGTTGTTTCTGGGACAACTTTATCATGCAGTGTTCTCCTATGGATAATATCTTGACATTATTTAGAAGTAATCTTTGAACAATTTGGTAATATGAATACCATCTGTTTATCCGCTGGTTTGCCAAATTTATGTCATTTTACAAATATTTTCACAGATTTAAACATAATTTCTTTGTAATTGTTTTATATTATGGAGGCTTTCATTTGTAATTCAATTTTGAAGAATGAGAGGACAGAGAAAGACTCTTTGCTGAAAGTACATGTGATTAAAAAGAAGCAAGATGCTGTTGAATTCATTAAAAGGAGACTTGAATACCTCAAAATGAATGTTCTTACTGGCCAGTTCAGGACTTGGTCTGACACTTCCTCAAGCTCTTACAGTCATTTCTCCTGTGTTCGTAGTGGTAGAAAGCGAGAACGAAGTTATTAAGTTGTTGGTTATAGTGCATATGTGTCATTCAAAATAGAAATTAAAGGACAATATGTAGCTACAATAGAGCGTGTCAAAGATACCCACAATGAACATGAATCAACTGAAGTATCAGACAAACACTTCTCCAAAATAAATAAAGAAGTCATAAAGCAGATAGAAGAGTGGGTAGAAATAGGTGTGAAGCCAGATGTAATTCTTCTATTGGCACATACTTATGCACAGAAGAAAGGTTCTGTCATTCAAATCACTATGACCTATTTCGTTACACCACAATAGTTTCTTTTCTATTTTCATTAATATATGACCTATGTGTTATTAATGTATGCCTGTCAAAACTAAAGTAACTGAATGGATCTGAATAAAGTGCTTGCATATCGTAAGTAACAAATTATAAAATGTAATGGAGGAACCACCACCAATGTTATGATAAATCAATGTGCTTAAAATCAAATGTGTTAGGCATTTATACAATTGTGTGTGAAGTGTTTGAGCCAGAGGAAACAGAGCTATGAAGCTGTGCTTGGGTTTGAGTTAACATCTACAGGAAACCAGCTTAGAAAGATGTGCTTGAGCTATCTTTATTACAGGGAAAAAAGCTATGAACCTGTGCTTAAACTAGCATCTCTACAGGAAACAAAGCTAGTTCTTGAACTATCTCCATTACAGGGTAAGAAGCTGTACTTGAACAAGCATCTCTACAGGAAACCAGCTAGGAAGCTATGCTTGAAAAGCTTAAACAATCAAATCTATGCTTGACGAGTTAGAGAAGCAAATCTATGAAGCTGTGCTATGAAGCTATGCTTGGAGAGTTAGAGAAGCGAATCTTTGAAGCTATGCTTGAAGAGTTAGAGAAGCAAAGCCATGAAGCTAAGCTTGAAGAAACAAATCTATGAAGCTATGCTTGGAAAGTTAAACAAGCAAAGCTATGGAGCTATGAAGAGTTGGAGAAATTAAAGCGACCGCAAGTATGTGTGCATAGTTTAAAGAATAATATTTATAGGAAAGAAAGCTATGAAGCTGTACTTGGATAGTTTGAGCTACCACGTCTAGAGAAAACAAATTTATATTTAACCACTTATTCACTATGCATCAAACGGAAATTAAAAAAAAAACGCAAATGTTAAATGTTAAACAGTCAAGGATGGGCAAATCAAGGGCAAAATATGCCTGTCATCAATCATAAGAGACAGGGACTAATTATCTATCACATACACCATGTTTATTTAAAATTCCAATCGGAAATAATTAAATGCAAATTGTAATGCATACCAAAGGTTGCAATTTCATCCTTTAGAAATTTGAGAATAGTTCTTCTTTTCTGTTGAATTGCTTCGATGTTATAATGAAGAATATGGCATGGAGATAATACATAAAATATATAAAATATACTATGTAACCGGAGACCTCCCCCAGCTTGAGGGTCGTACAAGCCATGAGTAATTTGGTTGTCACTGCACACTATTACACCTACTCAATATATCAAATATACTGGTAATGCATAGTGAACAAACAGAAACTTACTTGTTTCCAATGTTTTGGAGAATTATTAAATACCAATGGTCACTGCAAAGAAAGAACATATTCAGTTATGGCATATGTAAATAAACAATGTGTTCACGACTTCACTGTACGACATTTTAGCATAACCATGAATAATACAAAATTATCTTACCTATCATTACCTCTTTTATTTATTGGTATTATTACATAATCTTTGGTGAATATATCAACATTTTTAGTGAACTTCTTCACAGCCAGACAGCGCCTGCAATGAACAGTTATGCTAATGAAACTTCGACCTTATTTTAAATATCGCTTGAATACATGAAGGAACACTTTCAAATGTAAGATATAAAACAAGGGCCTTTTGCCACGAGTGAATAAAAACATGTGAACTTAGAATAAACACACTCTATGTACATTTACCTCCGTTCACTTCTTGACGCCAATAATGAACTAAAAAAAGGAGTCCATCAGATGTAGATGGTTCATGTCTTTAGTTATGTGCCTAGAAACAAAAAAAAACGTAAGTTAAATACCAAAGAGCTATTGAATTGAACAGTACTGAGGTCACATTGACATCCAATTTCCATTGGTCGATAAAGCAGCTGGTTTTTTTCATTGCACACATTTAGGTATTCTTGTATAAAAAATTCATAATATAAAATATAAAAAAATATGTAACTCGCATCAAAGTCAAATTTATTAGATTATCTCCAATCTCCTTGGATTCTTCCAGCCTTCTCAGATCATCATTAATGATTGTAAATCCATACATGGTTTTAACTTTTTTGTACAAATGTCTCGCTAAAAAAAAAAAGGTACTTGTACATGAACATGTGTATGTAAATAATGTTTATTCAACCTTTGTATCGGCACCATGAAAAACAGTAATACATTCATCATTTCTTTTCTATATTGCCATAAATCAGTTACACATTTCCTAATTAAAGCTGATGAGGTATTTCCCACATTCTCATTTATATTCCATAATGCATCACCGAAAAGGAAATTGAACCTATAATTCAACCCCTTGAATTGGCTTGCTATTTACAAATACATGAATATACCCAGACACGTATACATGTACATGTATGTGTGGGGGTTAAGGACTGGATTGGTTCGCTCTTACACTTGTCAGATGGATAATAAAGTGCACAGAATACATGTTGTACCTTTCACACATTGTAGACAGTTGTATACCCGGGACTGCTCCATTGCATGTCTTGACGTCCCAACACATCTTGGATGAAAATATTCCCCACAAATACATATTTTAGGCATTTTCAACTGATCAGACAAACAGAAAAAAATCTACATGAGAAAAATATTATGCTGTTCTTGAGCATTGTACATGAATGTGTTGGAAGTAACGTTGCTCCAGAAATAACATGTAACAAGATGTTAGGAACAACAATGCATTAGTATAGTACAGAAACTGATGTTGTCCCAGGAACAACATGCATTAGTTAGTTTAATATAAAGTATGATGTCGACCCATGATTATTGATATAAATCAAGATGTTTAATCCCTGAGACAACAACAATTTCAGAATATGTCAATGAATGGAATAATGTTAATTAACGAACATGTGGTCGTTATGACTGACAGCTGATTTTTACGTTTTCATTTATATTTGGAGCCGTCTTTCACTTGTGTATGTTGCCAGTCGCCGGTCAGTATCGTCGAGCAAGAAAAAAGTCGGGCGGCAACCAAGAAGGGTTTCATAAGGATGTAGTATTATTCATATTCGCCACCTAATTCCCTTCGGCCGGGGGAACGTGAAAATCCTTTGGATCGTAGCGATGGGGTGGTAATTAACAAGTAATGCTACACGTAAAAATGGTGCCACAACTATTGAACATATAATTACTCACCTTCGTTAACAGGCAGGCTAGCATAAAAAATAATGGTGACTGCGTTGTGGCGGCGTCTGCTGGTGAGAGGAAGGCAGAAAACAATGACGTATCAAGTGAAATGCCTAATAAATGAAAGGCACACGCTGATAGGTGGTTGTCAAAGTTGACCCAGGAACAACATCGCGAAGTTGACCCTGGGACAATCCTTAATCTGTAAAATCTACCGCTGCCACAGCGATCGTGATTACAACATGGCCGACAATAATATTTCCGGGTTGGAAGCACCGAAGAAAACAAGTTTTACGTATTTCAGAGATAGATTTTGATTTTTACAGTGAACTTTTCATTAAACAAATCGTAACTTATATTTTTATTTTACAAAGCAACCGACTTTTGCAATTTGTTTTGCGCGTCGTTGGACCGACACTACATCTCACTGCTACCGCGATAAAAATGCCCGATCGGCTGCAGTCGACGTTGCCTGTATAAAATTAAAATATATCTGTTATGTTATAAATGCGACTTATTGCTAGTGTTAATAGCGTACTCGATTAGTAGTTTTGTTTGTGTAAAAACAAATTCACAATAATGCAACGCATACAACTGCGTTCCTGGCAGTTCAACACGACGATAAAAATACCTGACGTTCCTTGAAAATATACATTTTCAATTCATTTTAGAAAAATAGCATTTGTTACGAATATTTCAAGTACATGTCATGTTCGTTAATTTGTATTCAGTGGTGATATTTATCGACAGTACCAGCGACACAACTTGGAACTTATGCGGTGAAAACATCCTACTAGCCGACGAAGCTTTTTTTTTTTTATCTACATTTAAAAATTATGCACACCAAATACTAATTGCTCAAAGCATTATATTATGTTTTTATTTCATCGTAATGTGTATGAAATGTGTGGCGAAATAAATAAATCAAAACAACTCTGCACCTTAAATTTCTTGGTGATTTTTATTTATTACTTAAAGAAAAACTAGAATTTAGACTGGTCCACTGGCATCAAGACTATTTAATAACCGCACTGATATTTACATATTTTTATTTGATTAAATATTTGCATTATTTTGTTATTGTGTTCAATGTTGGCCACTACAGGGTCAAATAGTTGATACTGTACATGGTCTGTGATTTTAAAAGTTATAAGACCTGCTTGAATGTTACTTATCTAAAGTAAAAACAAAATATTTTAAATTCTGTTAAATATTATTTTTGAAAATGAGAAACATATACCATCTTCCATTATAATATGTATATTTTGATGATTCAAAGCGGAATATTTTTCATCTTGAATAGTATATTATTTCACTACAAAGAAGCAAACCTAGTCAGCAGAATATTCCTGAACTGTTCAGCTGTAAATTTGTAGGCTTAGCCAGCCCTTTAAATTGCGATCATTTTGGTCACTGTGAAAATTAAATTTTAAATGAAGGTTGCCATCTGAAACAAAGTTGGACAAGTGGTTAGCCAATTTTGCAAGTCTTAAACAGTGCGCAAAATTAGCAAAGTTGCCAAACTACATACATCTGAACGACGTTTTTTTCTTTGAGGCGCCGCAAAATTGACTACTTTGTTATATAAACATAGATACGCATACGCGCGTTAACAACGCTTTGTCGCCACTTGCATATACCTGACACAGAGCTAATCAAGGACAAGACAGCATGTTTTATGTGGTTATAGATTTATTACACAAATTTGAACATGAAAGTAGTACTGCAACACTGAACTCTCAGATAATTGGTGTGTCTGTTATGGTGGAAAGTGCATCGTACACCGCCACAGGCACACTATCATGTAAAATAGTACGGCAATGCTCTCTCTGTAGAACAGTTTTCAATTTGTTGAAACATTCTTCAACAGGGTTTAACTCAGGGGAGTACACTGGCAAAAATACAAGTTCCATTCCCATATCTCCCAACCAGTTTGACAAAAGACGTTCTCCCTCGTGTCTGTGAATCGGTGCATTGTCGACTACTATAGTATCACCTGGTAGCAATATTGGTTGACCATCATTATCATGTGCCTCGGTTGCGTCAACAAAAAATCTCAAATATTCATTTGTATTTGAAGGTCCAGCAATGACGTCACTGTACTTCACTCCATTTACACCTATGAGAAGACTAAGGGAATAGTTGACACTGTTTGCGTATTTACTAATCTCAATACATCTCTCCCCGGGGGGAATGCCCATAGCGCGACACTGTTTATTTTTACCCCTGATTCATCCATGAACTTGACTGTGTAAGGATTTTTTGTTTGGATGTACTGAATAAAGGCGTTGTAATATCGTATATTTTCTGGAGTAAACTTTTTCTGTGGTATTGGTGCTAACCGTTTATGTGTCCAATTACCA
Source organism: Saccoglossus kowalevskii (assembly GCF_978046115.1). Lineage (NCBI taxonomy): Eukaryota > Metazoa > Hemichordata > Enteropneusta > Harrimaniidae > Saccoglossus > Saccoglossus kowalevskii. The sequence goes on from NC_140642.1 coordinate 27,365,308, forward strand.
CCATTTAGTTTTTCCCGAACTGTTCTTCCGATTGTACTTCTGGAAACATTTTCTACAGGCGCGTAACGAAGAAGCTGCTCTTTGATTTCAGCATACGTTATTGAAGGCCTCTCTCTTTTCAGTCCCTCAATTAGGTCTACATCCGGATCAGAAAGTTTTCCTGATCCATGCCTTCTGCCGTGTTTACGTGGTAGTACATCTCTAGTCTCACAATAAATATTCCATATGTGTCTGACTGTTTTAATATCTACGGACAACTTGACAGCAACTTTGCTCAAACTTCCATATGGGAAATGTCCTGTGCACTTTTGAGCTCCTAGCGATTCAAGTTCATGAACAATCAGTCCTCTGAGATCTGTGCCTATACTCTTGCCACGGATAAAATACCGCCCTTTTTGAGATCGTTCCATCTTGTCTGGAAGTAATAACGCGATGTGCCATGTTCACCTGCCCATCACTCTTGGTACTTCCCATGTCACAGTCTCCCCGCGACGCCATGGAATTACACATCGCTGAGACAACCAGCACAGTGCCGAACCGTGAATGTTCTAATATTTCCACAGCACCATATGAGTATTCAAAGTCCAAGTATCCCGCACACCGTCCCGAGTGTTGACAATAATACAACACAGCAATACTGGTATCCATATACAAGTCTGATGCAGTCTCCATACTATGGGTCAACATTCCCGCCGTATACAAAAAACCCTCCAGCAACCCAGCCACCGTTGCCGAAATCGCCACCGCCGACAATCACCCGCCAGGGTGACAGCAAATACAACAGAATTCGATCAAGCTGCCTCACCGACAAACCTAGATCAGTATCTTATCCAATTGCAACAATGCTCACTAGCTACATAGAGCACTTTAAATGCTGTTGAAATAGATACAAATTAACAACAGAATTAGTTGCTCTACAATGGAGTCTGTGGCTTGACAAACCCGATGAAAATGTCTTGAAAAATAAATAAAAATTGCCTAAACGAGGGGATGAACGCGAAAGTCATGTGACCGCGAAATCCCAATTGAATATTTAAAAACTATATTTAATATAAACAAATCTCGATCAGTAATACACCGTCAATGTAATATAAAGAATAACTCACTATTATCTATAGATAAACGTTCGCAACTAGTTTAAACGAAGTTTAGACTTTAGTTTACTATTGTTCAGTGGATGGCAATGGTGGCAACTGGGGTGCAACACTCGGGGCAATTGGTTTGGTCACCGGCTGGATTTCAGTTGCAAGTTATGGTGATGGAGATGTGTGGGCAACATTGGGCATTGGTGAACCCATCGGTTATGATGTGCCAGGCAACAATGGAAACGGTACTTGTGGATAAGCGAATTGTGATGCGTCAAAAATATTTCCGTATCCCGGTGAATATTGAATATAGTCAGTGACAGGTTGATAATAAGGAGCAGCAAAGTAGCTGTGTGGAAAGTTTATATGTGAAGGCGCAAAGCAATGTCAGTCGGACACGTGTTTGGGAGTCATGGCTCAAGATACCACAGGTATTGGTAATGTACTGCATTCACCGGTGGTCACTGTGGCGGTTGGATGTCGAGTAGCTTTTATCGCTGGCGTCACATTGACATGTTCGAGTGGACGATCATCTCGGTGTGCGGTTTCAGGAAATACCACATTACGTTGTTTTACCGTCTATCCGACTGGGTTGGAAACTTTTGCACCAGGACGGTATTTGTCAGCTCGGTTTTGTTTACGATTGAAATTGTCTATAATATTCACAAATGCCTTGCTCAATGACATGACACTCTATTATTTTACCGTTCGTATTAAGTATTTACTCCGGTTTGCATTCACCAGCAAAGCGCAGCGTTTCTGTGTATCTTTCGCCATGATCGCAAGCTGATTGTTGAGAACGGAAAAGTCTTTTCGCGATGCTACCATTTCGTTGTTTGATGGCACTATGATCATCACTAACGGATGGACGACTTGGCGACTGCGTTGATAACCATTCGTCTGTGCACTGAGCTTGTTCTGGTTTCAAATTTGTCGAAATCGCGTAGTTTGAAGAATTTGAGTGATGTCTCTCATGTAAAATCAAGCCTTTTAAATTCCGCATAATATTTCATGAGAGATGCATCTATAGATCTCCAAAAACATTCCAATGACTTTCATTAAGGTGTCCCAATAACGTCGATTTTGATTGAACTGGGGAAACGCCGAGGGGTCACCAAACTTGTGCGTCACGTCACGCATTGGCGGACGTTCACATAATTTACAACGCACCTTGGAGACAGACCTCATATGGGGTACATGTAGGTTTGAGCAGTCTCGAATAAAAACAATGGTTATATTCTGCTGCAATGCATTATAATCGTTCTGAACAATGACATTTCTGGGAAAAGACAAAAACAAAAATGCACGATTGCGTTTCACATGATAGGATTCGTCGTTTTGAAATCAGTTGGACACGGAGCTAAATGTGTGAATGTGGGATAATATCGTGTGTTCTCTATACATTATTGTGTCGACTTCGATGCCCACTAAGCTTTAATGTAACTAAATTAAGGTTGTTACAATTTAATAACATAATGTCGCAGCTACTTGGATGAGGCAGCTTGATCGAATTCTGTTGTATGTACTAGCTTTTCTTTCAGCCTTAGCATGACCTCGTAGATGCAGATTAAGTGTTAACTACTATAATGTTTTTATGTATTTGAAAGTAGTGTTTAATGGAAAAAGAATAATGAAAGAAATACTGATTTTAAAACGAGTGAAAAGTTTGCTTTCACCGTCTATTTCGTTTGCCAGTTGTATCTTATCCTTTGTTATGTACTTGGATTTCATTTGAAAATTTCATTGCTTACAACATTTCGCGATTGTCTGTCCGTCGGTTAATGCCTTTACATAGAATTATTGTTAACTGTTGAATGCATTTTTGTTAATAAATGAATATACCTTATTTTTCTTGCACGCCGTTTTATTTTACTTTAAATTAAAAAAAAAAAAAACTAGCGAACTACCGATATTAATAATTGTTTACTCTGGCGTCTGACAGTGGCGTCAGCAACGCTTGTTTGTATCAGTTTAAATGTAACAATATTGTCTGTCATGTCGGCGCCTCAAATGAAAAAAACGTTCTCTAGCCCAACGTAGTTTGGCAACTTTGGTAATTTTGGTTGTTATTAAGAGTTGACCATTTGAAATCTATTCATGTACCGTGGTAGTTATGTATTTTTTTTACACTTGCTTTTTTTTCAATATAGTGGTTTATACATTTCAATTTCTAAGATAAAATTTGCTCATTGTTTACGACAAAGATTTCTTTCTTTAATTTGGTAAGCAAAATGTTGCCAACTTGAAACAGATAAGAGCCTACAATTTGAACTGTAGGGCCAGGTAGAATATTCACCTACCCCCGAATGACATGGATTCAATCAATAAAGAGTATAAATAAATTTGAAATTAATAATGAATTATTAATACTTCTACACTGAGTGCAAGTAAACTGCCAGCATCAGTTATTAATGAAAATTAAATATTGAGATTGCAAGGTAAATTTAAACATGATTTCAATAATTACAAAATCCTTAAAACATTTTTTTTTTTATTTTAATTACAGACAAGGATAATGCCATTGACATTTTTAAATTGCGGCATCCTGAAGTAACTGGTATGGATGTGATCCAGTTATCTGTTGAAAAAATATCATCATCAACCACAACCAGTCAACAAGAAACCTCGGAGATGCTGCTATTCCAACTATAGCCCATGATGCTATATCCCAGCCATCAGCATCTGCAAGTGACCCGGGATTGTTAACTGCAGGTCGCAATGTGTGGTACAGGGAAGCAATTATATTACTTCTATCTTTATACAAAGACAACATCAGCAAAATGAAAGATCCAAAAATCAAGAATAAATCTGTATGGCGGGAAATTTCTTTTGCTTTGCAACAGAAAGACCACCATTATGTCACGGTAGCTGATTCATGTGAGAGAAACAAAGGGCGACAGTCGTCACGCCGCGTCCTATTCGATATGGGACTCATAGCGACGTATACAACGCGTGTAAAATACATTGTTTATTTACATGAAATTCGAACATACACTGTGCGACGACCACCGCACTTTAAGGCAGCATTCACAACTACAATAGATCACAACAACACCACTGGCAATGATTGAAAGACTTGCCCTTATTATGGTAAGTTTGCCAAGTTTTATGGCACGAGTCACAGCGCCCATACTCTAGTGACATACTCCAACCGTCAAGGTTTCAGACACCGTGAGGATGGAAACACTGACCATGAGTCATTAGCAAACTCCCATAATGTAGATGTGTTCCAGACTCTCCGACAAAAAACAGCAAAAAAAAAAGAAGACGAAATTCAACATCAGAGTCTCTGGTTGCTGCTTTTGAAGAATACAGAAATGAAAGACAGGCAAAAGATGAGAAGAAGGAGGCCATGGAAGGTGGCATGCTGACAACATGCTCACAATGAACAGATTTCTCGATATATTTGAGAAGGTTGCAAATAAAAATAATTAATTATTTAGTGTGATGTAAATAGATATTTAAGCTTCAATTGTTTTCATGTTCCTATTGTAAACTATATATGAAATTGACTTGTGAAGTGAAGGCATAAAACCAAATGCAGATTAAAAAGTTATATCAGACATGAACATGTAAGAAATCAACTACTATTATTATGACCTTCACTTTGAATTGTTTGTGATTTGATTGTTTGTTTCATAATTCTTTAATTATTTTATTACATTCTAAAGTTACTGTAGTCATCAAACACAGATTTAAAAAGTTGCAGAGACCCCTTTTGCAGTTTAGATAACAATCAGCTGTGGATATTTCATTGAAATATAGAGGGAATCCTTGTTTGCTAAAAATTGTTTATCCTGAACCAAGAGCACAAATACAAGAGATGTTATTCCCAGGTATCAAACATGGAAGGAGTGGAGTTCAGGTAACAGTATTTTAATAAGTGAAATATAAAACAAAGACAATTAATAATTCTACCAACCTACTGTCATATTCCTAAAAATCGGGTTATGCTAAGTGTTATCTGTATATAATACCATATTCTTTTCTTCATAATTACAGACAACGAAAAGACGAGAGAGAGTTCTTGATACAGGAAGAAAATAAAGTCTGGAAATATGTGAGAAATGTCAGATGAAGAGGAAGGAGCTGGAGATGAGGCTATAATTAAATCACCAGCATGGAGGGCACCAGAATTGAATGAACTAATCAAAATTCGGGATAACAGATTAAAAAAGAGTGGTGTGACCAAAATGTTGTATATTCTGACAGGCCATGTCCTGTATACATCTAACCAACTAATATTGTAATTCCCCAGTAAGATACTCGTGTCATAATATACATATATTATTCCACATTATTTTTACAATTACCGTATTTTCTCTATTAGAATTGCAATGGTAGCGCATGTAAACCCAAAAAGTAGTTATTTCTGTCGTAAGGACAAAAATACTTTTGCCAAATTTCATATTAAGTGCATGTGCTTCTAATACAGGAAATATGCAATGAGCAACTGTGTATGTACTATTGCAATTATTCACACAGTCACTTATTTGGGATCCCCCTGTTTGTACTTGTACATACACACATACTTGGCCTTCATAACATTGTGTGAAAAATGACTCATCTTTGGAGCAAAATGATTAATTAGGCTGAGATACTCTTCTATTGCAGAAGTTTGCCCATTCACTCAACATGAATATCAAACAGTATTTCAGTGCATATCAAAGAACAAGGATATGTTTAAGTCTATGCTAGTTGGAAATAATCTGCATTAATGTATTTTTGAGGTAGCATAACATCTGAACCAAAGGAGCTTCGTGACAGAGGTTGAAAGAAGGTTTCTCACTCCCAAGATTCAGATTTTTTTACATAACCATCTGGTGATACGAGACTGCTTTCAGAGCATACAAATTCAAACAAACTCTTGGGTATCAATGAAATATTTCATATGTTTGAAAGATTTGGGGTAATTACACTATATGGTCAGGCTGAAACCTGATCTATTTATCACACACTGAACAACAGATAAACTAGACAAATTATCAATTGATGAACTTTGATTCAATCAATACAACATTGTAACCATTGGAAATGAATTACAGTATTGTAAGATAGCATTGTATAATTTAAAAAATGTCAAATACTTATTTCAACCAAATTTGTTTTTAGATAGATCAATTGGACAACAATCATATTTTATAGACGACAGATTATCATGTAAATTTGTCACAAGGGATATAATATTCACCTTTGCTTGCTTTAGATATCTTATATTGTGAACTTAGTCCAAAAATACTCTGATCCTTCTTCATTACCCACGATTAAAAAGCTTGCAAAAATTCTTCGATTTTTGGACCTATATTAATTTTCATTGAATTGTCCAAATGTTCAGTTTTCAACCTATTACGTTTTGATTAGATTATATTGACTAACCTCTCTCTCACAATCCACAGTAGCCATGGGAATCAGGAGACAGAATTCAGCCAAACAACATAATTGTTTATATTCCTTGTGACGTCTGCTTATAATTATGCGCCAGGTTTGCTGTAAATTAAGATGCATGTATGTACTTAACTCATACTTGCGCACTTCCCATTCATCTCTGTTGGCATTAATAATGCTTGGGTGCACGTTTCCATCGGAATCTACTGCATCGTTCCCATAATGGTCAATTAATATTGTGAGCACATCATCCCCATAACCATACATGTCAACGTTGGTTGAAGGTAAGTTTTTTTGGATCTAAAATTCCAAATCCCTGAAGAATGCCTTTATCTGGAAATCTATTTTCAATATTTGTACTAGTTGGCTAATACACTCTTGTTTGGCTTTTCCAAATCTATTTCTACTTGGAATAATACCATCTTGAATATTATCACATGAGTGATTTTGAAATTTATGATTTTCAGTTTGTATAGTGGGCACTTCATCCAGAATTTTTTTGAGATGAGATCCAGGAACATCATATATTTCTTGCAGTGCACTAACTGTACTGTACATTTGAAAAATCAATATATGATTACTGAAAACACAAAGAAAGTCAATTGATAATGCATTCCTCAAAAATGCAGTAATGCCAATGAACAATGTTTTAATTTTCTTCAACAATCCCCTGGCTTTATTATATAATTCAAAGTCAGACTCCAAACAAGTTATCAGGCTCTCAGTTGAAGCGCCCATGGCATCTACAGCTTCGCCAAATGACAACCAACTTGTTTCAAACACAGGTTTGTAGGATTTATTTGATTCCTGTAACGCATTTGATTTTATTGAGAGAGCACAAATGTTTTGGGGAATTGTGAAAATAGTAGTAAATGGAGTTGACAGTCTCTTGGTATTCCACTAAATACTGTACTTTATTTGCTGCCTGTGAACTGCATAAATTAAGACGGCGAGCAATGCAGTGAGTGTTGATAAGATATGGGTGCTTGGCTTTCATCCTTGTTGATATATCTGTCTTGGAACCTATCCTGACAGATGCACCATCAGTAGTTAAACAGACAGTGTTCTGAAGGGATAGTCTTTGGGCAGTTAGTGTCAACGATACAGTTATAAATGTTCTCAGTATTAGCATTCTCAGTCATTAACACTAAAAAATGCAAAATTAGGTATTGTTCTACGGATATATCAGTACCTTCATCAACCATCAAAGAGTAAGGCTTGCCAGGGTTTTTCAGTATGTCATTTTCAATGTGATCAGAAACTGTTTTATGGAAGTCTGTCACAGACTCATGATGATTGTATGTTGTAATTAATTTAAATTAGGAAGCAAATGTTTCAGTGAACTTACATGAATTCCTCCACAAAGGTGATTTAAACTCAGTCTCAGTCTTCCTGTTAGCAATGTTTTCTTTGGCCAATCAGTAAACATTACACATAGCGTGAATTATTGCGTTTTTCGTCTTATTGTACGACTCGACGAATGCACGTTTCATATCACTGGACTGTTTGGGGCGTCGACGGCAGCTTTGTGATACGAACCAGACTGGTGTTTCATGAAGTTGTCTCGCTTGGGAACGGTTGCATCTCTCCCCAGTGTGAAAATATTTTGGCTTTCCGGCACACCGTACAATAAAACACGCCCCCCCCCCTATCGTGCTGTAGCCAGGTAAAGTCAGTAATCCATTCCGATTTAATTTTCCGATTTTTCCTGTATACCCGAGGCTCTTGACGACGTGGTTGACTCTGCGTCGATGTCTCTTTGCTTCGGGGTCGGTTGCACTGCTGTCGCGTTTTTGTCATACTTCAATCCTGTCCGACTCAAACTGTCAATTTCTTCCGCATTCTGTGATCGGGGCTCTTCGTGCACTCTTTTAATAAACAGTTCAAGGAAAGAAAGCAGAGTTCGAGTTTTCGCGGGCCGAGGTTCATGCATTATTGTAATGACGCAGCAGAAATGAAAGTGACACTCTAGCTTACTATTTGTAAATCAGCGCACGCGCAGTAAAACTGGTTTGCATCCCTAGCTTTGTGTCATTCTATTTATAACTTTGGACACCTGGCGAGCGGCAACGCGATCTCTGCTGACATGGCTGGGCCCACCTGTGCAATTTAATTCAAAAATGAAAAGTCGGCCATGTGGAATCAAAACAAATCCACTATGTGATATGGTGTATAATTTGTGTAAAATATGATTGCAATTGGTAAATGCATGGCTGAGATAAGGTCTCAGAACAGCATTCTTTGAAACAAAATCTGCATAAATCTAGTCTAATCTAGTCTGCATAAACAATTATATACATCAAGTTTCAATGAAATTTGTTTATCCAAACTAAGATAAGGTTATAAAAAAAATTACAGAAATGCTTGTTTTTATGTATTTTTAGCATTACAATTATAACAACCATTTAGCCATGCTAAATGTAAGTGTATGAAGTTTGAACATAATGTACAGCCATATCGGAATTTTTTTTTAATCTACAATCTTTATTTCTTCTTATTTCTTCAAAACTGCTACTAAAAGGTTGTAAATTGCTTGGTAAAATTCAAAACTTGATGTTAATTGCTCATGAAACAGTGCAGGCCCATGCGACTAAAACTTGGAAAAAAAATTAAAAAGATTTTAACACTACCTGGTTCAAACCATTCTTCTTGTTCCAACGGAGATAGGGAAGCATGAACGCATTCTTGGAATATGTCACCATGTCCTGTGTGAACATTCTGTATATGGTTGACAATTGATTCCCACTTAACTAGTACTAAATCGCCTACACCATCACTCGAGTTTGCACTCTAATATAGATGGTTAACGATGCTTCAGCTCCATTTTCTCAGAAAAACGAAAGACTTTTTTTTGCCAGTGTTTTGATCTTTTTTGTAATTCCTGCCACATATCAGATAGAATACGCTAATACAGACATTTGTGATCGTATAAAAATATGTGTGTAAATTTATTTAAACAAAATTGAAAGAGAAGGTTGTTGATTTGTTTCCTATTGAAACACATGTGTACATGTCACTTTTCACATGAAATGTGTACATCTAGATTCATTAGTAGCAATTAATATTTTACTGATTCAGCATACAAATTTTGGTTTATATGTGAATTTAGCCCAGAAATGTGATGTGCTGAAGTATATAACTATACTCAATGATAAAATGCAGAACAAACCTTTTGCTAAATACATCCCAAGCCTTACAATCACTTTCGAATTTGCATTTGTCCGTAATAATTGCAGTGACATTTATCCTCCAGTTAGCAAGTGTTGCTAAGCATCGCTTCAACCCCTCCAACTTCATGTGGTATGAACCCACCTACTTCATTACTCTGAAATATAATCTATGTTATCAATTGTTCATTCAATTATAAAAAATCAACATCAAGTGAATTTGTGTTCAATCTATAGATTGACACTACATTACATTTTAAATTAAATATTCAAAAATTTATTAATCCAAATTAATTTTCGGGATATTTTTCTTGTATACAATCAAGTGCTAGTCATTTTACTACACAGAAGTAAATGAAATCAAAAACATTGGTGTAATTATAGCTTTTTTGCGTGGAAATTTATTAATTTAGGTGTATTTGCAAAAAACAACATTTTATTTATTCCTAAAAATGTGGGTAGGTTAGACACTGGAAACAAAGAATTTATTTAATTAGTCCCAACTGTGTTGCCTATCTGGACTAATTCCATTGCAATTTGATTGTTTTCTTTCAAATCCATCAGTGTATAGCTAGCATATTTAACAGAATACCCCATACTATAACATATGGCATCACCACCAATAATAACATTCTCTGTTGATGTTTCTTTGATTGTTTGGAGATAAGAAAGATGATTCTGCCAAACATTACTGTTTTCTCGGCTTCAATTTCGGTGGCATCATCAAAATTGATCATTATATCATAAAGAACACTGACTGTTTTTGAAACTCTCAAGATGTATTTCTTTAACTGCTGACTTGAAGAAATTGTTGTACATTTTGTTTCTTAGATCTTAAATTGTTACCAACTCATCCTCTGTGATTTACTGGGCGACCCCACAACACTCATTGAGCCATTCGTTCTTATAACAGTGCTTAAATTTGAACTATTTTAGTTACAGCTTCTATAGCATAATTAGAATGATGATCCTGCTTTGACATAAAATACATCAGCATGTACTTCCAGTTGATGAGATCTCGGCCACCATCACCTTCCTTCTGTGCATCATCAATTTGAATAAACAAGAGACCAAGTTCCAGAAGCTGTCTGCATACATTGTTGTATACAACTTGTGTGTTTCCCACAGGATCATCAGTTGTGCAATTGAGGTCTTGCATTTTAATTGATACTTGCTGTTCTGGAGTTTGATCAACGTGGGATAGATGATGCAATAATGAATAAGCATGGTCAATATATTTTGCTTGATGATTCGGTACTGCATTTCCCATTCCAGGTGTAATTGGAATGACCATCTCATCAACAAACTTACCAAGAACTGTGTTTATGTATTGTTGGTGCTGACTATGATGGTTTCATGTGAAAGAACTTTAATGACAAAATATCTCACAATCAACAGGAAGAATTGTTCAATGGCATCATAATTCTTGGTCATGTCAGCAGGCACGTTGTTTCTCTGTAATATTTCAATGTTCCAATGTCTCTGGATGAATCGTGTCTGCAGAGATCTTGCCAAATGACTGCTAAAAATGCTCGTTTGAAATGCCAGTTCTCAATTACCACTGGGTTTACATATACTAATCTGTTCATTGGAGTATGTGCATCAGCTTTGATGTGCTTGCTCCTTTCAGCCCGAATGCGTGTTAGCTCATTCCTTCAAACAGAACTTGGCCTTTCTGCTACCTGGCCTTTTCAAAGACGTTTGTAAAAAAAAAATCTTCAACAAAAATTGGAATATCAATCATGTCACTATATTTCTTTTCATTTTCATTTTTAAATTGGACAGGTAAGTTGTAAACATTGGACTTGATATTAATTTCTTCCGTTTATGTGGCCTGGTGGAAATTTAGAACAATTAAATTGGATCGAAATACCTTGTTTTCGTCTTTAGATGGTGAGAACTGATGGAGGAATATTCGTTACATTTGCTTTTGGTACTTCATTGGGTAGTAAGGACAAATCTATTCTATCAAAAACTAAAACCAGTGATCATCTTTGTTTCTGTTGTTAACAAGCATTTGTCTCACACATTCTTTAAGATCTAAGTTATCGCTTGTGATTTTGAATTTTTGACTCTTTAGATATCCTGTATATAATATCATCTTGGTAACTTCCTTTTATTTCATCAAGTATATTCAATTGTTGTTGGTGACACCCTCTTGCCAAATCGATCATACATTTGAAATTAAATAAAATTTATTTTCTTTGGAGGATGACTGAAAAGAATAATATAGTTTTTACTTCTAATTTTACTTCTGTTACTTTAATACACATAAGAAAAATACATATCAATGTTCAATTACCATGGACGAGATTTCTGGAAATTAATTACATATGATGGTACTGACAAGGCGAAATAATCACATACCCTATCTTCATCAGGTAAGTCAGGGTCACTTGCATCAGATAAGATGTTAACTAAAAAACAAACGCATTTAGGAAATAAGTGTGCATTAATCAATATCAGAAAATATGTCCTCAACTGAATGATAAATTGACTTAGGGTTAATACAAAAACCTACCAGTTTCTTTCCATGATGTGGTTTTCTTGATTGGTTCTTCATGCAATCATTTTTCTTCTTCTTCTCAGACATATTATCCATTTGATATTGGTAATGTTTATTCTCTAAGGTGCCTTGAGGATTCTGTACAGTATTATCGTCATTAGGTGAGTGAGATTCACTTGATTCATCTTCTTTGGAGGATGGCTGAAAAGGCTAATACAGTCTATAAATTAGTAAGAAAAATTAATAATTTTACTTCCGTTACTTTAATACACACAAGAAAAGAATACATTTTCAATTACCAGGGACGAGATTGTCTTTTGGTTATTTCTAGAAATTAACTTTAATTACCTATCATGGTTAAGTTCATTTTGTTTTATGAACTAGATTATTGACAAGGCGAAACAATCATAAAAATACATACCATATCCGCAGCAGGTAAATCAGACTCGCTTGCTTCAGATTCCTCAGCTCCATATTTTATTGTACACTAGAAATAATATATGTCAAAATTCCATTACTGCGAAGATATTGGGCTCCAATCATAATGGCTTCCAATCCGCAAGTGGCTGAGGATTTTCTGGAATCTGTAATTTGGGCATTTCCCGAATCGCACAACACCCAATGACTTTGTTGCAACCACGCTCCTCGGAAATGACACACTTCATCAAAACAAATCCTACACACACGCTTCTCATTCACGGTGGAGTGATCACTACCCTGACGAACTCTGCAAAAAAAACATAAATAGGCATACCTTACTATTTGATTTAAGACGAAATTGTTGATCCACATCATGGTGTTTATTTTATAAACACGGTATCACAGAGTTTTCACATATGGGATAAATTCTTGCATCCCCACACCTATTTGTATTTACGCTTCCTCTATGACCAGGGACTGCCACAAGTATGTCACTTTGTTCTTCAGTTATAATCTCACTCCATTTGAGGTTCTTCCTGCGGAAAATTGAAAATACAGTGAGAAAATATACACGATTTTGGTCAAGAAGGCGTCGTCAAACTGTGTCCTGTATAGCCCTGGGTCTACAAGTTTCCCAAATTGAGTATGCAACCTAATGGATTTTGCTCACAAATCTTTATTCCCTTCTACAAATGCATATATTTCACAGAACTCGTGAAAATTATTACAAAAACTTTTCAACATACATGTAAAATGTTTCTTGCTCAAGTTATCACAATCAGCATTCAATTGAAGTATTATGTGCTTTCTAATTGCTACATTTAGTGGTTGGGTTTTCAGAACTCTTGATGCTGAAGTGAAGGCAGAGTCTTACCTTTATTGTGGATTTCGCTTGGTAAATACTTCACACGTATGAGATAGCAATCTGAGCTGAATCATACACGGTAATCTTCAGGTTCAGATCAGACTGCCAGATGTTTGAAAGTGGGAACTGTAGGGAGCCTTCGACTATACATCAATCACATTGGCCATTTATACTAAACTCTCCTTAGTCATCTTTTTCGGTGTTGCACTCCCCTGTAGCTCATGTGATTTAGGCAGGTATCAGGTTGGTGGCTGTTCTTAAATTGTTCCCTCTGACTATGCGTCAACTGTTTCAACAGAACAATGATGACTCTCCAGGGAATCGGTACTGCAGGGCTGCTAGGAAGGAGAAAAGTATATCTTGGTGGAATCGGCCAAAGTTGCAAGTTGCAAATTTTTCGCACATATGTGGGAGTGATATACGAATTCTCACCAAATTCTCTAGAGATATAATAAGTCACCCAGATGTATATTCTCTCCCACCTTGCTTCCCTTCTCTTCCCAATGCTTGGGAGCCCAATGTAGTTATGGCGAAGGTGACCTTTCCTTCTGGGCATTCGTATTTCTCCCAAAGTACAACTGGTATATGCTCTTTGAAACACTGCACTTTGACGGAACCCGTCCATACACCACATCCAGGAAACTGGCATAAGGAAGTCTTCCCATATTCCTCCCTGGCTGTGATGGTGCAGGCGACTTTTCCACACACTTCATCTTCGACTTCAGCTTCTGCTCACCTGGATGAGTTAGTGACACAGTTTAAAGCCAGAAGCTTCACCTGCTGGTAGTGCTGGCAGCGATGACGGGTCTTTCTCATCCACCATTACCTTCATATTACCATCCAGCAAATGAGCTCTTATTCTTCTTTCCCTGATGTTCACTTTTATATAATCCCCAATATTCTACTCTACTATCCCTCTTCTGCTGAACAATTGTAGACCTTCCTTGTGCATCTTACGCACCCATCCCCATTTGTTATACCTCACCGCCACCCGGTATTGGTCCACCAGTGCCACTTTCAGCTTTTCCTCGCTCACTCCTTTGCACAGTGCCAGGTTTGGGATTACCCTGCAGGGATCTACCCTGACAACTAGCTTTGCTTACCTCTTTGGAGACGTTCTCATCCATATAAGGGACTCTTGAACTACCACTACTTTTGCCGCCCTTCTCAACCCCAAGGGGGCCTCTTGGAATCCCGCCTCCAGCAGCTTCATCCTCAACCACATAGGGGTGTCTTGGCCCCTCACTGCTTCTCTTCCAGCTTCTTTTTTCTTCGTCACTCATCCTGTAAAATACAATATGGTTACTCTGAATGGTTTAACTCTTCACGTGAAATACCTTCAACACAATCTCCATGAAACCACTCATAACATTGGATCATGAGCTTACCATCATCAGGTTTTCTACACAGACAAAATAGTTTATCTGACCATTTGCTTTGATCACCGAACCATCTATGTTGTAATATCCCTTCTAATCTTGACCCTAAAAAGATAGGGTGTAAATTTTTCAATAATAATTCCTGGACCCTTCCAGGGACTCAAAAGCTTACGGCTTTTTCCTTTAACCAAAGCTGTATCCAGAACATATACCTTATCACAAACATTATAAGAATGTTCATGTGTTCTCAGGTCATAATCCCTTTTCATTCTTAACTGATTTGCCTTCAGAGTTTACGTGCTATCACATGTGTCATCTGAATTGCTTCAATTAAGTCCACTACATGCTCCTCGTATGTCTCCATTTTTTGTCCCTGGAAGCCATATACCAAATCTGCTGGTTGATTTTATTTCTCTCCCATTCATCATTTTAATTGGGGTGAAGCCAGTCCTCCTGTTTACTGATGAAAGAAGAGCCCCTGCTATCTAAGGGAGGTGTTTATCCCATTTATTCTGTTTGTGTTCCATAAAACATCTAACTGCATCCATCAGAATGAGATTGTATCGTTCTACTTGACCATTCGCAGATGGACGATAGGCAGTGGGGTTTTTTTATGGATATACTTCACAAATAGATTTGAAAAGATTACTTTCAAAATTTCTGTGAACATCTCAAAGAGATAACCAAAGCGAGAGAAAGACTTGTTGATCGCTTATTGTGAAGTCACCTCAGCTGTTTGAGATGGCAAGGGAACAACACACACTACCCATTTTGTAAATTGATCAACCATCATAAAAATATACTCATTCCCCAAGGTTGTTTTGGGTAATGGTCCCAAAAAATCGATGTGTACTCTTTCCATTGGAGAACCAGCATGATATCTGGTTAATGGGTTTTTGAGTGTTTATTTCCTTTTTTTACTTTTATTGTATACAAAGAAAATATTCTGTGCAAAACTTCATCCAAAAAACTTATGTGTAAACATTGATTTGTCATTATGAGTAGCAGTTATCCCTTTCTATACTGACTTACTTCAGCACAGACATTTATGCTGAAAACACTGCTTGTACGATGCTATTTAGCATAACAGTTTGCAATTATGCCATTTTACAGACATTGAAACGCCGTAGTTGTGTGCTCAGTTGTGATGAAGAAAGAGAAGTGTGGAGAAATGTAACTCCGGAACTCATATCAGATGAGGAAGGTGATGCTGACACCACAATTGTACTGTGGGCACCAGCATGGAGAAGTCAACGACTCAACAATCTAATCCGCCAGCGTGATGAAAGATTGAAAAACAATCGTTTTTTTACGAAACATTTAAAAACTCTCCTAAGGGGAGAATTGTCAAAAAGAGCCAAACCAGTCACAAAATATTCTAAAGATTTACTTGTTCGAAATAATGTTTCAACCTGTTTTGTGCATTTATATTGTTATTTTTTCAATCAAAGTAAACATTACAGTTTAATTGTAATAATTGTATATATAAATGATGCATTTGGTCAATGTTAGTAGAATTGGGTCATGATACATACACCCTGTGCATCATCGTTGCAACATGTCTAAATGGCTATTAATTTACTCCCGTCGTCATCCATTATATATATGCACCTACCACACACCCCATAAATGGAAATGTTCATACTGCAAATGCATATTATTTTCACAGTTTAATTTGCTGATACATGCAGTCAGTTAAATTTAATCCACTTTGAAATTATAATATAAGCTCAAAAAATGATTTTCCATGAAGTGTAAAAGCTGTATTACACCATATTTATATAAAATACATAAAAAAATACTGGGTTAACCTGTATTTAAAAAAAAGAAAATATTCAGCCTGTAAATGTATTCATAACGAATACTGGCAAATACTTTTGCCTGTATTCAGGAAAAATACAGTTTGATTACTGATTTTTCTTTTAATATATTATAATGAATACTAGTAAATACATAGTTGTATTCAGGGAAAATACCAGGTAAATACACAGCTACCCAGTAATATATTTATAATGAATACTGGACAATACTGAATTAACCAGTACTGTATTTGTAACGAATACTCGTAAATACAACAGATGTATTTAGCTTGTATTACAGTGCATATACATGTGAATACATGATGTATTTCTTTGTAATTGTTATGAATACGCAGCTGTATTTACATGTATATCCCTGAATGTTATGCAAATAAGTGCAAAAATACAGGCTGATAAATGTAGTATTATAGCCGTCTTCTTGTAAATCTATGGCAATCATACCAGCAACCTTTCTCTGAAACAGGGCATCAGTGAGTCGGTGAAAAGCTAGTTTGAGTAGAGAATTTCTTTCGAAACCCTGATTGAGCTTGTGATAAAATATTGTTGGTACTGCGAAATCCATATAGCTGTTTATGCACTACCGTTTCTATTAATTTTTAGACTATCTGGTTCGATAGGTACTTGCTGATGTGCAGAATTGGCATCTAATTTCGAAAACCATTTATTATCAGATAAGATGTTCAGACATTTGACTACTAATGGCAGGGGGAAAACATTTTTCACGGTGACATTATTCAAAGCTCTATAGTCAACACACCATCGCACTTTCTTATCAACACTGGAACAGATGCCTACTCGGACACTGATGGTTGAATGACACCAGACTCCAGCATGTTTTTGAGATGTGCTTCTTCTTCTTGTAAAGTGTGTGAAACTCATCCAAAATCTCCACTGGCCAATGGGCCAGTAAGTTTAAAAAGTCACTGGCCCAAAAGAATATGCCACCCTGCAACAGTGTATCAATAATAATCATATGTATATCACGGGTACTACTTTTTTGTCATTTTTTCTGACAATTTCAGCTTACTTTACACTCACTGTGACTCACACCCACATTAATAATCTTATAGTTTTTGCCAAGTGAAGCAAGCACTTATTTCACTCATCACTATTTGTCTGATAAAAAAATAAAACTTTTTCATCAACGGGCATGACATCCAACTCCCCTCTTCCATATCAGAACTAGAACCAGAACCATAGTCACTCATGTCAGAGTCTGAACAATCAGAGAACTTGTCTGCAACAACATCAGCTTCCATTTCATCTCCCTCACCCTCACACACCACATTTTGGGATTGGTCAATCTGGTAGTTTGCAGTTCCTTGCCGTTGACAAGACCTGTCCTCCGTGAAATTGTACCTCCTTGGTTTAGGACAACTATTCAAATAGTGGATGGCTGGGGTTGAATCATTCTTCTTTTCATTTTTAGAAGTACCACCACCATAACTACAGCTACATCTAACATAGCACTCAATCTAAAGTAGCAAGCTATTATACTGTCAATAGTTTACACCCACCCTTCTTTATATTTTGTGAATGTAAGGATCGTTGCCTGGATATGCTCATGAAAGTAGGATATACCTGCATCAACTGGAGTTGTTGTGAAAGAGACGAAACTGCAGTCAGTAAATCTGTCAGAAAATTAGCAAAGACTACAATCTCCTTTGAAGAAAGCAGCATTGTAAGATGTTTGGCTTATCTATTGCAACCTAAAAATTTAAAAGAAAAAAAAATATATGTAAACTATCAGATAAATAAATCGATGTGATAACTACTGTTGTGATTATGATAAAATGTATTACTTTATAATCTCAATCTATATTTACTTATACATTAATTTTTCAATGTAATTTTACATAATATAGTTACCTGTTCCAGATGCTGCACATATGATGCATATCCATTCCACACTTGAATCAATGCCCTAAAACATGAGAAACCCAACGAGTTCCTCCCGCTCAGTGTGGCAAAGCTGTAGATAATCCTAAAGCACGAAATGTTTCTTGCAGATTTTCTGTCTGAGGACTTAAACAGCTCAATGAGAAAGGTGTTTACTTTTGTGCACAGTATACCTTCGATGGCATCTTTGAATGCTAACTCTAAGGCAAAAAAACAAACTTATGTCCGAAAATTGGGTTGGTCGGTCGGATATATTTTTTTTAAAACTAAGGGTATCGTAAATAGCCGCGACCCGATATTTCATATTTTTCGGTCGGTCGCTGGGGGCAACAAAACATTTTTTTATTAGCATTACCTCCAGGTTGTCTAATGGCTCCAACATATACAAAACCATATCAGTATTGATTTGACATTTCATTTTTACTGCATGGTTAAGGGTATCTCAACCCTGGTAGTACCCTAGGGCTTGATTTGTTGACTGAAAATGTCATATGAATAGCCTTATTACCGAACTCCAATAGATTTTTATCCATCACCTTATTTGGTTGTAGAAAATCTAATCGGAGCCACATATACATTCATACCAATTTCAGTTCCACCTAAAGTTATAGTAGCTGGTCCCACGATTGCTGCATCCATCTTAAGCTCCCTGCCAGCTGTCTGCATTTTCACCTTCCGAATAGTGGATGGTTTATCCTGCAATCATTCAGTCTATCTGAAATAATGGTTACCTCAGCCGCTGTATCTACTACTGCCTGAGTTGAGTACCCCTGTATCTGATAGGTACAGAGTACATGGGTCCTGATCTCAAACGGTTCGTAACTACTTTTTGGGCTTCCAAAATCATTGCATCATCATTCACCACATCATTACATATCAATATTGGTAGATATATCATTCTCAGTGCTTATCGGAAGGTCACCTTTTGTGATAGGGTCAAGCTTAGACCTGATTCACTGACCCTTGTTCATTTAAATCAACAAACTGGACCGCTGACGGTTATTAAGCATACTAGTTACCCCTTTAAACTGAGTCACCATTGTCTCCATGGTAGATCTTAGTGCTGACATCGTGACAAATGTACTTCTACGCCATTAGGATCATCACGCTTATCACATGGCAAGTTGTTATTAAACTGTCGTCCTATAGCCTTTACGGACACTTCATCACCATTACCATCACTATCGTTGACTTCATATCCAGGAATAAAACCCTATCTGCCCAATCTTCCAGTGACTCCTCTAATTTCTGACCAAGTTGAGTTTCAGTAAACCCGAATCTCTGCTCCTATTTCTCCACCAATTCATTGTAGCGGATCTCTAGATCCTGGTCTACCAATAAGGTGTAGTGGTCACTAGACTTAGCTTCCAAAAACCAACACAGGAAGTCTTTACATACCAGATTAGACCACTGTTGAGCTTTCGCATACTAGCATTTGAATGAAGAAGGTGCGCCATTTAGAACTGCCATCATACATCAAGGATTTTGGGAAACTGAACGGTTTAGGAATGACCACTGATTTTTCCCTGTGTTTCATCGCAACTCTTTCATAAGGGGAAATAATTTGTACTGGTGATGCAGATCTATTCCCGACTGAACGACTACGATCATATTCTTTATACACAGGTGCCTGGTCGAATCTATTTCCACTGGCTTCACCCTTATAATGATATGAAGGGAGCTATCTTCCTTTTCTCTAAGGAATAATGATGTAGAAGTGAGATATTTGTGTTGGTATCTGATTTTGTCTCCTAATTACCTCTTTAATCCTTACTTGGAATTTGAAATTCTCATATCTCCTTCCTTTCTCTTCCTCTTCTCTACTGTTTGAAGGTTAACGGTAATCTTCTCTACCACGATACTCCCTATGATCAGTAAAATGACGCTGTTCAGATATCCTCCATTTGTTCCATGTTCATTTCTCTCAGTCATGGAATGATACACGGTCATACCAGTCATCAGAGATTTTAGAACGATTCTCTACACTGTTCCCAAAAGTAACCAACTCCCTGAGCTCACTTGATAATGTGGAATATCTTCCAACATTGCCATGGTCAATTTTCCATTCTCCTTTCTCAACTGCATTTCTCTGACCCACTATGGGCAGACGTAACAATGTATCATAACTACATTCATTGATATGAATCTTTCTTGACATTTTGAAACAAGAAATAAAGTTTAAAGATAACACAGTACAATTTTAAAATATAATACCCGTATAAAAGGGTAAACACTTAAATACAATTATATAATATTAATGATGAACCCTAAAAATCTAGGTTTAAAAATTCCGGAGTCGATATATAAACAACGTACGTTAAAAAGTACGTAAAAACAATGATTAAACACTAATAATGCTTCAGATAACTAACAGGAAGTTTTCACGCTAGAATGTGCGAAAACGCAATTCGTCTATCGCGTGACGATCGACTCTAACTCGCGACAACTTTCCACCAACCATTTTAGTTCGAATGGTTAAAAATTAAACGCAGACACAAAAGTAGCTCACAGCGCCAGTAAAGTGAAGGCAGTCTTACTTTTATTGTGGCTTTCGCTCGGTGAATACTTCACACGTATGAGATAGCAATCTGAGCCGATTCTTGAACACGGTTGCAATAGCACACACGATAATCTTCAGGTTCAGACTACCGAAGTTCCCGGATGTTCGAAAGTGGGAACTGACGGGAGCCTGTGGCGATACGTCAATTACATCGGCCATTTATACAATGCAAACAGCTGTGGAATTCTCGTTTTCACTACCTCACTTAATCCCATGGAGATTTAATAACATGTTTTGTTGATGAGGGTGGTAAATAAATAAATTTGAAAGAATAGGTGACTTTAGTATGATGACTGTAGATATTCAATTTATTGCATCAATCAAAAACCATATAATGAATATACAAATGAATGAAATATTATAGATAAAAATAGTACATAATGAATAATAATGTTGCAGTACATGTACAGAAATAATTATATTCAATAATATATACATAAATAAATAAATAAATAAAACTAAGACAGTAGAAGCAATTAAAGCCCCCCAAGTACATAATCGACCCAAAAACATACAAATGAAATTTGCACAGAAATACAGAAATAATTATATTCTTAAGGTACAATAATTCTTTCAGGTCAATAATAATAACAGAAAACATGATTAAAGATGTCCAAGTTCATGTTAGTGAATAATCTTAATGTCAAAAAGTTTACATCTGTTTAATGTTGATATATCAACTGTTTAACTTGATATATCAACTGTTTACTACGGTAACCTTATGCTTCCCTCTCTATATCAGTAGCTCAAAGGATGACAAACGTAAAGTTAGCTAGTTGCGTTCAAAAATGTTGCAGTCCAAATGACGTACACCCTACAGTGTTGATATAAACATAAACAAAAATGGCCGACACCAGATCTCGTGAAACTCTGAGATTTTGTGAGCTAATTGACAAAAGTTTATTTTTGGATCATGAAATTTTTTTTAAAAGATAAGAATATTAAAAATATGATTTATAATACAAGAATAAATTTAATTGACAAAAGAATAATTGCATAACCAAAACACGATAGCCAGATGTCCGAACAGTGCCCTCTTTGCAGTTGCTATGTCTGTCTGTATGCATGCATATTCCTACTATGACAATAACACGAGTTAAAATAACAGAAACTGTAAGAATTTTAAACAATCATTACAATATATGAAGAATTAATCAGATTCAGATTGTTCTAAACGTTGGTTCTAAACCATTGAGAAAATATTCTAAATATGCCCAAGCTTGCATAAAATGTATGTATGTATGCATGCATGCATGCATGCTCTCAAATTACAGTTATTTTATGTGATGCAGCTTTGATTTTGCTCATTACCATGTAAATGTATTCTAACCTCACCACAGCCACATTCCTGTATATATGAAATTAATTAGTTCATATCGCATGTGCAATGAACATATAACTGTCATCGAATTAGCATATTCAAATAAGTATCCTGCAATACAACCAATCAACATCACTGTCGCCCACTGAGCAAAATCTAGGCAAAATTTACAGTTTATTATGAAAGGACACATGAAATAATAGGGAGGTAAATGGGCTAAAGTAGAACTCACTAGTTTAAGTGGTGCAACTATTCCAGTTCCTGTAATGAATAAAGATGTATCATTGTTATTTTGATCTTGTCTTGGTTGTATTGGCTGATATAGCAATCTCAATGTAGGCACAGCAAGACTGGTCATCATTGCATCACAACCATGTACTAAAGTTTGGAGAGTTATAATAATCTCCATGAAAAGAACAAAAAGTAGTTGTTTGATTCTGCCGGGTGATGATACAGCCTATCAGCAATAGGATACGTGTAAACGAATCCTAATTTTCGTAACAATGGATTTGGAGAGACGTCTTGAACCGTAACCTTTCAGCTGGAGGTGAATAGACGGCGAATAGACGAATAGAAAAATGGTTAAAGAAAAAAATGAAAAGAAAGGTTTTACCGAAACAGGCAGAGTTTTTGCTATGTTAGTTGCATCTCGATGCACAGTTGGTTGCACTGTTGGTTCATACATACAAACTATGGTTAATATAATTGGTTGAACTAGATGTGCAATTGTAATTCTTCTCTAGGATCAATCATTGGTAATGTTGGTAATTCACTCCACATAATCTCACTTAGCTGTTCAAGGATATTCTCTGCTTCTCTAGTGATGTTCCACCAGCTGTATCTATATAGACAGAATGTCCATTTTTTTATTCATATTAAATTTGGTTTCAGTGGTTTGCTGGTACAGTGATTTTTCTGCAGTACTAAATACCTGGTACTGCTATACTTGCCCCTTCCATTGCCTGTTTCGCTGGTAATATCTGTACCAGCAGGGAGATGTGCTGATTGCCCTCAAGTTGTATGCTCGATAACATCTGTACCGATACAATAATTTAATGACGTCCCACAATTTCCCCCCCCCCCCCCATGTATACTACTTTCAATATTACTATCACGGGGGTAAATCTTCTCTCTCTGGGTTCTCCACACTTGCCAGGGGGGGAACTCGTCTCGTCTCTCTATCTCGTCCCCTTGAGGTACAGGATCGGGAAAGTCACTTTAACTTTACAGTCAAATAAGGCACACAACGAAATACGTTTCAGCTCTCGTCTTAGTCGGTCAATCGAGCACTCTATAAGACACAGCGCCCTGGGGAAAAGTCCCCAAGACTCTCACAAGGCTGAACCAAGACTCGCCCAAGACTGGACTGCCTCAAGACTCGCCCCCGGACTCGACTCTCCAGGACTGCACTCTCTCTCTACTGCGTCTATCGTGCTGTGCTCCCCAAGACCAACTCAAACTTTCTTTATTCATTTTCAAAACTCTAACCAATTACAAAGCAGTAAAAATACTCTAGGGCGTAACCTTCAATCATAAAGCCAATCACACTAAGTACTGAATACGTCATATCTTTTGATTAATCGTTCACTACATTAATAACTATGAATATAAACTGTCAGAATGGCGACGATTATCTCGTAATTAGTTCCAAATCACTGAGCCAAGTTCCGTCCAAAACTTCAAATAAGCCTGAACGATGACAGACATAACACAGCAATTTGCTAATAATCAGTTAATTAAGTCGGTTAACAGATACGCAAAAACAAATTCATGATATTACTATGAATAACGAGATTTTTTCGAAGCTGTAACTCAATGTCATAGATTTTTAACTGAAATTGTCCTTCATATCTCATTCATTTCTGTAGCTTCTTTGTCAGATGTTTTTTCAAGACAGTAGATGTCATTAAATAAAGTCTACATTTACTTGGAAACAACCCATAGGATTTTAGATATTCATAATTCCATTCCTCTAGATATGATGCCGAGTTTGTAGCGGTTCCTGTTCATCCAAGTTTTTGACATTTAGGCAATCAAAAAACTTGTCCATGTATCTAATAAATTCAACAATCTCACCAGCATTTACAAGACCAGTCAACAGAACACAAGCCACATTTAACGTTATTAACGCATCCCGGTTCGGACGACAGGTGCTAGGTGTAGATTGGCTACAAAACACAGTTACAAAGTTTCATTCAAGTTCCAAACGTGGGCACAATGAACAAAGACACTCTGACATTAGTGTGAAGAATTAGCATTATTCTCTATTAATTAATTTAAGTGGCAATAACAAATCAATTGATGAAAATCATGTTCATACATTGTAGATTTACAGTCATCAAGTAAATCTGACAATTAAAACATCAATGCGAGCAGCACTCTCGAATTCCTGTCAGTGTGATTTTAATGAAAATCACTTGACCCAAACTGTCCAATAAATGCCTAGAGCATATGACTTTCAGGCAGTTTGGTGGCGGATTTTTGACCATTTCTTAACTCCATGCTTAAATGCTACATCATCAATTTCACATGGCCGACTCCAGATCTCACAAAATGTTGTGTGGTATTATGAGACACCATGCAATTATGCTTTAGAGTGCACACATATTGTAAGTTTTTTTGGACATGTTTGAGACTGATGAACAGCAAAGTAAGACTAGTCTGAAACTACAAACTAGTTTCAGTCATATTACTTATCTCGGTAGGAGTGCACAATAATGTATGTCTCGACATTGAAACTTAAATGGGACAAGTTCCAATGACCATATTTTCGTATTTTCTTGAATGCATTGTCGAGTCAAATTGCAATAAAAAGATTTTCCTTCACTGTCAGAGATTGAGCTGACATTTTACACTCTGTTTTCCCCGTTCCGTGGTTATAAAAAGACACTTGTGTAAACAAACTTAGTAATGTAAATACGGCAATTGTTTACTGGTTAATGGTGATATACAGATTTTGAGGTATGAAATTATTAGTCAGAACCGAATAAAATAATGCTTTCAACGATCATAATATTGTTTTTATGACTTTGAAGAAATCAAATCAGTCACTTCTGAACCCGAAATCGGGTTACAGCAATTTAAGAAATAAAAATAATTTCTACTGCCTGAATTTTATAGGTCCTTATAAACTATCAATCTGTTTTTGTTGTACTTACTCTATTAGAAAAAATCATGAACTAATTAGTAGGTTAAAATATAAAACTAATCAAAGACTACCAGCTGGATACAACTATGTGTAGAGATTAGAGTAATTTCGACTGAAGGCTGTGGTCAAATTGTTAAATCACTATATGCGTTTTCAGGAATTATTGGATGAATTCAGATACTTCAAGAAAGGACAATAATAATACTATTTATGATGGCTTCTTTCTTAATTTGTCACCAAATAAGCAATTGTGTAAAACAGTAAAAACAAAAGCAATTGATGTGATATAGCCATCCCTTAATATTGAATAATGGCTTTATAGTAAAATCAAACGCGTTGGTTAAATTGTGATTTATAAGGTTCTATTCACACTTATGTACAGAACATTTATTCAACTAAATCAAAAATTGGGTAATTGTGATGTGAAATTTAATCCTGTGTTCTTCAGAGTTGGGGGTAGCAGACTGAAGAATCTGGTAGTTCTGCAATAGTTTTACTAATACAAGATCGCGAGTTCCTTTCCTATATATTTCGTCAGCCCATTAATTAGCCTCGTGAGTCAGGATGTTTATTTGCAAACTTTACTGTTAATCCGTTTTTAATTATGCAAAGAATTATGGATCACACAAATATGTTATTTCTGACAGTCAGGTTATTAGCATCTGCCAGTCCACAACATTATTACTGGCAGGTGTCAGAAACAAGCAATCATTTACCAACTTCTTAAGATTAGCTGTCAAATTCATCCTCTAACCTCTTTTGTGAAAACATTTGAATTTCCCTCTTGAACCAGCACATTCTTTCTGAAGCGTAGCTGGGATTTTTAGTGGCCGCTTTTTTTCATGACTTTGATTTTATTGTCTGTAACACACTATCAATTTGGTCTTCAGACTGCCAGAGCCCATAAATACCATTTCAGAAGTTCGCTGTTCAACATTCCAAAGGCGTTTTGCCTTCAATTCTTCTTGTTTTTTGAATTCTGTCTCTAACTTCTCTTTCCTGATTTCATGGACGATGGTATTCCGGGCATTTCTTCTTGTAACTGGCCACTGATGGTCCAGATAGGCAAACAGTCACTCAGGCTGCTTATTGTGTTTTTCAACACTCCGAGTAACCTGCTGCAGCTCCGGTGAAACATATCAGCCCCAGGTAAATGATCCCTGAGTTTCAGTATGAAACGTTTGGCTAGAGCTGGCAACAGGATACTCAGAATAACGTGGCAGTGAGTGTCATGCTCGGATGGTATGAGTAGCTTATCAGTCAAGACCAGATTTCACAAGGATGTCTTCAGCAAATAGGATTTTGCCTTCCATGAAGTTTCCCACATTACATGTTGCATCTTCTAAAAAGCTGTAGATAATACTTGTTCATCCCTGCGATGCTAACATCAGCACTTTCGATGATATTCCACAAAGGGGTTGTGATGATCTTGGATACCAACCCCAGTGCTTTACAACCAGCCAGAAAGAAAGAAGGGTGTCTGCATATCACTCAAAACAGATTTAAGAAGACGATTGGTGGAAGCTGAAACATATTTGTTGAGAAAAGAAGTAATCTGTGGTGCCAAAAAAAAGATTGAGCCAGTATTTACAAAAATAATGTTAAAACAATTTCCTTTAAATGGCAACAAAAAAGACTGTGCAAAATTGCCCATGGTATCCGCTCTTCTGGTCGCCGCTTCTAGCTTTACAGGCAGTTTGAATAAGTCGAATGGTTCCTGGCTCACTTGAATTTGCTTCTCTGTTCCAAGGACATTACCAGAAAAAAGTAGACTACTTCCACCAATATCTTCTGTGCTATCTCAGCGATATGCACCAGTGAGTCCTATCTTCATCTTCAAGTGTGAGATAGCCATTCTTAACTAATGGGAGGATCTTTTTGTTCCATCTTTTTGATAATCTTCAACAAGGGTATTAAACTTGATTTCTGCGGCTGCATGATCACTCATTGTATTACGGATGCTACATAACAAACTTGGTTGGTTGGCTGCTGACATCATAAATATCATGCAAGATTGCCTTAAAGATGTTCAATATGTGTTCGGCTGACTTGGTAGCTAGGTCCCGTAGACCTAGCACACAATGAACACCTTCTCCATTCCTGGCTGTGTATGCCCTATACTTCTCACCATATTTTGAAGTCTCATCGGTGTGGAGGAATGTAGCAGGCTTCTCGGCAAAGACATCGCCTAACTGCTTTTGGGATAAAATACCCCCTTTCCAAATTCCAATTGTCTAAAGTGGGCTGTGCAGGTAGTTTATTTGGAATTACGTCCACAAAGGATAAGCAGGTCTTGATTACTGTTGTAATATGGCTTGGTGTTACACGCTCTTCTAACAACTAGTGCAGTTTCCTTGGTGTATGTGAGCATTTCCTACGAATAAACTGGAAAAGTGGTGCCTTCATTTCCTGCAGCTGCAAGTTTCTGCTGTGTTTCTGGCAACGTCCATTGTTGGCTTCACCTCCATTATATGGGCTATTGCCCTTTTCATCAGAACTTTTCTGGAACATCCTACACCAACACCACCACAGATGAGACGATCAAAACGAACATACCATCGTTAAAATCACTTCCGAGTTTGAAAAACGAGACCGCACACATTGGCGTTCGCCATTACAGTCAATCGACTACCATGGACCTGTTCTCAGGTTGATATTATACACTGTTAATGCCGTGATACGCTATGACATGCCAAAACAAGAATAGCTCATTATATTTAAACCGTTTTTAAATCGCCGTTAAAATGCACAAGTTTACTCACTATTATTGGCAACTCGCAAGCCGTACATCTAAACTGTACAATGACGTGCAAGTTATCCCATAATACTTTCGATACTATGATCTCGCATAATTGTGCGAGATTTTAACCACCTTCAAGATGGCGATCAAGCAGTTTTTCAATATTTTTACGTGTGGCAGGGCGCCCCAACCGGGATTGAGATGTCTACTCTACAAACACGCTACCGAACGAGGAAATTCACCATGGTCTCTCAAACGAGTGAACAAAATATGCGAATTGTAAAAGATCACATCGAACAGCCCAAGTAACGTACAGGGAAAATTTAGGGAATTCACCAAGCGTGCTATGGGGAAATGACACAATCTCGGCGGCCACGTATAAAAAATCTACATATGATTGAAAAGGTGCTCTCCCTACCCACAAAAAAACTACAAGCGATATATAAATCATAACTTTGCAATAAAAATTCACGTGATAGTTATTCAACGTTCGATTGCAATCAGTGATGCCTCGGCCCCTTCCTGTTAACAACGGTTCACCTAAAGTATTCTGGCCCAGTCTGTCTCTGCTTCACAATCTGCCTCCGATATTCCCTTTTCTCTTCACAAGTTTACAGCTTTCCCGCAAATACCAGACTATGTTGACGGCAAGGTCCAAAAAACGACTGCCTCGTACCATGATACAGTGAACCACAGCACAACTAATGTTCATTAAATGTTACAAAAACTGCTCTCTGAATAAACCTGTCAATGATTACATGTCTAAAAAGCCAGCAGAAGTAATTGACACCACCAACAGTGAGGGCTCTAACCGATTACGGCTGCTTTATATTTTTCAGTTGACAAACTAAGCTCAATAAGCCTTTTAGCATATACCGGTTCAGTTTACGATATTCGTCGCAGGAAATGGGAAATGTATTGTAATTTATGAAAGATACCCAATAAAAATATCTTTAAAAACAAAAACATTGATATCGACTTATAAACTGTGAAACGGGGAGCTGTATTACAATTCTGTTGGTTGGGCTTCTTATTTTTCACAGTAAATATCACTTGACTTGTAATAATGATAACACATTGTATCAGGGAAATGACTACTTGCATTTTCCAGTTATAAGTCAAGTGCTCACTAGCGTTATATAAATTAATATAAACAGAATTTAACAATGTATGTATATTCGCTCAACTTTCCCCGTCAGACTCTTTTTAAACTAGTTTGAACTTCAGCTGTTGAATTCTGTTCGTTCGGCAGTGCTGGGGAGATTATGTGCCATATCACTATACGCAATATGCATATGTCACGCTGTAGTTCTGATTTGCCTTTCATAGTTATGAAACTATACCTTTCTGGAAAGACGGCCATCAATTTTGGTGTTGCCGCCAGTTCAAACTGATTTAGATTGACTTTGAAAATCCTTTAATTGTTTCAACTCATTTTGAGCATTTCCCATTTTCGATTCTCTGTCCTTTAGCCATTTTATATTTGCTCCGTGATCATCAATTCCCCCACATAAGACGTAGCCTTGGCACAATTCACCAAGTCAGGTCTCCATGTTTCTATTCGGTTCCGTGGCCACGACGATAACAAACGGCGCAAGTATTATTAGTTACCAACAGCGAGCGGTTCGTTTATGGGTCTCTCCAATTCGTTTTTTGGAGCAGTACTGTATTTGTTTCATAATTTCTATTGGACATAACATTTGGTTCCTCTTAATATAAAAGCAGTGTATCATATTCTTTCAAATCATTTGTCCTCTAGATAGATGTCTTGAAAATTGGAAAACTTTTAAAAAACGGAGACTAGTGATTGAACTTGAACACGTAAAAGATGTATAAAGTTGAATAAAAGTGATAAAGTTGAATTCAACAATATTGAGGTCGATACATACAATGAGGACATACATCTTCTCTAATGATATTGTTTCAACCTGCATTCAGGTCATTATATGCACCACACCCATTTAAATGATAACTCTTTTCGATTCTCTGTCCTTTAGCCATTTTATATTTGCTCCGTGATCATCAATTCCCCCACATAAGACGTAGCCTTGGCACAATTCACCAAGTCAGGTCTCCATGTTTCTATTCGGTTCCGTGGCCACGACGATAACAAACGGCGCAAGTATTATTAGTTACCAACAGCGAGCGGTTCGTTTATGGGTCTCTCCAATTCGTTTTTTGGAGCAGTACTGTATTTGTTTCATAATTTCTATTGGACATAACATTTGGTTCCTCTTAATATAAAAGCAGTGTATCATATTCTTTCAAATCATTTGTCCTCTAGATAGATGTCTTGAAAATTGGAAAACTTTTAAAAAACGGAGACTAGTGATTGAACTTGAACACGTAAAAGATGTATAAAGGTGAATAAAAGTGATAAAGTTGAATTCAACAATATTGAGGTCGATACATACAATGAGGACATACATCTTCTCTAATGATATTGTTTCAACCTGCATTCAGGTCATTATATGCACCACACCCATTTAAATGATAACTCTTTTATCTTACATTGAAAACAAAATCAATAATGTTAGATTCCGACAATGATTTTTTAGTGTGAGTGAAAAAGAAATTATATCAGATGTATTGCAATTATATAACTCGGTCATGCTAACAAAACGGTATTATGGAAAAGTCTGCATGAGCTGTGTATCTTAAACTCCAAGTACACGCTGTCCTAGCACATATAATGTATTGTATTGCTCTTTAACACATTACTGGTCAAAATCTATAAACTGACCCGATAAACGTTGAGTGGAAACCCCGGAAAACACTAAACCAGTTGAAAAACACTAAACCTAATGAAAAAGACTAAACCTGTTGAAAAAGACTAAACCTGTTGAAAAAACACTAAACCCTTCGTAAAATAAATAAATCATAGTTTTAATGACAAAGCATGTAATAAATGAATTCTATTAGAGATGCACTTTTAATCAAATATTCACTGGACGATTATGGTACACCCATAATACACCCTTTACCTCGGGTTTAGTGTTTTTTCAACAGGTTTAGTGTTTTCCGGGGTTTCCACTCAACGCCCAATAAACTGTAGTTAGTCTGGAATTTAACATTTAACGTGTATATATAGTATATACAGTTTGAAATTGATTGTATGGTTTGGCAATGTCGGATTTAAGAATATCGGGCAGTGCTGTATTGATCATACAAGGGAAGGGGATATGTAATCGTTCTGGTAGCTGCCACACAAACCCAGCCATCATGCATTTTCCATTTTTCTCAATTGTTTTAATAAATAAATTGCAAGCCATGGTGGAAAATCTGCGCTCAACTAAATTGGTTAATAATGGGAGATAGTGGTGGTGGTCATTTTGAAGCTGTTGAAGACCATGTAATGCTTATAAGTTACTGTACCTTCTTGATATTTGATTACATTAGTCTTTAAAATCAAGGGGAAAAACTGAAGAACAACTATTTCAAGTGAAAATACCATCATGCCTATTCGGGAATTCAAACCCAAAATCTTGAGTATGAAGACAACCCCTACAACACACAGACTACTCTGCTGACAATGAAATTACAATAAATGCAAACGCTTTAGAAGCCATTAAGAAGACAAAGCGACATTTCTCACATGGTATTCCTGCTACAGTGATAATATGCCTTGCAATTTCAAAGAATTTTGTGATTTTGCAAAAGCTTATCAATTCAAACACTTAAAGCGCGACAGTCGTCGCGCTGCGCATGTTCGACATTTGTGTTGATAAACATTGATTTTCCCACTATCCAATGTGCTCTTCAAATGAAAATCACAAGTATGATGATTGACTTTGGCGCGACTTGCACTGATTACCACGGTGACTCCTTCAATACCTTCCAATCACATGAAAATTAGCTTGGAAACGTGTCAGTTCGTACTCGTTGATCTGCGCAACAGTCAAAGTCGTCATCTTTGTTTATATGAGACCCATATATCTCGCACATGCGCAGCGCGACGACTACCGCTCTTTAACTAGTTCACCATACAATCTACAAAGTAATGGAAAAGTGGATGTCACACCAGAACCCGTTTTGCAATTAGATTAGTGAATGTAGAAACAGGTGTATGTTGTAGTTAATTTATTCAAAATTATGTTGTTGTTTTTGCGTGGTATGGTCGGAGGGCACGCCACTCTGACTCAGGATGCCACAGTAGCAGGACTGGTTTTTAGTGGTCCGTGTGCAAACTGAGAGACGAGCCAAAACGTTTACCACAGGGCGCTTGAGACACGCAAGTCGAGGTATAAGCTGGGGCCAGGTTATTTTAGGAAAATTAATTCCATTACTTCTGGCGGAAACCGTGCAGGGTTGTAAACTCGGTGTTGTTAGGAGCCAGTGTTTTACAGGAAGAAAACTTTACAGACTCAGCAAGCTGTGCTCAAGGGGCTCGTCTGTATAGAGTAACATTGACCATTTGCCACTTATTGGACATACGCACTACGAACAGTGAGGTTTAGAACCGTACTACCAAACTAGCGACATCTGACGAACGTCGCATCTACATTATCTACCGGAACTGACGACATCTGATGGACTTGGGCCTGTAATATCACGCACCGGAATCAGCTATGTTTGACTGTCGTCGTATGCCCATCCGGTGCTTAGCCACTATCACTCTCAAAGTCAAGATATTTGGGACACATCTTTACGTTATTTGAATTCTGTCTTCTTTAAGTATAATTTAATTTAAATAATCAACAGTACTGTATACCTTGTTTATTTTACGATCTGTGTATCATCAATGTGATTAGTATATTTATCCTTGCTTGACACTGTAGATGATTACATAATATATTTCCGATGGTGACGAGGTTAATAAAAATATATACTTAGTACTACTACTTGTACATGCTATTTGTGGAAGCGATAGCTAGACCAAACATTGGCAAATTGTTTCCGGTCTATGCCAGTGACAGTGGAGAAGGCGGTTAAAAGCGCCAAAATGTTGCTGAAGAACTCCAGAGAATCTGGCACTACTCAACTGAAGAAATACACCCAGTGAAGGGGTGGGGACATCACGTATACAATATCTATGTGCGAGACGCATGAAAACGCTACTATCAACAACACGCCAGTTACTGAAACCTCACAAACACCTGAGAAATGCCTACATGCTTGACAGAAATCAAATCCAATCTCATTAGTATAATCAAGGTGTGAAAAAAACTACCTGTAAGCTGTATGAATCCTAGAGCTCATGACAGGACAGAAAGATGGACACAAGCCAGAGTAGAAAATCAAGTTGATATTATATCATACACTGTCAGAAAATATACATATAAGAAATAGAAGACATCTCAGAAGTTCGCCAGAACATTTCAATTTCATATCAGCTGATACAACGCTAACACCACCAAGGCCAGTTGAATGTACAACAAAAATGTCACCTGGGGATATTCAGGCCATTCATGATTGGAGAAACCCATCAAACCTAAGTCGTTCACCTCCAACAGCTGTGAAGACTGCTGTACAATCCACAATCAGAACAATATGCAGTTGCCGTACATCCAAGCCATATCTGAGTGACTGTTCCTATCCGATAGATCTGAATTGTGTTTTGATTATATTACTCATTTATCGAATATTGTAGGCTTCTTCAACCAATTAGCAATAAATTCACATAATTAAAATATCTGAAATACTGTTTTTATGGTGCATAACGCATGGTCTCAGCCATGACGTGAATCCATTCTGACCATAATAATAATAACAGTAAACAGGGACCAGAAATCAATTCACCTATTAAATAAATCCATCAAATTGTGAGGTAAACAGACGTCATAGGACTATTTTGTTGCTACATTATACATCAGACTGTTGAATACCAACCAGTGAAAATGAGTAATAACGTCCTCAACGTCAAAAACAAAACAGAAGTAAAAACAGATCTCCACTATAGAGCCAAAATCACAGCAGCAGAAACCTATTATTTAGAGAAAGAACTAATTTATTCCTTTGTGTTTTCACAATTTTACGGGTAATCCGAACATCGGTAACAAATGCAGATGTGCTAAATTTTCTTTGTGATTATTAAAAGATACTGCCAGGATTATTACAAAACTCAAAAATATCAGATTTTGATCATACTGCGTGAAAGGGTGAATATAATGACATTTGTGCTTTTTCCTAACCCAATGCTAGTTCAGTAAATGCCATGCATATTTTTCAGTTATTAATTGTAAATAACATTACCATTGTGATCAGACCAGAAATGAATCATTAACTTTGAAATGTTCTTCTCTTTTGGTAAAAATCGAAATCATACACTGTGGGTGTTAATGAATGTTTGGTTCGAATAAGCAAAGTGTGACGTTAGCAAAACATATAGACATTAAAAATACCATCGCATAAGGGTGAGCCAAGCTTTTGCAGATTATGTGTCATTTGTCTATTAAAGATTTTGCGAGGTAGGTGGCAACACATTCTCTGAGTAACTACAATGCACAGTCAGCTGGCGCACATCTGATATAATAAAATAAATGCGATATTTACTATATGGGGGCCGCCATCTTGAATGACGCATGAAACTAAATAAGAGACAAGTTGTGAAACGCGTTTTTCAGATTCCTACAAATCAGGACAAAAATACCAATCTTTCACAAAAATACGGTCCGTTGGGGTTATATTAAGCCAACTGATAACAAAATTCGGCCGAATTCGTCGTTTTTGTGTGGAAAAATCCCTTGCATACGAACACCTAATTACGCGAAGAACATGGAACACTAAGCCGGGGTATTTGAAACCGAAATTGTCATTTAAGCGTTAGGCCGTCGCTGATTGGCTGCTGTGCTGGAATGCCAATTTTTAGTTTCAAATACTCCGGCATGAAGTTATGTCGGGTGTTTCGAAAATAGTACATCCAGTGACACTAAAATAGGCACATCAACTTATTGTGGCGCTTATAGATCGTAGAGAAGGGAGCAGAGAACAGTTCATTGATAAGGGAACTGCCTCAGGTCGGTTTGTTTGTTTGTTTGTTTATTCGATTAAGAAAGTTTCAAAAGTATGTATGTTGGACACGGTTTGTTTTATGTACTCAACATAAGTCATTAATATACTATGGGAATAGTCAGATAATTAGATGGTCATCAATTCTTAAAAAGTATATATTGCAAATAACGTTCTTACACTGATCGCGTGAGTAATAATACACCTTTGAGGCGATATCGTGACAGTGCAACATATTCATTCATCACACATTGGCATTGAGGGATGTTTAAAAAGACCTATTTATTCATCAATACAGAAGTCAAGGACTGCATTGAAATAGTGACTTGTGTCAAACTCAGTAACACTGGTGAAGTTTCTGATTGACTATGGCCACAATTCAGAACTTGTTTGTTTATATTCTGTGGAAATGATGTATTGTTTTGTTTAATGTTCACAAAAATGTGCCATGACTATAGCTCAGAAACACAATAATATAACAAATGGTTCCTTTCTTTTGACATTACATGCTCTCATTTTTCCTATTTTACAGTTCTTCTCTTAATAACATAATCGATATATACAAGTTAATATTCACTGTCGAAATATGTCAATGAAAGAGTCAGTGTTCGCAATATATTGCAACCCCCGTACCTTTACCAATTTAATGGATTATTTAAAACCTTTGATACTCAATGAACTGAGTATTATGTATATGAAGAAACAACAAATTTTTGGTAGTTAATTTGTACCCAAAAATAAACAGTTATCTCTCGCAGCAAAATCAGTACTTTATTCGTTGTAATAAATCGGAAGCGGGCCATTTTACAAAGAAGTCATCCTTTTGCTGTCCGTTGTAAATAACATCAATCAAACCAATATTCAAATATATAATCCCTATACAAATATATAAACACTTGAAATGTTATTCTTGTTAAGAATAAAGATACTGATTTTACCTTGATTACTCGATAAAATAGCTGCCCATGGCCTGTATTGACTGTAATTCAGCACTGTGTGTCAGATGAGATGTTATTATTTAGTGGTTATAGACATTGCAATATAGTGTCTGGTTCAATTTGTTTGAACTAAATTGCAGACCACAGAAATAAATTTGTGCGCGTTGAACCAAATTACATTAACGTCACAGAAGATAATTTTGGTATACTTATTAAACAAACTACTTAGGCATATCAATTGACAAGAAATGGAAATGTTGGCTGGTCATCCAAGGAGAGAACCTACATAACAAAAGATTCTGAAATCAATTTGTTACCCATTGTGTAAGTGCCATTTTTGTATTGCTACTAATTAGTTCTTATCATAGGTATTAATCTTATAAAACAGATGTAGGAATGTGCTATAGAAATTGATTTGTCAAGCAAAGCAGAACCTTTTGTTTGAGAGATTGGTTGGTACGCATCAATGACAGAAAAGAATGAGGTTTTTTACTGCATCGATTTTTCTTTCTTAGTTATTAAAACCAATCTCACATAAGAAGATTAACTTAAGATAAAATGATTGTTGGTTATCATAATTTAGAAAATATACGATTATCGAATCTGTGCAATGTCGTTAGGAAAGAGGAATAATCTCCCAATCTGATTAAAATCCGATGTAGGTATGAGGCTCCAATATTTTTTGTTATTTTTATATATATATATAACCCTTTATATTATATTTATTTGTATTTTAGTTTGAATATGTCATTTTTTTGTTTTTTCTTGCCGTTAATCAGTTCTTAGAGGCGAGTGGGACACAATTCTCTAACTACATCTGACTCAATGCCTATACAAATCTCGTACAAATCTCGCACAGGGACCAGCCAATCAGATCACGGTTTACAAACGCGCCTGAGCATGACTCAAAACATGGCGGCGTACTGCTGCTACTTTTGCGTGAGCTGGACCTCATACAACTTATTAAAAACGCAGTTTTTTCGATGATGGATCGTTGTCTAAAATAACAAGTAAGTAGCATTCATTAACTCGTTTGGCATTGATTGTATTTTATTTCTGTTTGGTGGCAGATGAATTACATGTGCCAGTAATGTTGTTTTTGCCTCTGGATCGGCGTCGGTGATCCGGTATCAACTACAAGTCGTTTTATCCCAATCACGATCTTTACTTGAAAATTCATTTTAGTCGATCGTTTCTAAACTAACAATTGACGAAAAATGGATGTTTTTTCTACTGCTCCCGGTTGACAGATTGGTCACCGTCAACACGCATGTTTACGATCGGGGGGGGGGGGCAACGCTGGCTATCAATTCACCATGTTCCATGTTCTTTTTCAGGAAGGACGTGACACCCCAGAAACAATTATCCCCCAGGGCAGATGAATGTGTTTGTGGATTCAGTTTTAGAAACCAACTACTAGTATTCGCGTGTCGATAGTATATATTTATATAATTTACATAATATTTATATTAATCACCTATATTGTATTTATTGATGTGCATTGCTAACAGCACAGATATCTCAGCTGAGAGGCTGCAAGCTCAGTGTACTTTTTTCGCTAACTCTTGTAATGCAAATTTCATACAACTTACGTTATGAGATTAATGCAGCACATGGATTAATTTAACATGTTAATTTCTTAGACATGATGCTGTACTATAATTTTTTTCCGTACCAGTTTTTTTTTTTTTTTTTGGTAATTATTGTCTATGTCTGATCAGAATTGATTCAATCTATTTTTTAGTCAGTGTTTTTGATGCAAAATGTCTTAGTTTACATCTTTGGTCACACAAAGAACAGATCCACCAGGTATCTTTAGTATCCATCAATTTGTTATTTAACTAAGATTCTCAACAGGCATTTTAGAATAGTTGTGCTATTTTGATAAACAGTACCATCACAATTAACTAATAGTAGGTAGCCACATATCCCTGTTGAATTCTAAAACTGTGATGAATAGCTGCCAAATACTTTTGTTATTTTTATAAGAGTATTTTCAGTAAATTAGTGATTGACAAACATATTTTCTTTGAGATAAATATTTATTTATACTTAAATAAACCTTGTTCTGTCAATTGTTTTTTTAAGCAGATGAACATGTTATGCTTAAAAAAAACAGCTGGAAAATAAACTAATGGCTTAAGGTAGCGAGAAGGGAAATTTTCACTTTTTTTCTTGATTTTTCAAAAATTGATAAAACGGTTACTTTAGACCTTGATACATCACCCCAGGTTTACAAAAGATCGAAATTGCGAAATAACGTTGCTCAAATTAGTGTTTTAAAACACTAGCAGAAAAGACTACAACTGCCGTTTCGTGGATATTTGCATAGTGTTTATCTTTGGAAGGAATTAAATGATAAAATCTTATCTGTATACTCTGTTGTTGACGATTCTGATATAACGGGTGATTAGCTTCCAGTTGCAAACAATGCGTGTTTATCTAACGTCCATTGTCAGCATTATTGTCAGTCGAGACTTCGTCGGTGAAACATGGTCATACAGTACTCATTTCGCCCAACCTTCCGCTTTTACATCGACCGCTTATCGCTTAATTTCCGACCACGCGGTCTTGTCCGACCAGAAACTGACCGCATTTTAATCGCGTTTTTTTTTTTTCGCTCGCTCGCTCATTGAAAACATTGACCGCTCGCCCAAACACTGATCACTGGCACATGGGTGGTCGAAATGGTGGTTTTGATAGTGAATTGTGAACATACAACTAGTATTAACTATTATTACATTCTGAACGACACCTCAAATCTAATAGCTGTATTACACTTGTATCGTGAAAGCAACTGAACTGGGACCTCTTGTTACGTGTTTTGGGTGCTTGTTCTAGATGTAATCTTTTTATTTTTATTTTAATGAGACAGTTACGTGAAAAAAGCCTAGGTAGCTCCTTTTGACAGAGCAGAGAAACGAGAAAATGTTAGTGATTAATTCCAAAAATAACTATATCGAATCCACATCGGTCCACGTCTGGTAAATTTGACATTCAATTTTTAAAATTAAGTCACGATCATTGAATGAGCTCGGTCTATACCGTATACGTACCGCAAAAGTGTTCCCACAAAAAATATTTTCGACTAAAAACGGCCACATGCCCTGAAAAAATCGAACAGAGCTT
The DNA here is from genome assembly GCF_978046115.1 of Saccoglossus kowalevskii. NCBI lineage: Eukaryota > Metazoa > Hemichordata > Enteropneusta > Harrimaniidae > Saccoglossus > Saccoglossus kowalevskii. Next base: position 27,404,618 of record NC_140642.1, read on the forward strand.
GACATGTATGAATAATTTATTGGGCTTAAAAGAAAAACGTGTCAAATTTAGTTATAGCCATAACTATTTGGTGGCCAGTCGATGAACAATTCAAAGTCCTTCAGGGCTGAAAATCATCGACGCTCCTCTGGTTTACTTTATTTCACAACTTGCAGAGAAAACTGATTCGCGTGAGCTCTAATAGTAGTTTAGGCGACACTATAGGTACGACCATGAGGGCGCTGTTCATGGGATGACGTCATTACGATGACGTCATATTGGGATAGGATGACGTCATCCCGTGATTTGACGTCATATTTGGATGGGATGACGTCATCATATCCCAATATGACGTCATCCCATGAACAGCGCCCTCATGGTCGTGCCTATAGTGTCACCGGATGACGTCACAATGGGAATATGTGAATAAATTATGAGGGCGCTGTTTATGACGTCATATTTGGATGGGGTGAAGACGTCATAAAATGTGACGTCATCTTATGAGGGCGCTGTTCATGACGTCATATTTGGATGGGACGGTGACGTCATATTGGGGGTGATGACGTCGTAAAATGTGGCGTCATCATCATGAATTTTTCAAAACGAACGACAGAGGGCACTCACACACAAATAAATACACGTCATTTTAGAAACTAACGTTTATTACACAAAAGAAGAATATTAGCATTAAAAACATGACATTTTAAAATAGTTGAAATACATAGGGTATACATTTTTTGACAAAAAACTAGTAAGATCAGTTACATTACATATATTTTTGTTTATTTGTTTTGTGTTTTGTTTTTGAAGTAATTAATCATAAATTGAAATGGTATACATTTTCAAATGCTGTTAAGTATTCACACTGGGTAATATAAGAATGATATTATTAGATGACAAAAACTAGTAAGATCAGTTACATTAAATATATATTTTGTTTTTTTGTTTTGTTGTTTTGAAGTAATTAATCGTAAATTGAAATAGAATACATTTTTCAAACACTGTTAAGTATTCACACTGAGTAATATAAGTATGATATTATTAGAAGTAATATAAGAATGAGTTTGAAATACATACAGTATATATTTTCAAACACAGTAAAGTATTCACACTGAGTAAATAAAAAATGGTTATACATAAAGAAAATTGAAATACATTTTCAAAACGCAGTAAAGTATTCACACTGAGTAAATAAAAATGGTTATACATGACATTTAAAAATAATTGCAAAACTGGGTTGAAATAAAATGGAATAGGGTTAGTGGTCAACAGAAAACTCTTCAAGTTTCCTACATTTCACTGTACTATAGAGAATAACTGCTAAAGTATGAATGACATGTTTTATTCTATATATGTTGCTGTATGATGTCAAAGAGTTGGGAATCCATTTCGCGTGTTGATAACATGATTTTACAAGACGGTATGCATAATTCAGGGCTCGATTTATAAAGTTGGAATAACACACGATTATATTGTCTAGAATATTTTCCGACCAGTTCTGGGTGAATGCGTTGAAAGGCATCGTAACAAGTGGCAATTTTACGGATATCAATATCGCGCAAAGCTTTGACGATGTATTGGTGAATTTGGCTAACCTGGCTGTCTTTATCACAGAATCCATAAGATAAACAAGCGTGTCGTGTTTGTGAAGGATGGTCTATTTGACAACCTAGACAATTGGAGCGAACGATGTGTCTGACTTGTGAACAGATAAATTCAGCTACAATTTTTTTTAAAATCAGTTTATCCATTAGTTTTCTGTTTCCTGTGGAAAAAAAAAAATATCTCTATCAACAGTTTCAAACGTATTGTGATAGGTATATTTGATAGTTAAAATCACCCGAGACAGCATTAAATTTTGACTAGCTCGCCATCTGACCTTGTCATTAACCTTTATCAGTAGATGTCATGGCAACCACTGTCAAAACTGACTGACCTCGTCATTTAACCCCTATCAGTAGATGCCATGGCAGCCCACCGTTAGGCTGAAAATATAAATCATGACAGTATAGTGGGAAATCTGATTGCAATAGGTATATTTGATGGTTAAAATCACCCGAGACAGCATTAAATTTTGACTAGCTCGCCATCTGACTTTGTCATTAACCTTTATCAGTAGATGTCATGGCAACCACTGTCAAAACTGACTGACCTCGTCATTTAACCCCTATCAGTAGATGCCATGGCAGCCCACCGTTAGGCTGAAAATATAAATCATGACAGTATAGTGGGAAATCTGATTGCAATGTTACTAACGAATTGACTGACTACTTGTGTTTTTCATTCTGAACGTATCGATATAACAGCAATGGATGTGAGGTGTTCACGACAGCTTACAGAAATCATTGATTAATGTGTTATTTGTTTGTAAAAAAAACAAAAAAACGTACCTGATAACACTGTTGATTTGGGGTAAAATTTCAATGAAATTGTTGTACTGTTCCATTGTTAATGCTACCCCACGCTTCGTAGGGTACCCATTGTAATATTCCCGAATATGTACATAACGTTTCCCACGGAATGAGTTAATTGTTACGTAAAGGGATTTGCTCGAACAAATCAATCGGGTAAAGATATTCTCACCTCGTGGGGCAATGGTGGAGGATTTAGCACCCATTGCACTGAGGTCAGGTGCTACCTTTTTAGAACATTCACCAGTTGATGAACGCATTGACTCAGATGTAGTAGTAGCTAGCGAATTAACGGTCGAACGCGATGAGCCGTCGGAAGCCAAATTAATAGCCCTGCGTTTCTTAGGACGACTCGTCATGTTGCCCTGTTCATAGATTGGAGATGAAGTCACAACGTCTTTCTTAGGACGACTCGTCATGTTGCCCTGTTCATAGATTGGAGATGAAGTCACAACGTCTTGTGCTAAAGACCCAGCGAACTCGTCTAAATACGTGTTTAGCGGATTCATCTTGAACCAAGGCTACTATCTGAAGAAATGACGTGATCCACTGACTACACGTGTTTCAAATTCTAATGTTGCTCGCTGATTGGACAATGCATTATATTTTTAGATGTTGAGAATGAATCATCTTTTTTATATTCTAATGTTCGCTCGCTGATTGGACAATGCATTATATTTATTTTCCCACAGATACAACATTCCTTGAGACATTAATCTCGGTGATAATGTAGGTAGACATTCACTACTGGTAAGGGGGGGCTGGTAACCTAATTTGTATTTCCCACACATTCCTCGGAAGCACTTGCTCTTGTGTTGAACGATGAATGCGTACAACTGGTGTCCTGATACAATTGTATCAAGCCAAAACAG